>NC_059436.1:40929892-41229892 GCF_021028975.2 Sphaerodactylus townsendi | reverse complement strand
AACAACGTGGTATCATCTCAGTAATCCTGATATAGACCGTGGTACTGAGCACTGCAGATCTCTACTACCCTGGAGAAAAAGGAGAGCCCAAGATAGGTATCTCCAGAAACTGGAAGCAATGCCCTTTTTCTGTGGTAAGGGATGGAGGGGGAGTGATGATTTTTTGAAAAATGCGTGGCAGGGAGGAGGCCGTATGGCTTAATTTTTGCCTGTCAGTCCTTCTGTAGCCTTAGAGCTTTCCCTGTTGGGAATATCCTCTTCAGCCTCCTTTGCCTCTACCAGCCTTTGCCTTAAGCCTTTAAGCCCTTGGACCGCTCAGGAGCAGCTCCGGAATGATCAATCCCTCCCGTTTGGAGCAGCTCCCATTGCACAGAGAGCGATAGACATGGCTTTTTCCCGTCCTCCTCTATGTCGGCCAGTTGGTTATTTATTTGTAAGGAACTCATCAGCCACATAGGACCGTCCGAAGGCATCGCGGAACCATTGCTGGCTGCCTGTGGAGTGGGGAAAGACGTCCGCACTTTAGTTTCTGTCAACTCTTCTCCTCGCCAAGCCATACTAGAAACAGTGACCGGCCTTCGTGGAGAAAAAGCCCTTCCTGGGCTAAGTCCAGGCTGTGGTCCGATCGATGCAGATGGCCTACTTCAGTGGTACTTACCTCAGGATTTTTATGCTCTTGTGTGAGAAGAATGTGAGAGGAAAAAAATCTGTTTTGTGGATGGTTGGGGATTATTTTTTTTTAAAAAAAGGAGGGTTGTATATTTTTCTTTAGTGTTTGTTATGTCTCCAGAGCAGACCTGGGCATTATACGGCCTGGGGGTCACATCCGGCCCGCCGGATGACCCTAGTGGCCCCCCTGCCGTGGTGGGGAGCGGGCGCCTTTGAAAGCCCCACAGAAGCCAGTTGCCTTGGCTGCCGGCTTCTGCGGGGCTTTCAAAAGTGCCTCGCCCCCCTGCCTTTTGGCCCAGCCCTCCACAATATTTTCTGTTTCTTATGCGGCCCCATGGAAAAAATAATTGCCCACCCCTGCTCCAGATTTAGCATCAAGGGTTGGGCCAGCATGGCGAGAATGAGGGGCGCTTCCTTGGTTCATCCACTGCCAGCACGTAGGGAGGCCAACCAGTGGTGGGATTCAAACATTTTAACAACAGGTGCCGATGGTGGTGGGATTCAAATAATGACCATTAAAAAGTATTTAAAATATTTTTAATATCACTTTTTAAATTTTAAACATTAAAAATATTAATACTTAATAAAAATATTTTAAGTATTTAAAAAGTGATATTTTAAATTTTAACGGGTTCTACAGAACCTTTGGAACCCCCTGAATCCCACCTCCGATGCCAACCTCCAGGTGGGAACTGGGGATCCCTCAGAATTACAGCTCATCTCCAGCTGACAGAGATCAGTTCTGCTGGAGAAAATGGATGCTTTGGAGGGCAATTGCACTTCACCGAGGTCCCTGTCCTCCCCAGGATCCATCCCAAAGTTTCCAGGTGTTTCTGAATCTGGAGTCAGCAACTTTACCCCTTTCTTGTCCTACCAGTGGTGAGGAAGGACCTGGCAATGCTCGCCAGCAAGGAGGATTGACCATGCTGGCAGGGGCTGATGGGAATTGTAGTCCATGAACATCTGGAGCGCCATAGGTTCGCCACCATGGGGTTAGAGGCCTTTGGAGCACACTTCCATTGCTTCCTGGAAGAGGCATTTGGAGTGGACGAAGGGTTCCTTTTATTCTTGCTGGCAGTATTGGGCTGAAAGGAGTCCATAAAACTTCTGTGCACACCCAAAAAGGTGGTTGGTGCTCTGGAGAGCATCACTCCCAAGCTTAGAACTAACCACCCCCTTCCAAAATGGTTTAAAGCAGGGGTGTCCAACTCTGGTCCTCCAGATGTTCATGAGCTATGATCATGGTCCATGAACATCTGGAGGGCCAGAGTTGGACACCAAAACTAAAGAAAAGAATAAACAACTGATGCCCTTTCATCCTTGGTCACAATACAGCCACATACAGCACTTCAAGAGCAGCTGGGGAGCTCAAAACTGTGTGTTCCTCATCTGAATCCTTCACAGAAAGACTCTCCAAAAGTCAGCCTCAATCCAGGTGCTGCAGGTAACTTCCTACAACAGTGTATCCTATTCTCTTTTTTAAAAAAAATGGTGGGGGGATAAGATTCTCATTCTGGATTTTGTGCTCCATCCCTTAAGAGACAGTTAAAATGTCAGGCAAAATGGTACACAAAAGCTTGAGGATAGCAGCAACAGGAAATAATGGTACAGTCTAGCACTTCAGTTGTGTTGAATTCAAACTGTAGATACGTATATTTAATTGAATGGGACTTCTGGCCACTTACTTTTGATTGGAGCATATTCCCACCCCCCACCCCCTCTAGATACAGAGGGTCTTTCAAGACACTGTCATACGTAAAGGCATAATAGCAAATTTCAAAAGGTTAGCAGAGTACAGAATTTAGCATTCATTTTTATGACGTGTGGCGAAAAGTTAAGCTAGTATCTGTGGCAGCTAGTCCAGAAGTGATCAAGAGGCCCCGGAGCGGACACATCCTTTTTTCCAGACTATCAACTGATTGTGTAAATGTATTTCACTCCTTCATTGTTTTTTTTTTGATGCAAAGGAAGCTCTCCTCTCAAAAATAAGCTTGGTGAGAAAAGTGGGAGGGAAAATGTGACTCAATAAATCGAAAAAAGAGCCGGGTAACTAAGACCACAGGCAAAGCACTGTGAAGGGATCCTGAGCAGTTTCTGAACTGCCTGTAGAAGAAGAAGAAGAAGAGTTTGGATTTATATCCCCCCCTTCTCTCCTGCAGGAGACTCAAAGGGGCTTACAATCTCCTTTCCCTTCCCCCCTCACAACAAACACCCTGTGAGGTAGGTGGGGCTGAGAGAGCTCCGAGAAGCTGTGACTAGCCCAAGGTCACCCAGCTGGCGTGTGTGGGAGTGCACAGGCTAATCTGAATTCCACAGATAAGCCTCCACAGCTCAGGCGGCAGAGCGGAGAATCAAACCCGGTTCCTCCAGATTAGATACACGAGCTCTTAACCTCCTACGCCACTGCTGCTCCTGCTGTACAGCCACTTCTGTAGCATATCAACGTTGATGGCTGGTTTATGCTGGGACTGCCTGCTGCAGCCATTTCTCTCTTCTGCCTGCTGCAGAGGAATGACGTTTCTCGGGTTCCAAGGCACTTCCTTTTGCCTCTCGTACTTCCATCTCTGCTGTGAATGAAAGGGCCCCTCTGTCCCCTGCGCCAAAGATGGAAGCTCTCAGCTCCCAGGTGCACTGTTAATTTTTTTAAAAAGTTGCTGTCGTCCCAGCTGCCTTATGGCAACCCATAATGTTTTCAGCACAAGAGATACTAAGAAATGGTTTGTCATAGCCTGCCTCCACCTTACACACCCTTGGGGGTCTCCCACCATAATACTTACCGGGGTCCAGGCTGAGAGTGTGGGGCTGGCCCAAAGTCGTCCTCCAAGTTTCCGTGGCACAGTGAGGATTTGAACATGGTTTTCTCAGATCCTGGTCTGACACCTTAACCACCCCCCCACACTGGCTCTCTTATCATTTCTCAGTAGTAGGAGGAGGAGTTTGGATTTATAGCCCCCCTTTCTCTCCTGCAGGAGACTCAAAGGGGCTTACAATCTCCTCGCCCCACAAACGGGCTTACAAACTCCTTTCCCTTTCCCCCTCACAACAAACACCCTGTGAGGTAGGTGGGGCTGAGAGAGCTCCGAAAAGCTGTGACTAGCCCAAGGTCACCCAGCTGGCATGTGTGGGAGTGCACAGGCTAATCTGAATTCACCAGAGAAGCCTCCAGAGCTCAGGCGGCGGAGCGGGGAATCAAACCCAGTTCCTCCAGATTAGAATAGTAGGTAGTAGGTAGCAATGCACCTGCCAGCCAGTCACTGTAGCCAGTAGCAGCGTGAAGGTCTGTTGACTAGCCGCAGTCACATTTTTAGCTATCTGTCAGCAGTGAAAGACACTTCTAGTGGACACGATTCTGCAGGCTCCTCAAGTCTAGTGGATGAGCTTATTTTGTGCCTTCAGCAACTTCAGCCAGAGTGCACAGCACTGTGCTTGCAACAAGATCTGCCTCTGCTCCTCCTTGAGCCAGCCAACCTGCACTTTTTCCATTTCCTTTTAAACCCAAGATGTTTGTGTTACATGTGTGTATGTCAGGAAGAGCCCAGGTCATGGTGACAGGACTAGTTCTGTGCGTGTGTTTTTTTTTTCTTTTTCGAAATGAAGAAATAGCAACAAAAATAAATATACTTTTTTGGGGGTGGAGGGGCTGCTTCTTTGAAGTTTTGTTAAATAAATGATTTGTGTGATTCTTTTTTTAAAATGCGGCCATTGCTTCATTTGTTAGCATATCTAAATGGAACTGTGTTTACGCATAAACGGCATAACAGCCTCTCTCTAACAGTGGCTACTAGTAAGCAGGAAGTGGCAATGACCACGCTGTTGCATGCAACAGTCCACATACAGTGGTAGACTGCTTCTGAAGGTGAAGGTTTAGCTTTCCAGCTATCCGGCCACTGCCAGACCAATCTTCTTTGAATATTTCCAGTCCAGCAAAATATTTGGTGCAGTCATTTCCAATAGAATTCTTTGAATTCAACATCTTTCTGCCATTTCACAGCAGTACACTTCTCTCACTGTATCAAGCCAAGCTACGAAAAGTTTTATTTAATTAAACCTAAACCCCCTCTGCGTTATATTGCAGCTGAACGTACAGCTGTTTGTTCCGAGAGGCGCAGGACTTCCGTTCCATTACACTGTGGTCTCCCCAACATCCCCAGCACCAACTACAGCCACAGCTCTTCACTTCATGGATGGGACAGCAATTTTTTTTATTGACCAAGTGCTTTTTCTTAAATACAGAAGGACAGCTATACAGAGATGATGCATGTTTGTGCTTCAACATTTCCAAACATTTAAATTCCAAGGTTAAAACAAAAATCCATGACAAGAATAGGTTTTTTTCTCCTTTTGATAAAGTCATAGGTTTTTCTTTTGAATATAAATAACAGATTTTTTAAAAAAGAACATCTAACAGAAGGGGACCCTGAAGCAGTTGCATTGCTAAACTAAAAGTAAACGGGTGGGGGGTAAAATTGCAGGAAAAGAGCAGGGGGAGAGGGGTGACAACAACCCAACAAAATGATCAGTGCAAATGGATACAGCCTCTGCCCTGTGAGTCTGTGTGTATAGTATCATGAGCAAGGAAGTAGAGAAATTACTAAAAACAAAACCTGGCAATAGGGAGGTTTTGCCTTTTAATTCTCTATTGGGAGAGTTGAAGAAGGCAAGGAAATACCCGTGTAAGAGCCAGGGGCAAGGAAAGCAAGAGGACTCACAACTCAAACCACAAGAAGTTCAATGCAGCATTTGTAGAGGAACGAAAAACACTCCAGAGAAGCACTGTACTGCAAGCTTGCCATGACATCACGAGACACAGTTATTGAACAGGTGGCTATACCGTCTACTGCAACTAAAGACAGAGAAAAAAGAGAGGCTCCCAAAAGAGAAAAGAGACCCCTGCCATAGCCCACAAATAATTATGAGAACGATCAATAAAACACTAAATGGATGACATTTCAACTGTGCCAATGCAGAAAGGGGCCAGGAGGATAAAATCAGTCAGACAAAACCCATACTTCAAGGGGGAAGGGGATGATCTGGGTTTTTTTTAAACAAAATCCTACTTAAAAAGAACAAACGAGTACCAGGTTTAATAATTCCCATTTAAATTGCCAAGAAGCACTTGACATTGTCTGGGGTCTGTCCACAAGTTGCCAGGTTTTTGTACTTTCATTTCACTAATGATTTTTTTTAAAAAAAATCTCTGCTTCCTCGGGGCAACCACATTACATTAATGACTCCCCAGCCCCCCGGTTTTCAAGCTTTCAAAGCTGTTCAGGGCTGCAGGAGAAATATAAACAAAGTGGGGCAGGGGGGACAAGAAAGTGCTCACAAAATTCAGCATCATGCAATTGCAAAGCAGCCTTTCAGGGCATGCACTCAGAGTATGAAAACTGCATAGACCACTCAGTTGATGCCACTGAAAAGACAAACCAGCTTCCCAGTTGACTGATTTGAAAGCCATTCCTCTTATATTTGGAAAAGGAACATGACCCACTCTTGAATACTGGGGACATTGGTTTTCCCTTCCCAGCCACAAACACTGCAAGACCCCATACATTGATTCAGTGCAGGTCATGTGGATTCCCCAGGTGGCCCTGTTCAACACACCAGAGGGGGGAAAAATTGAGACTAGAGGAAGATAAAAGGTTGAAAGCTGTGACAGGAATCACTATTTTAGGGGTATAAACACATTTTGTTACTGCCGTTGCCTCTGCTCAAATAGGTTCGACAGGTTTTGTCAAATGTAAAAACCTGTCAAACCTGTTTAAAGGATAAAAGTGGGGGGATGTGCAAGCACATCATGGGGAGCAATCCACCTTTAAACTCACTCCCCCCAAATACCCAGGTTTGTTGTCTCCAGTCTGAAGTAGGTAGTAAAGAGTGCATAGAGGAAAGTAGAACAAAAGCAACTTGCCACAGGACATTTCTTTTACTCCCTTAACTCCCGTGCACATCCAGGAGTTCAATTCTTTTGCCTCCTTTCAATTGGAGCTGGGGGGCAGGGAGGCTGCATGGAACACGCCTCTTGCCTAAGATATGCAGGGGCAGAGAAGGGAATTAAATAAGAGGCCAAACTTCAAGGCATACACTTCTCCACTATTGTTTCTGGATACTGTAGTTAAAAATTCTTTTAGATCTCTCTCCCTGAATTACAAATTTGCAGCAGGAAGAAGAAAGTAATTCTTAAACTGGTATGAACTGCATGCCTTAGCTAAGGGTGCTTACCAGTTGGGAGGGTCAGGAAAATTTGGGGCCCCAGTTGATCCTATTAGGATTCAAACATTCAGGATGCCAGCCATTAAAAGGCACATCCCTGCCACTCACCAAGACACAAATTTAGAAAGGAAATATCTGCCCTCCACTCCCCCCCCCCCGCACCCAAACCTACACTGAAGAGCTCAGTTAAAAGCTCATTTGGTAACGTTCCTTGGGCCAGTTCAGAAGCAAAATTGGCCACTGAAAAATGCTGTTTCTTTGTCAAAATAAGGCTTGGGGAAGGCTGGTCCAGTTATGCTGGAACTTCAAACACCACTCATTTTAACACACTCCTGCAAAAACGAGAGAAAGAAAAAACACAAAAACAACGATGGAAAAACACACACGCACGCGCACACGAAAGCTCAACCATCTACACTTTTTATGAACTCAAGAGATACAAAACCGAGACAACAACCCCAACAAGAGCAGCTAGAGGGAGCGGGGGACCAAAAGGGGGGAAAAGAAGAGATATATTCTATGTCTAAAATGCAAGCAAATTCTAACACACAAAAGAGAGCATTCACAGTTTGCAATTTGAGGTTAGGTACATGATCACATAGCCATAAATAAATCACGAGCATCCATCCATCCAGGCAGAAAAATAAAAAATACACTATTTAAAAAAATACCATAATCACCAAGGATGAATCAGTGGGGATCTTCGAGAAATGAGTTCGGTTCGGTGGTTTTATTTTGTCGGATACATACGAAGATAATAGATATATTATAGAATATATTATTTTTTCCCCACAATGCATATTTTTTGTTTCCTTATTTACCTTTGCTTCGAATGAACGATGAAAGAGAGATGAAGGAAGGGGAGGGGAGGTCCATCAAAAACACAGGAAGAGGGCAGAAATGAATCCGTGGTTGGCAAATTAAAACCAGGGACAGCAATGATGCCAGGAAGGTAGGATATGCCGAAAGGGAGATTGCTTTTTTGGATGCAAGGGAGGGTGGACAGAAAGCAGGTTTGGGTTCTCTTTTTAACTGCTGCTTTCTTCCTCCGTTTTGTTCAACTTCTTCAGTGTGTCCAGCAGTTTCTGTGGGGTGAGGATATGCGTGGAGCCTACAGCAGAACGGAAAGACAAAAGAGAGGTATTACGATCTCAAAAAGAGCATCAAGGAAGCAGGTTACCAAACTACGGGGCAGGCTTTAGAGTCCCAACATGGACTTTAAGGGTTGGACTTGGAGGGGGGGGATAGTCCCACCCAATGTCTGAGTGAACATGCACACGTGTCTCCAAGTCATGCCATCCAAGGACTGGCTGGCCCCTCTATGGATAAAACATCTCAGTGTTTAGGATGGGGGGTGTCAGCCACAGTGGTCGCCAAAGCCACCCAACCTGTTACTCGCCCCAAAGGCAGAGAACAGACCGTGGTGCAGGTTTTGTGAATCCCCTGCCAAGGGATCCCCAGCATACCTCCCACAGAGACACATATTACCAACATTGAGGGGGAACAAGGAGGGGAGAGTCCACCTCCGGCACCTGGAACCTTACCTTTCACAGGGCAGTAAAACCGTACTGTATTTTAGTTGGAAGAAATGCTTGCCAAAAACAACAACAAAAAGTAAGCCTATGGAACTACAAGTAGTCGCTCTAGTGCGGAAAACTGGAAAGGAAATTTAAACCAAACGCAAAATGTTACATGGAAGCCTCTCCAAAAGCCAAGTGCGGTGAAGGAATGAGGCATGGGGTACACTGGTTGCTGGGGTCATGGACGCCCATGCTGAGTGCGCAGAGAGGCAGGAGGGGCCATGTGAATCACAAGGCCCACACATGCAGTGGCAGAGGGCCGCCTTCCAAGAAAGGAAAGGCCCCTTTCTCTCCCACCTGACGTGGGAGACAAGAACCAAATTAAAGACGGGTCATTCAGACTTGAAAATGTGCATAGTTAAGAGAGATGGAGGGAAAGGAAGGTGGAAGGAGGGTGGCAAGAATATTGCTGGAAGCCAGAATTTAATGCATCTGAGCAAAACCTGCATCTAAAGCAAAAACATCTGGAATCGCAACCGCCTGCAAAGGCACCAAACTGTGGTCCTAAGGCAGTGTGACCACTCCACGGCTCACAGAGAACCACACTGGCAATTGCCATCAACCAGAAGAGCCACATGTACTCTGTATGCCCTGTTAGTCATCTCACCAAACACACACATACAATAAGCTTTAGTATTAATGTGTCTAATGACAACTTTTTTAAAATTTTCAGAGTACCTCTATGCAGTATCTCCTCTCTCCACCATTGCTCAACCCTAGCTAGTCTTCTTTATCTGGAGTGAGGGGAAAGGCTTGCGAGTCAAACGTGACACAAAACAGTGTTGAGGTTTTCATGTTCTCCTGTGTTACAAGTACCCTTCAGTTGAACTCTAGTGTTGCAAGAGATGGGCGGTTTAGAACCGTTCCTTTTGCTAAGCAGGAACCGTCTACCAACCACAGGGCAATAGTTCCGCACAATTTCCTGAAATGTGGGGCAGGTACCACTTGTGAGGTGATGATGCTCAGAAGAACCACAGGTGGCACTTCAAAGAGCCACTTGTGGCTTCCTGAGCCACTGTCACTGCCCTAATGAACCTCGGGTGTCTTAGCAAAACACTCAGCAAAACACTAGGGCGATGAAGAAAAGCATACCCTGATCTTCTGAAAGAAAATCAATAGCTGTTGCTGATCCCAGTGCTCTTAGAAAAACAGAAACCGGCACAGAGAAGTGTGGCTTTTGATGGAAAACAATTGAAAGAGGCCTGGATTGCCATCCTGTTTGGAAACATGCATAAAGGATGGCTTGGCATGATCTCCGAAACTGCAAAAAAATGGCTCCCTGGAAAGTGTAGTTGCTGACCAAGGGTGCCATTTTATAGAAACAAAGAAATCCAAGGATCAAGTCCCCGGGTTTTCAAGCAGCTAAGATATCACAGTGGTGCTCAAGATAGGTGAACAGAGGCCAAACATGCCTTTCTCTGGGTGATTCCGCACAGGCCAAATATAATGGGTTCAGGCCCTTTTGTGAAGTGTTATGGGGGGAGGTTCCCACAGAACTCACCCCCAAAACACTTCTAACCTGAACCCAAGTTAAACGAAAGTTGCTAAATTAGCAACTTTCCTTCTTCAACCAAGTTTCAGACACTTCCTGCTTGCCTGTGCAAATTACGACAAGCAGGAGGTGTTCTATTTCCCCCTCTCCCATCCACCATTACAGTGGATTCCCCAGGCAGCCACCATTACAGCGGAATCTCCTGAAGTGATCTGAATCCCTTGAAGTCAACCATCAAGTTATGTGGACTATTTCCTTGCTATTGAACTATATTTGAGACTGCAGATTGTGTCTGTGTAAATCTTGATCTATCTATGCCTATTAAAGGTTAATAAAGATAAAGAAGACAGTGGAATCTCTAGGTGGCCACCATGTTGTGCCAATAAAAGGGGAATTCTCAGGTGGGAGGATTCTTGGGTGCACGGTTTGCAGGGAAACACAGCATTTCCCATGTGAACCATGCCACCTCCTGCTGCTGTGATCCCAGCAATCCCAGCTGGCCCCTGCATCCGCAGTGCAAGCGGCAGCACAAGTAATTAGCGTTGTCTGTGCAGAATCAGCCTCTGTGATGGCTCCAACCCCAACCCCCTCTTGTCAAAATGAATATTCAGATCAGCGATGGCGAACCTTTTGGACCCAGCATGTCAAAAATTCGGAAAAATGCCAAACTTGACTCTGACATGTCATCCCCTCCCCCCAAAACAAAAGAGAATTTAAAAAAAAATTGTGTATTTTAAAACAATACAGTCCAGTTTCCTATGATGCCATGTATTGTATAAAGAAAAGTCACCATAATTACACAAATGGCTCAAACTCTAAATCGAGAGAATTGTTGTTGTTGGGTGTTGGTGAACACTGGTGTGTTACCCGGTGTGTCATCTTTGACACACATGTCATAGGTTCACCATCACTGTACTAGATAAAGACCAGCATTTTGACTGATCAGATCAGACAAAAAGTAACATGCAGACAAAAGAAAAGAACAGTGACTGTCTAACTGTGTTTGCATCTCACATTTTACACGATCTCTAATACTAAGAGGCTGCTGAGCACTTTGAGTTCAAGCAAAACCACATTTCCAGTGCAAAATATAGCACATCCCCAACTGTGCCAGTGGAGTTTTTACTGTAATTAAACTGGAACAGGACTCATTTTTGATGTTCAAATTGTGTTCCCGTTATTAGCTTACACCACTGTTTTTTCTGGCTGTGTCCTATTGTGGCAGGGTTTGCCTTTAAAAGCTGTGGTTGAATGACACCTGGAAGATCGAATAGCTGTCAGAAGCTCAGGACAGAGCAGAACTGTTGGCTAGATCTGAAACAGTAACAATCTATTTCATGTTTTTCTGGGAAGAAACAGGTGGCAAAGGTCCTCCGTCTCTCCTGAATGAACTTCGAGATAGTTATGTCTTCCAAGCACAAAGTCAAAGAAGAACAGCAGTCCTTCATGGCCAATGAAGTGGCATGCTTCAAACAGGATAGTATTTTCAAGTATTTTCTCATCAAGTATTTTCTCATTAGCTTTCCCCACCTGCATTTTAGCTGTCTGTTGGTTAGAAATGCATCAACTAGGAAAGGTGAAGGAGTAGCACTATCTGTCAGGGATGATTACACCTGTGAGCTATTAAATGAAGTGGCAGAATGGACCACACAACTCAAGACTACATGTGAGGAGTCCAGCTTTGGATGCTTCTCAATATATTTTTTAAAACCCTCAGGTGACACCTTGTAGTCTGCACTAGGGCAATCCATTCTATCAACTAAACTCTCTAATCTCACTCTACCACATGAGCAGACCCAGTCTATTATCCTGCCATTCCCCCAAGAGATTCAGCACAGCATGCAGCAATTCCCTTCCTCTCATTTTATCCTTGCAATCATCTTATGAGGTAGGTCACCTTGAGAGACCAAGGACGTACAGTGAGTTTCAGGCTGAGCAAGGCTTTAAGGCTGGTTTCTGTGATCAGGGTGTAGAACTGTAGCCACTAAACCATACCTGAATCAATAGGAAAGAGGGAGTTGTTCTTTGTTTAGTGCTTCACTGATAGGCCTGCACACACATTGCATTTCCTAGTCCATCCATAACACGGGGTCAAAAATTCAGTGAAACTACCTACTTGCATCAACAAGAGCATAAAAGGGTTCCTTCTGCCTAGATCAACCAAGGGAGAAACTCCACACAGCTTTTTCCCCAAGATGTCCTCAGTATGCTTATTTCAGCTCAAGCCATGCTATTTTAAGGACACTTTTCCCCCTAAGCAGCCTGCAAGACATCCCCTGCCTGGCTGTTGCGAATGCAGAGCTCAGGAGGCATCTTATTTTTCCCACCCAACTATTAAAACTCTCTGGTCAGTGTCACTTTACGCTTGTGCCCAACATTTTGTGTGCTGCTGAAAGGATTCTCCCTGCCGCCATTTGCTAAAGGTTGCCCCAGGATGTTTGCTCTGCAGGCTCCGATCCTGGGCACCTTTTCACTTGAAAAGTACACAGTTTTACACAGCTCTTCCTGCTGATTCCGGCAATATATAGTTTGCCTTTTTTTTTCTTTTTTTGGAGGAGCAGCATTCGAGGATACGCAGACAAGCATATGAGAATCTTAGCGGCTCAGAGGACTGCCACTGAAAAGCACTGGAACTGTGGAAGTGTCTTCAAAACAGCTAAGATTCTCATACGCATGTCTGTATATCTTCAAATGCAGCTCCTCCAGGTTTTTTTAAAAAAGAAGGAAAACTATGTATTGTGGAATCAGCAGGAAGCGCTGAATATAATTATGTACTTTTTGGGCTGAAAAGGTGCCCAGGATCAGAGCCTGCAGAGCAAACATCCTGGGACAAGCTTCAGAAAATGACAGCAGCACACAAATGTCAGGCTTAAGCAGAGGGTGAAACTGATCTGAGAGGTTACTGGTTGGGCAGGAAAAACAAATAAGAGGTGGCTTTTTTAAAAGATGTCCCCAGGACATCTTATTTTGGATGTGCAAGAGTGAAATTAAGGCCACCTCTTTTTAAAACATCCCGGACGCCTTATTTGTACTGTGCCAAACGTAAACAAG
Source organism: Sphaerodactylus townsendi (assembly GCF_021028975.2). Taxonomy (NCBI): domain Eukaryota; kingdom Metazoa; phylum Chordata; class Lepidosauria; order Squamata; family Sphaerodactylidae; genus Sphaerodactylus; species Sphaerodactylus townsendi. The sequence goes on along the minus strand of NC_059436.1, from coordinate 41,216,887 downwards.
ACAGCAAACTGGAGGAATCTGACAACTGTTAGAAAAAAATCATCTCTCAGGATGTCTTTTTGCAGGCCAAATAAAAAGTGCTCTGCCATTTCCTTTGGAAACAGGTATCTGACAGCATGAATATTCAGCAAGTTCTGGCTACAAGAGATTCATGGTATAGGACTTGATGGAAGCAGTATTGGACACATTTTCAAAAACCGTAGTTAAAAATCTGCAAGCATTTTCTCACCCAAGAACTGATAAAGAAGAAAAAAGAGAGAGAGAAGAGAGGAGAAAAAGAAAAAAAGAGAGAAAGAAAGAAAACAGTGACGTAAAAAAAAAATCAAAGAAGCCCTTCCAGACCAGGAGAGGGTTTCTTCTCTATAGTAAGCTGCTTTTACTTTTGGTTTCTTTGGCTCTCATTCCATTGTTGGAGCCTGTTCCTCAAAAGATACCCTAGTGGAATCCCTGAAGTCGGGGTGCCTCAGATCCATGAGAAATTTGGTGGGAGTGAGAATATGAGTAGAACCTGTGAGAGAACAGAGTGCGGGCTGACGTCTTGCACAGAAAGGAATCAAAGGAACATGCCAAAAAAGATTAAAGGCCTTACATATTTATTTCACCATCAAAATCTCAGTACATAGCAGGTGAGGATGGGCGAAGAAGCAAGACATGAGACGAGAGAGAGAAATTACGCTGAGAAGTGGGCACGGTGAAGGTGAACGAACGGTCAGCAAAGCGTCACCATGCTCTGAAACGGGACAGACCAGGCTGGGTTTTGGCAGTCACTAGCAGATTTCCATGGTCAGCATTTTGAGGGTTGGTGGGCAGGCTTCTCTTGCTTTGGGGGCTCCATTTTAAGGTATCTAAGGGCTTCAGGCCATCACCCAGTTATCTAGATGGTAGGAACTATGGTGGAGCCAAAAGTTGGAGATGTTTACATCTATAGTATCTGACAATGTGTAATTTTATTCCTACACAGCTTAAAGCAGTCAGGAGGCATTTCCAATTAAGCAAACAGTGCAGTGAGAACTAGTTAAACTCTGCTTCCACTGCACTATGGTCCTTATCCCGGTATTACCCCTACCCATACTACTATGGACGATGCACCATTGAGAGGCAGCGAGGTGCAGTAGTTAGCATGTCAGACTAGAACCTGAGAGACGCAACTTTGAACCCAACTCCACCATGCAAGCTTACTGGGTGACCTTCTCAGTCTTACCTACCTAACAGGTTTTGAGGGAGGCTAAAATAAAGGCCTCTGATTTAAGCCACTTTTGTTTCTCACTAGGGAGAAAGACAAGGTACAAATGTACAAGTAGTAAATAAATAATACAACCACTGAAAGCCAGCACCCAACGATGTTTGCTTCCAGTTAAAATAAAACTGGTAGTGAGTGGCCTTAGTCAGGAATTTGATGTATAGTCTGGCCAATTCCTACAACAAGTGGACTGAAGACAAAGTGGTATCTAGCCTCCCTATAAATTTGGTCTGCAATATTGAGTGGGTATAAGATGTCACATGTGTTAAAATATGCTCTTTTGCATTGGCCCTGCCTTTTGAAACAAAACCTAAAGAGAAAGCATTTAGGAGATTGCTGAAAAGTCATCTCTGTTGTCTTAAAAGGAAAATGAAGTGGTTTCCATAGCAACAGTGGCTCAAGGCCTGAGGAAAAAAACTGACTTGACCTGCTGCCACCCAGGAAGAACACGAGACAGCATCTTTGATGAACATTAAACACACATGCACCAACCATAACCATAAAGTGAAGAAAGGCATAGTAAATACTAGAAGAAGCTACATTTAATTACCCGACACAGAAGCACACAGAATTATAAAGTGGACCAACCGGATGTATGACACGGAGAAGGAAAGAGAGGGTTAGGGTAGATGGCACCATCTTGGCACAGGGAGAAAAAAAATCCAATAAACAGATGAGGGGGATAGTTAGACATTAGGATGGCCACAGGCACATGGTGGGTTAAATTCAGCTCTAGGTGCAAGTGAGACTGGCATAAAGGGCTTCAGCATGGCCAGAACCTGCTAACGCCCATGATGAGGGCCCGCTCCTGACCAAAGATGTTTGGTCTATCTCCTTTCCCAATAGGAGAAGAACCTGTGGGGACAGCTAAAAGCAGCTTAAGAGAGTTGTTCTTTGACAGAAAGGGAAAGGATCCACAGTTGGGAGGCAAGGCAAAAAGAGAATAGAACCACAATTTGGGGCAGGGGTAAAGCTCCAAGGGAGGGTCCTACAGCTATCATGTGTCCCAGGTTCCATAATAAATTTCCTCCCACCTAGTGCATAGGTGTCAAACTCGCGGCCCTCCAGATGTTATGGACTACAGTTCCCAGCATCCCCTGCCAGCATCATACTGGCAGAGGATGATGGGAACTGTCGTCCATAACATCTGGAGGCCCGCGAGTTTGACACCTGTGACCTAGTGCATTCAAAACTGTGAAAATCCAAACATCCCTCCCAGCTATTCTGAGTTGTCGTGATGCCTCAGTTCCCAGAAGCCACCGAGTCTGGGCAAAACGAAAAAATGAAAGGACCCCACTATAATCACATTATAAACTGATTTATTTATTTACGTGCCCACTTTTGACTTGTTACCTCCTTTGGATATACAAAAGAACGTGACATACGCCAGTTTTTGTGTGCGCATTTACCTCAGGGGGAGGCTCTGGCTTTGCATGTCAATGAAAACCCACCAAGACCCAAACAGAAATGGACAATTTTTTTTTCTTAATCTATTATTAATTACATTTTGATAACTGTATATTTCCATGTATGTAAACATCCATTTGAAGAGACGGTGGCTTCACCAAGTCATATTTCTGTAGCAGAACACATTTGTGAGAGAAACCATTACCACCCGGAGAACTCTTCAAATTGTCCCATCACAGAAGATGAGGCTTCATCCAAAACACCTCACTGATTGATAAACACTATAGCACAGTCACTCAGGTGAAGGCTAGACATGTCAAAAGCACACACGCGCGCGAGCATAAGGAGTTGGGAATGAGGTCGTAGTGTGGTGAGTGGGAGGGGAATAAATGTACTTTATGAGGAGCTTTGTAGAACACTCATCTAGAGTAGGATTTTTACCATATTTAGCATTTGGAAGGAGGGAGGAAAGAGAGGGATCACGCAAGGACACACGGGCGCAAGATGGAGTCCATGGAAACAAGATGCAGCAAAGCACGACTCCGCCTTCAGCAACTGCAGAAAGACTCACCTATTAGCACCTCCCACTTTCCACTGGCTTGCGTCACCTCATAAGCACAGCGCATCTCACTCAGGGCCACGCCCCCCAGGATGAAAATGATGAGGCGGGGGCCGCTCCTGTATTCCCCAGGAGCCTTGTTCTTGTGCCAGTGTCCATAGCGGGCACTGAATTCAGGGAAGAAAGAAATAGTTTGTTATTATTTTTATTATCATTATGGCATTTTACGTGTTACAACAGGTCCTACTTGCAGAGCCTACAATCTACAATTTGCAACAAGGGAGACCACGTCCGGTGAGGAGGAAGGGTACAGATATTCCTTGTAATTGCAATTCCTGGTAACTGAGAATTAGTTTCCATATGGGGAGGAAAGGGTGGTACTTTCAGGACATAATGGGGAGGTTCCACTTATTTTAGATAAGGAATTGCTTTAACTAATAGAAATTATCACCTATCTATGTACCTAGTTTGCCTGTAAGGAATACTAGGGGTTTATTTCCAGGAGTAGTTATAGTGTGGGGGAAAGGCAACCTAATGAAGAACTACAACAGGCTACAAAACATGCTAACAATCAATGAACGCAATAGTGCAATATCAGAATGTGCCGATTAATCATATGCTGAAATAACTGTGCAAAAAGTATAAAAGCTACAAACGAGTAGAGCCTTAGACCATCGGGGACTGTTAAGCCACATCCACATATGGTGTTCCAGTCTTATCTGGGGCACATGGCACCTTTAACCAATTTCAGCCAGTTCGCCGTCTGTGTGGCTCTTGTTGGAAAAACAAAATGTGGATTCCCCCTCTTACTCCAATGTCTTTACAGTAAAAACAAAATTCCCTCTTTGCATCTTTGCCTCTGCATCTTCAAGATGTACCAGTTCCTAAGGCTTCATTCCAAGTGCAGTAGAGTTTACTGAACCATACCGAAGTTTACCTGAAGTTGCTCCTCTAACCTTCTAGTTTTTGCTGTTGTTGTTGCTTTTAAGGCAGAAGGAACTACAATTCTGGCAACAGCTATTAAAATAGATGAGAAACAGAAGGACAGCAGCCCAAAGGTATGGCTTATGGTTCATGCTGTCTCAGGTCCAAAACGAGCTGCTTCTTCCTACCTGACTGCTGTAGTGCTGAAAGAGGCTGAGGACCGGGTGGAAATATAGGGGTAGTGTTTTGTATCCAGTTTATCCTCAATAGCATCCTGGAAAAAGAAAGGGAAATGAACAGCATATTGGGAAATTTTGCCTGTGCCATATGTTTTTTTCTAAGCATGTAAGATACAAGTCCAGCATCCTGTTTCCCTGCAATGGCTAACTGAAAGCTTCTACTGTCGCTACCATGAGCTAGCATGGTGTAGAAGTTAAGAGCAAGTGGATTCTAATCTGGAGAACCGCATTTGATTCCCCACTCCTACACATGAGCGATGGACTCTTATCTGGTGAACTGCATTTGTTTCCCACCATTTCCTGCCACTTGTGATTTTCTGTGCTGCCTACCATTTGGTGAAGTCTTACAGACGTTTCCTCTGCTTGCATTGCATTTGGCTGCTATTTCCATTATTGCTGTGCATGGAAACATTAACTTTTGCCTGCCGTTTTTTAGGAAGGGCTGTTCTTTCTTTCTTTTGTTGTTGTTGTTATGAGGGTGGTTTTTTTGAAGCTACAGTGACATGATAGCAGAAGTGGCAATATGTGCAAATTTCAAGCTGTTGTCGCTTCAAAAACACCTCCCTCAAAACAAAACTGAAAAAAAGGAAAAATGGCACGTTCCTGGTATTGGCAGGCAAAACTGAATGTTTCTGTGCACAGCAAAAGCAATGGTGGAAATAGCGACCAGACACGTTGCAAGCAAAGAAAACGTCCCCAAGACTCTTCAGCAAATGGCGGGTGGCATGGAAGCAGCAGAAAGGGCAGGCTTGAGTGAGCTTCAAAATCAGGCAGGGAGAAAGAGGTGGGTTGTTTTTCTTTAAAAAAAATAACTGTTTTCAGCTGGAACGCTTTACTTCCCCATGCTGTACAGGGGGGGGGGGGAGCCAAAACGGTTCTGCAAAAAGTTTTATTTATGATGTGCACATCAGTAAACACAGGTTTGTCAAACTCCAGGTGTGGCATGGAGATCTCACACAGGTGTCAAACTTGCGGCCCTCCAGATGTTATGGACTACAGTTCCCATCATCCCCTGCCAGCATCATGCTGGCAGGGGATGATAGGAACTGTAGTCCATAACATCTGGGGGGCTGCGAATTTGACACCTGTATGAATTACAAGTGATCCTCAGACTACAGAGATCAGGGCGGACTACATGCCATTAGACCCCTCTCCCAGAAGTTCCTCCCTGTCCAAACCCCAACATCCGTGGCTCCACCCCCAAATCTTCAGGAATTTTCCAAACCAGAGGTGATAATTCTGCAAGTCTTGCATAAGGAGATGGACTTTTGGTCTGACGCAACAAGGACATTATTTTTGATGTGGTTAAGAAAAACAATCCCCGGGTTATACATTCCCTTCTTCTTCTTAGCCTTACCTCCATGATGTCCTTGACCACTGGGGTCCATCGAGACAGCTGATAGGTCTGTTCGCTGATACGCTCCTTCCTCTCAGGCTTGCTTCTGCGGCGCAGAGTGGACTGAGCACAAAAGACAAACAAGGAGAATGTTTAAGCAAGGCAAATGTTCATTTCCGCCTCTTGGGCAACCCTTTGGCTCCAACAGCAGGCCACTTGGGAGTATCTTGTCTGTGTGTTTCAGGGCACAATTCAAATGGGTGGTTTTTTAATCTTGTTTAGGGTCAGGGAACCTTACGCTTTAATATCATCAACTTTACTTTCTCTCAGGCACTGAGAGCTGAATCCTGTGGCCAATGGTAGAAGCTCAAAAACCAGGATGGGGGACTCACATCCGTGATTATGGGTATTCCAATATGGCCCAAATTGGTAATGATCTCACTGTCCTCGGGTGGGATCTGGGCATGTTGAATCAGCTTGTTCAGGTTTTCCTCAGTGATTCCTGGAAAACACAACAAGGAGAGCCATTCTCCAAACAACAATTGTCTTCAGAAAGTCAGAATGTTTAATGACATCATTTGCTTCCCTGCATCGAATATAACTTCTGAGATCCTGCAACATTCTTGTTCCAAATCTCCAATAACGAGTCTCTCTATATCTGGGTACCTTACAGAAAGACAGCTACTTTGTATGCACAAGGTCTAAGTTGAATGTCAGCACCTCCATTGGAAAGATCACAATGGGGAATATCTTACTCATCCCAAGCACTGGAGACCAACTACAAATCAGAGACGACAATATTCAGCTACATGGTTTCACTTCGTATTGGGTAGCTTCCTATGTTTTAACTGAAATAGCTATATAAATGCATGCAGAGGCTGTAGCTCAGTGGCAGAGCATATACTTCACACACTGAAGGACCCAGATTCAACCCCTAGCTTAAGTTAAAATGAGTTTAGGTAATAAGTACTGGGAAAGACCTTTCTTTTGACTGAGATTCTGCAGAGCAGCTGCCAGTCAGAGCAAATAAAACTGAACTAGAGGGACAAGAGGTTGACCTTGGTGCACAGCAACTCCATGCCCTCAAAACTGTTGAAGGACTTTTCCTTTGAGTTGTTATTTCAAACACCTCTTTCTCAGCATCTCTGGCTCTCCCACCTTTATCTCCACATCCTGCCCACCCACTACCGAGCTGCTGCTGCTGCTGCTGCTGCTGCTGTTCATCCTACCATTCTTGAGGATGATGTACAGCAAGATGATCCGGATCTTGTCATAGGTGGTGACGTTCCCGTCCAGCAAGATCGGGACAATAGCTCGCATGGGGTCCTTGATTTTCTCACCCTCTGCATCAGTGCCCATAGCCAGATCCTGCGGGAAACATCAATAACCACTGACGTTTCTTTATGTACTTCATTTATCGCTCACTTTTCTACCCAAAGGGGCAAACAATATTGTCCCATCTTACATCCCAGCCATAAATTTAGTCCGAGGGGAATACACAAGGGGGGGGGGGGGGATAACCTTCCGAGGCTGGCTATCATGGAATGTTTAGTGTCCCTGATCCCATCAAGGTCAGATTTTGTGGTGGGGTTGCAACTCAGCAGTCATATATTTGCTTTGCAAACAAGAGATTTCAAGTTCCATTTCCAGTGAGAAGCACCGTGCCTCAGATGCCATTCTGACAGACTCAATGGACTTGCCCAGACTAACAGAGGCGGATTCCGCACAGCATACATATAGCAGGTTGCAGTTGTTATAAAGGAACCTGTTTTTCTTTTCCCCATTCATATGTGTGCCCTTCATCCATTCAGGCAGCAATCGGAACCCATAGAAACAATCCGGGTTGCTTTCACGCCTTCCCATGAAGACGCTTCTCTTTTTTTACAAAAAAAAAAAAATCCTGCAACACATGCGTAGCTGCAGAGGTATACAGAAATGAACCCCCACAGCCATGCTGACTGTCCCACAATCCAATTGGCTGCACCTGCACATGGGCAACACATAGAAGAGAAAGGGACCTCCCTGCAATGGCTGGGCAATAATAAACATGTTGCTGTCAGAGGCGTAGCTCCAAGGGAGCGAGGGGAGGGTGCGATGCACAGGGCACGCACCCGTGGGGGGGTGGGATGGGGGCATTCTGGGGTGGGGTGTGGGCGTGGCAGGGGCGGAGGATGCACCAGTGCACCGGGCGTTTTTCCCCCTTGTTACGCCTCTGGTTGCTGTGGATCTATATCAGACCTGGGCATTATACGGCCCACGGGCCACATCCGGCCCGCCGGATGACCCTGACTGGCCCTCCTGCCATGCTGGGGAGCAAGGCGTCTTTGAAAGCCCCGCAGAAGCCGGTTGCCTTGGCTGCCAGCTTCTGTGGGGCTTTCAAAAGCGCCTCGCTCCCCTGCCTTTTGGCCTGGCCCTCCACAATATTTTCTGTTTCTTATGCGGCCCCATGGAAAAAATAATTGCCCACCCCTGATCTATATGATGGTCTTACTTGTGCTGCCATCAACTCTGCTGGAGGGAAGATTTAAGAATATGGAACGTTCTAAAAGAGTTTGTTCATGTGATATGAAACACTTGGACCATTCTCTGTTTCTATGCCCTAAATACAACGAGATACGCATGAAATGCATGAATTCCATTTTCTTGCAATGTTCTCAGTGGCATGAGTGTTATAAGATACCCAATCTCCTGAACAGCTCTGATGTGCTCTTTTGTGAAACTGTTGCAAATTTTATGCTGGAAATTAGTAATTTTAACTCCATTTCTTAACCTTGTTTTGTTTTAAAATTTTGTCCTGTTTTGTATGCCAATAAAGGCTTGTGTTGTGTTGTTGGTCATACGTGCTCCCATGGGGAGAAAATGTGCTTGGGGGACTTTGTACGCTGTTGAGCGCTCAGATTATCTGCTCATACCATGCTGGGCGACCTACAGAGAATGGGGGGCGGGTGGATTCCACCTGACAGTAGATGGCATGGAACCTAAAGTGAATGGGTAGAAGGGAGGGAAATAAAGCATCCCCTGTCTGCTGCGTTCGTGCGGGAGTGCCTTCAATCCAGCATTATGGAAAAGGATCTCTGGTCTAGCTACTTTTGAAAATCCCAGATTGAAGGGAATACAACGGGCCAGCTTGTTTTGGGAACAGGACCTGTGTAAAGTGTCCCCACAAATGGTTTATATAACGTCCTACACCCCTTACATTTGACCTGTGCGAAATCCATCAGAATGAGTCTGAGCTTCACATTTTATTTGTCATTTATTTTTATTTTATACTCTATTGCACACATCTGCCCACTGAAAGGAAGACGTTTGTGTTGCAAAGCTTCCCACGGCTTCTTTGACGCCGCTTTAAAAGCATAAGGGAAAAAACCAGCAGGAATTCATTCCTCCTTGAAAGACAGACAGAGAGAAACACAGGCCTCCGCAAAGTAGCCGAGATGCTAATTTTAAGCCTCCTGCAAAAATCTGTCAAACGATGCAGAGATTTATGAGTCAGAAGAACCCACCAGTGCAGCCAGAACACACAGGAGGACAAAGAAAAGATGCTTGTAAGGTTTTTCCATCAGCACAAACTGCTTCCCCCATGCGTGCTCACGTTCATCAGCATTTTCTTTTTAACTGATTTACCTGCTCAACCCTGCAAAGCTTATCCACGGTGCCTTGATAGTGTTTCATGCAGTCCTCAGCCAAGTGAAGGTGAGTGGAGTACTATGGAAACAGAAAAAAGGTAGAGTTGCTCCCATCCCAGAACAATGAACAAAAACCTCCAAATGCTACTAGATCATGGCCATACAGCCCCCCTCCCCAAAAAACCCCTCCATGTGAATGACCAGAAGGTTTGGTATACCCAGAAGGACCTCCCAAGCAATCCCCATCAGAATAAACAGCCCTAAGAAATAGCCAGACTGTCAGGTCCGCCTTGCCTGGCATCAGATGGCCAGAGCCAACCTGGGCTTGCTGTTATCTGTCTATATTAATGGGCCTTTCTGTTCTAATCCTTACACTTAGCAACATAGTGAATCAGGCTTCCTCGCCCCAGCCCCCATCCGGGCCCTGGAGCGAAGTCTATCGCATGTCCTTGAGATACTTGAGTCCCAAAACAAAGCTGTTCTCATCGTTATTCTGATGGGAACATGGGAAGATGGGTGGGGGAGGATGAGCAGGAAAATGTTTCAGATAAACGTGGCTGCAGGGACCAGGCTCTTTAGATCTGGCTTTCTGCAGCAATTGTAACTGACACAGTTCAATAAAAGCTCCTGAATTCTGTTGTACAAGAACCTTACACAGACAATGGATAGCTCTGATTTCACACGGCCACAAGTACATCCTCTCATCAGATTCAGTGTTTTAGGACCAGCTATCGAGATGCTTCATGAATAAACAGATGCTTTGCAGGCAGAAGTTCCCAGCCCACTCTCCAGTTGCAGTATTCACAAGTAACTGGTGTCAGAGAAGCCCAATATCCTGAAAAGTCAGTGCTGCCAGTGGGAGTAGATAACACCGAGCTAGATGAACCAATGAACTAACTCAGGGTAAGACTTCATAAACATGGTCCTTCCATGGAACAGCCTGATTTATCCTTTCTCCAGCTCCCAGCTGATTGGTCCCCTCAAGAGAACGCAAGTCTTTAAACCTTAAGAAAAGGGACATGTTGACCTTTAACCCCCTTGATGCCCCCTGTAAAGGCTGCTGGTCTGAGGGGGAAGAGTATGTGAGTGGGTAATATTTTGGAAGTGTTTTTATTATTGTTTTCATTGTAATTTTGTACTTTTGTTGTAGTTTTCAATTTTTTATTTATTAAATGATTTATTTATTTAAGTTTTCAATTTTGTAAGCTACCCTAAGATCCCCATATAGGGTGGGATATAAGTCAAATAAATAAATAATCCCATAGCAGGTCTGTTTTGTGTGTGTGTGCATGCGTGCATGCGTGCGTGCGTGCATCCGCTGCCCCCCACCTTCATCATCTCACAAAATACGGTCCTCTGGTTAAAAATATAATCCATTAAATGAAATTAATAATAAAAATTATGCATTTTTAAAAACCCCATAATTCTTAATAAGGTCCAGAGGACATTTAACACAGACAGGTGCACAAACCCAGCTATGACTTAGTCCACCAAAACAGCAATTTCAGAGCATAGTGCAGCAGACGAATGCAAGATATTCTGGGCATTCTTTCCTAAGACCTTGACATAGGTGTCAAACTCATGGCCCTCCAGATGTTATGGACTACAGTTCCCATCATCCCCTGCCAGCATCATGCTGGCAGGGGTTGATGGGAACTGTAGTCTATAACATCTGGAGGGCCGCAAGTTTGACACCTGTGTTGTACAACATGGGAATTTACCTTGCTGAGCTCCTTCTGATATTGTGGCATCTTCTTCAGCATCTGGGAAAGGTCCCTCATAGTTGTCTACAAATCAGAATCAAACAAAGCGTGTGAACCTTATTGACATTGTTGCTGCTGGGTTTAGGATGACAGAATCAGAGTGGGTATCAAAACAGCAGGGATGAGGAATCTGAAATCATCCAAAAGGAAATTACCACTGGAGGAAATAGATTCCCACAACCCTTTAGGTGCCTCATGAGTGGTTATGTGCCATCTCACCTTCTCACCAGTGTTCATCCTTTTGCTGGAAGAGAAGTCCTTCAGAGACCGGGTGACCTCCCTGGAATGAAAGAAATCCAACTCAGTCTGAAACATACTCCTCTCCATCCTAACTTCTTGTCCTTATTTTTTTTTGTCATCAAGTTGCGAAAGACATGGGTTTTCAAGGCAAAGTATGAAAAGAGATGGTCTTGCCCCTGCATTGTGACCCTGGACTTGTGGTCTACCATCCATAAATACTGGCCAGGGCTGATCCTGCTTAGCTGACCAGATCAGGCTAGCCTAGGGCTATCCTGGTCTGGGGTTTTCCCTCCCCATCTGATTCATGTAAGTTCCCTGGGAACACTGGAGTCACGGGGGGTGGGGTGGGGTAGAGGGAAGGCTGTAGATGCCACACTGTATACTCTTGTAAGCTTTATAGTTTTGAATTTAATATTCCAAAGCCCTTTCTGAATTCTCAACATCGCCCACCCAACCCTTAAAGGGGACACACCAGTGACTCTTCCACAATCTTCAAAGAGGCCAAGTGGTACTGCTAATTAGTTTTTTCCAAAACGGAACAGATCTATCAAGTTAAGTTTTGTGCTGTTTAACAGAGGTCAAAACCTTCTGGTAGAGAAGGGGAAACACGCTGGCAGTGTCCTTTCAAACTGCTTCCAGTTGGGAGTTTTAAGCATATTTTCCCTCTTAAATTTTTCCCATATTCTATATATTGGCTTTCTTATAATATGATCCAGGAAGTGTTTCAATTCTTTTCCTTCCATGTACCAAACATAGTAATGCCATCCGTAAAATAGGTCATGTCCTTCTAAGTTAAGTAATTCTGTATTTTGTAGTGTTATCCACTCTCTGAACCATAACATACTTGTTGCCTCATAGTAAAGTTCTAGATTGGGCAATCCTAAACCACCTCTTTGTATTTCATCGCACATTATTTGATATTTTATTCTAACTTTATGTTTGCCCCACAGAAATTTAGATAGATCTTTTTTGCATTTTTCAAAAAAAGTTCTGTTTGTAACAATTGGTATTGTTTGAAACAGGTAATTCATTTTGGCTAACACCGTCATCTTAATTAGTGCGATTTTCCCTAAGAGTGTTAAATTTAAATTACTCCATTTTTTTTACTTTGTCTCTAATTGTGTTCCATTCTTTTTCATAGTTGTTTTGAAAAAGTAAAATATTGGACTTTGTAATTGTAATTCCCAGATATTTGATTTTATTAACTATATCAAATTTCATTATTTCCTTAGTTTGCTCTTCTTTATATTTGTTTGAATTAAACATTAATATCTTAGTTTTCTTTTTGTTCACTTGTAGTCCTGATATTTGTTTATATTTCTCTAGTGTCCTTTTCAGTTGTCTTTGAGACTCTTCCTGTAGGTCTATAAATAGAGCCAAGTCATCGGCATATTCCTTTACTTTATATTCAATTTTGTTAATTTGTATTCCTTTTATTTCGTTTGATGTTCTGATATATTCCAACAGGGGTTCTAAGGACATTATAAACAAGAGAGGGGAAAGCGGACAGCCTTGACGCGTGTCCTTTCAAACTGCTTCCTAAGAAAGAAAAATCAGGTAGGCTTCAAGGATTGGCACCCTTGGGCAATTGCTGGGGGCCCACAGACCCGGAAGAACAAACTACAGACAAACCACTCCCCACTCACAGGGCATCACAAGGATTTTTACAGGCTGGGGTTCAGCTCTTCCATCCTCAAGAACCACCGAAAGGAAAAAGAGGGCAGGCAGATTCTGGTGCATCTTCTGTTCCTACAGTTTAGGGCAGGCTGTCATGCCCCTGATGGTCCTGCCATATTGCCGCTATGAAGATAGCAAGTCCTATTTGGATCTGTGGTTTCCTACCTGCCAATAACCTGCTATAGTTCTGCAATAAAGAATATCATGTTCCAATTCTGAGTTCTTCAATTGAGACTATAGTCACAGAGTATGACACAGCCCGCATTTTCTAAGCCTTGTTTGTAGTGGACACCAAGGAAGTACTACAGAAAGTGGCCATTCTGCATATGAGGGGTCACAAAGTAGTGGTGGAACCAACCCATCAGAAAAGATTTTGCAAACTGCTCCCAGATACCTAGAACTGGCCTTCAGTAAGGGGGCTCAGGCGCTGCTCTGTCCAAGAGACTCAGCCGAGGTCCTGCTAACAGGTGGGTCTCGGCTAGATGACTCCATGGTCTAGCTTCACAATTAGGCCACATCGGCCTCCACCCCTTTCTTAAAGTCTATTTTAAAATGTGGATACCTTTTGCCAACATACGTAAAGAATGTTAAGTGTATCCTTTAGTACTTAGTACAGGATGGTACACTACAGTAAAATATTAATGATCTAAGCAGGTCAGACAAAAGTGGCAAGAACTGGGCAGTATACTTTGCATTATGTATATATGTATATGCGTCTCTGTGTGTGTGTATCATAACGCTCCAGTGTTGTATGCATTTTTTATGAAGACAAAAAAGACTACTTACAATTAATTATTGGCGTGCGTGTGTGTGTGTGTCCATGTGTATTTGTATATATGGATCTCATACTTCTAGGGTAAGTGCCAAATCCCTAACCTTAGTCAAGAATTATAAAATGGTAATTCATTTTTCTATGTTATTTACAGAACAGGGACTCTCTGAACATGCTAACCCATACTGAGACATTTGCCCTCATCAAAGAACGGCTACTAGCAATGGATTACCAACAACTGCAGAGCTTGGCCAACAAATCCTGCTCGCAGGGAAACCCAGCCTACTATATTGCAGCACTTACCAACCCTATATATAGGAGAGCCTACATGCTGGTTAGATTTAATATTATGCCCTCCCTCGCTCCATAGAGGATAAGAGGTTTTGCCCCTGCAGTCCAGGGCAGTTGGATTCCATTGCGCACATTCTCCTCCACTGCCCACTTTACCGGAATCCAAGATCCAGCTTATTATTACAAGTCATTGACTCTATGAAAACCCTTACAGAGCTTGATAAAGTAAATATGCTCTTAAACTGTAATGATTTTGACTGTTGTCTCGCAGTGGCAAAGTTTCTGGCTGAGGTTTGCGAACTGAACTTATGATACAGTGTGAAGTTTTTATCTAGTAATTTTAACTGTATTTATATTGTATGTTCTGTATGCCAATAAAGGCTTATTGATTGCTTTTTTGCTTACAGAACAGGAGTTTTGTGTGACTTTAATGGGTGCAGTTAATGGGCAGAACAATTAATATTTCTCATATTGCAAGGCTGCCTCAGACAGTCACCCACAAAGAAGGAAAGGAAGAAAGGGAGAAGAGTTCTTACTGGGACACCTCGGCAATGTGCTTGTGACGCAAGGTCACCCAGAGATCATCATCTTCGTCCAGCAGAACCTCCTTTACACGGGCTTCCCCAATGCCGCTCGTATCGTACCTGGGGGGTGGGGGGTTGGAGGGGGAAGGGAAGAGATGCCCTGTAATTTTCCAAGATCCGCAGGGTGCTTTTTCATCAAGCAATGAAAACTTGTAAAACAATTAAGATGAATAAGCCGGACACACCAGACCATTTACTCCATCGTTAATTCTCATGCAGAGATTAGCCAGATGCCTCTACAATGCCCATAAACAAGACACAAAGGCAACAGGTCTTTGCAATCATTTGCCCCAGCAGCCCACATGCAGGGAGATACCACTTCTGTTGCATTTAGCTCTCCCAGACAGTGGCAGAGCGAGGGGGTGAAGGGAGTAGAGACTCGGCCATCACTTCCCACAGATGTAGGGGCACATTGCAGGGCACCTTCCCACTTGCAACTGCATTCTGCCCCCGAGCACATGGATTTCGGGACAGGCGTGCAATTGAACGCCAGTCAGCAGAGCTTACCCTTGCCCAAAACCCCCATAGGAAGTTTTGGTATAGGGAGAAGCTGCGGGGGAGGGCAGCACCCAGGGTGATCTCCAAACGCTGTTTTTCACAGCTATGCCCCTGCTCCCAGCTAACAGTAATGCGTATAATTATTCTCCCTGAATTTGTATAATTCCCCCTTTTAAAAAGCCATCTGAACTACAGGCGATTACCATATTCTGAGGGATGCTGACCTACAGATGCTAATTTGCGGCTTCAAGCAGCAGAACCCCAATTCCCTTCTGCTGCTCCCCAGCCGCTCCACCAAGACGCTGTAAATAATCTCCCACTATTCCTCAAAATAGCAAAATAAAATGGTCTCAAAGACATATGAAACACAGAAAGACACTGTGGCATAGCTGGGGTACTAGAGAGATGTGACATCAACACGTAAAGCGCCACTCTTGCTGATAAAAGGTTCCATTTGTTATAACCTAACTGGCAGCAAAACGCAAAGCTCCAAGTTACTGACTTGAGAACATCGAGAACAGGTTAGTCCTCAAGAATGCAGAAGCGAGTCACCCTGGAGAAACCCCTTTCCACCATTATGTAGAGTGGACTTACCACGGGCTGTGGTCCTCTCAAAGATGACTTTCAAAAGCATGCACCCCTCTTGAAAGGGAAACTGATTTGCAGGGAAGTCAATCTATGTAAGCCCTGTACATACAGCATATGTACAGGGGACAACTGTGGGAGGCAGGAGAGGACCAGGCATATATTGGCCAATTCCTGCTCAAGATTGAGCTTACAGGCCATGCAATTGGTTCTGTGCATTCCCTAAATAGATCTCAACTATGCTCACAGGCTCCATCCATGACTGGCAATTCCAATTTTCAAAAGCCTCTGATCAGAGTGAAACAGCCTTACACACATACAGGTTTCAAGAGCTATGTGTATGGTGGGGGAGTATTCAAAAAAGTAGTGTTCACAATCATGAGGACAGAGCCTATGTACATTGGTTTTCATGTGTGCTGTTGTTAAGGCAAATGCCTGGAACTGAGGGCCAAGGTGCTTTACTGCAGGAAGGGCTGGGATCCCACTGTATCCTTTTTGAGCATTTCTCTTTTACTCACACACAACTGGCTATGGCAAGAATCAGATGACCATTTGTGCAAGCTGGCAGCTGAAACTATTTAACTGGTTTAAAAGCATTTGACACCCCATAGTCCCAGCACACTGTTTTCAAAGGCAACTTCTACATAAAGACAAGAAACAAAACATGTCATAATTCTCAGTATAGGTGGGTCCCTACTTGTAAACATCATTATCAATGGGCAGCAGGTCATAGCTCATAGCTTGGAATGTCAGCTCGTGCAGCACTGGGGAGCTGGGGTCAAAACCGCGGTCCAAGATGACCAGCTGGGATCGAGCTTTATCCGGACCCTAGGGGGTAGTGGGAGAGAAAAACAAAATATATGATTGTCCTTGTATCCCCCAGGAGATCATAAGGTAGCTCCAGGAGGCCCTCCTGGTAATAGCATCCAGGCTTGGTGAACTTTGCTTCCAGGGGCGGTGGGGGTGGGCGGGTTGAGTGAGTTCTGAAAGAACTCAGCCAGCAAGCTTCATGTGTAGGAGAAGGGAAACAAAATAAGCCTTTTGGAGGGCCATAAAATTGAACCCCCAGAAGCAAAGTTCACCAAGGCTGGATGCTATTACCAGGAGGGCCTCCTGGAGCCACCTTGAAAGTCTGGTGCCTCTATCTTCAAAAATGGGCAGCCTGCTTATTCACTCAGAAATTCCCCATTGGCTACAATGGAGCCAAGGCGCTGCAAAGCAGAAAATCTGGGCAAATTTCTTGGGGTGCCTGTCAGGGGTGCATTTTGTAAAGCTACTGGCACCAAAATTCCAGGATCTCATTCAGAGATGATCCTGATGATACCATCTGAGTTTGGTGAAGTTTGGTTCAGAGGGTCCAAAGTTATGGGCCTTCAAAGGGGTAGCCCCCATCTCCTGTTAGCTACCGTTGGAAACAATGGGGAATGTGGCACCCCCTTTGGGGGTCCATAACTTTGGATCCCCTGAACCAAACTTAGTTGATATCATCAGGACAGTCTCTGGATGAGACCCTCAAATTGTGGTGCCACTAGCTTTAAAAATGCCCTGCAGGTGCTAACACAAATAAACACCAAAAATACCAAAAAAAAGCCTGAATGCCTCGCATTCGGATTTGTTCATATTCGGGCAGGAAATATTCAGGCCGATTTTGGCCCAAATATGCTCAGATGCACCCAGGGCCGAATCCAGAATTCGACGCACCTGAATCTTCGAGTCTAGTCTCCATCCCTCCTAGCCATTAATTAACTTCTCCTCCACAAATCCAGTCTCCATGTAAAACCACCTATGTTCATGGCCATCACTGTGTCCACTGGCAGTGAATGCCATAATTCAACTACATGCTAAGTAAAGAAGTATTTCCTTTTGTAGTATTTTAATAACATTCTTATGCCATATCCTTTTAGAGGTTTTTTTCAATTCCCATGGAGAAAGTGGATAATTTGGAGGGTGGATTCTATGGGCTGTACCCCACTGTCCTCCCCAGGCCCTACCCCAAAATCTCCAGAAGTTTCCCAACCAGAATCTGTCAACCAAACCTCCACCATCCCTCACCTATGACTAGGAGGATCAGACAGCCCTACATGCAAAGCCTCTCTCACCTCACCCATGGTTGGATCATCCGCCTTGTAAGCATCCAGTTTGTCCTGGATCAGCTGGGCTAGCATGGCATTATCTTTGTAGTCTCTGCCAAAGGGGACACAAACAATATTTAAGGATCTCTGTGGCTTCTCCAGTTAGCCTCTTGACCCGTATTAAGGTGGCAGAAGCAATTAACAGACTCTGTAAGTACACCCCATTTGAAGAGCGACAAACCACTTTGCTGGATCTGATCAAGATCCACCTTTTGCCCTGTTTCCAACAGAGGATACACACATCCCTACAGGAAATTCAGAATCAAGGCAGGAAGACAATGCTCTTCCCCTGTTGGGAGTAGCACTTTGGTTTCCAACGTACCCTCTGTATCGGACTGCGGGGTATTCTTTCAGAGTGGCACAGAGGGTTGCAATCTGCTCTGCCAGGCGCTCCAGGATGGGGTTTTTCATCTGGGCCTTGTGAGGGCTGTAGAAGCTCTGGAAAGAGTCAGCAGAGTCCAGGGAGTACACCTAACATGGGATCCAAAAAACAAAGAGAAAAGACAATAAGCCCAGATGCTCTGAATTATGAAGGAGGAGGAAAAGTTAAAGCAGTCAGAAACTTCTTTGCCAGCTTGGCCCTCGGAGGACCCTCTTGTTCACCCAAAAATATAAATAAATAAATTTGTGACCCAAACATCACTAGAGGATACCAGAACTTACTTCCTAAATAGTACAGGGGCTCCAACCAAAAAGCATGCTTTTTAACTTGGAGGCCATCTACCCCTCCCCCCACCATTATCTAGCCTACAATTTACAGTCCTTTACCTAATTCTCATTTTGCTAGGAACACATCAAGCTGCTTCAAACCAAGACACACCATCGCTTCACTGAACACTGTCAGCACCTGACCAGTCTGGATGAGAGGAGGATCCTTCCCAACATCTGCAACTTGAATCTCCCCACATGCAAGAGTGCACTGAATCATGGCCTTCCTCCAGCATAGCTATCGACACCTGAAGCTGCCCTGACTGTCCTTGAAGCTATGGACACCTGAAGCTTTCCGTGTAGCCCAGTATCCTCCCAGGACATGATCTGAAGATACAAACCCTTGCTGGATTTGGTCAATGCTTGGAAGGGAGCTCTCCTTGGTACCTTCCGAAAACCTCAGAGCACTACGATGGGAGAAATGCAGGATAGGACTATAATAAAATCATAAAATATCATCTTTTGGCTGGCAGCAGCTCTTTGAAGTCTTAAGCAAAGAAAGACCTTTTCCCTGCGTCCTGAGATCCTCTAACTGAAGATATCAGAAACTGAACATGGGACATCCAGCACTGGACTTTGTGAACAGCAATCGTAGGTCAGTGTGTGTGAAATTTTGAGTCTTTCGGCACCCACGTCCTCTGCTCGCTTACAACTGGAATGTTTGCTCCTAGCGACAAAAGCTTGCAATCAAAGGGTTTGTGCGCCTGGGTCAGCAGGGAAAAAAGGAACCTGTTGAATTTGGTATTTATGGCTCTGCACGCAGCTCTCGCCATCTGCTCCCAGTCACAGCCCCCCCCCCCAACCCAGGAGGTGGGTGGTTGTGCAGCAGATGGTCAAGTAGCTTCTTCCCCTCCCCGGCTGCACTATGTTGGGCCAAGGATCTAGCCAATGGTGAAGGAGAGAAAGCAGGGGGGTTGGAAGCTGGAAAAGCTAAGCACAGAACAGAGGGATAAGCAGTAGGAAAATAATCAAGGAAGATGAGAAGAACAGAAAAGCAGCTTCCTCCTGCCAGAGTTATTTTCTCTTGCTGAAAGTTATGACGTAATCCCTTCAAATCCTCCTCTTTCCCTTCAGGAAGTCTGGACAGATATGGCATCCGTAGCTAGGCAGGATTTCCAATGCTAGTGTATAATGCTGTCACTTCTTCTCCTTGCGATTTGTGGGGGGCTCTAAGAAGGCCAGTCCCACACAAACACACAACATTCAGGAGCGATAACAAGATTTAAGAAGATCTGGATTTAAACAACTGACTTCCTGCCATCCAGTCTAGCCTGCCCACAATTGCTCTCCCTCTCCCCGCCCCCCAAGACTCACCTGCGACTCGTACGGCAGGAAAGCAATGTTGATTTCTGTCAGTGTCTTGACTACTTTTGCCGCACGGGATTTCACCAGCTCATTGAACAGTGCATCAGGGCATGCTGGGGAGGGAGAAGACATGAGAGTCAACACTGCAATAATATGGATGCCCCAAAGACAGTTTAATATAATGAGACACTCCACTGCTACCACCAAACCCTGGACAAAATCCACAGAGAAATAGGAGACTCAGTTAGTGTCTACTACAGGCTCTCATTGACTGTAGAGAGATCATGGGAGTTGTTTTCCCATCTTTGAGAGCTGAAAGTGGCTCATAAGAACATAAGAGCACTGTTGGATTGGACCAGTGATCCACGTTGTCCAGGATACTCTGTTGCACAGAAGCCAACCAGTTGCTTTGGAGGGAAAACAGACAGGCCAATGAACAGGGTATAAAGGCCAAAATCTTCCCTTAATGTTATCTTTGAGCTAGAGACGTAGTAAGGGGGGAAGTGCCTGGTGCACTGGTACGTCCTCTACCCCTGCCATGCCAATGTCCGCCCCGTCCCACCCCCGTCATACCCCACAGGGGCGTGTGCCCAGTGTGTCACGCACCCCCTTCACCCCTGGAGCTACGCCTCTGATTTGAGCAGTGGTAAGCAGTTAGAGATTTATGGTCTCTGAATGTGGAAGTTCTCGTCATTCATCTCCACTAGTAGTCATTGATGGTCCTATCCTCCAAGAATTTATCTAATCCCAGTTAAAGCCATCTAATACTAGTGAGCAACAATATGTCCATGAGCATAGAATTCTACAATTTGATGTCCTGTACACTTATTCAATTTTCATCCCACGTTGTTTAAAAGCTCAGTTTATTTGAAAATGTCCATATCCTGCCTTTCAACCAAATATTATCCCCAAAGCCGGATTATAATATACTATTTAAAAAGTAATGGCAAGACGTTCAGATCCATATGGGCAAGCTTGGATAGCTTCTTTTCCTCTCCACAATCATTTCTTAAGGAAAGAGACATATAAACTGGATAGATGATCCCACCCAGCCCTCAGAGACCCTGGTCACCTTCCATGCAACTGTAAACTCAGCACTAAGCAAAAAGAAGGCACAATGGCAGATTAATTGGCAAACAATACCCTCTATGTCAGTGATGGCGAACCTTTTCGAGACCGAGTGCCCAAACCGCAATCCAAAACCCACTTATTTATCACCAAGTGCCAACATGGCGATTTAACCTGAATACTGAGGTTTTAGTTTAGGAAAAACGGTTGGCTCTGAGGCATGCGTTCCTCGGGAGTAAACTTGGTGGTAATCGGTGGCTTTGCTTTGAAGCAACTGTGCAACTCTTCCAACGGGTGAATCACGCCCCTGGGAGGGTTTACTCAGAAGCAAGCCCCATTGCCAGCAACCGAGCTTACTCCCAGGTAAAGGATCATGCTTTAGTTTTTCGCATGAAAATCAGTGGGGTTACCAGCGCTTAACAGGGTTACCTACACTGCTTCCCCAAAACTAGGTCTTAGGTTTAATGCTAATAATAGAGCCCAGCGGCCCAGGCCAGCCTAGATTGGGGGGGGCGCGATTTCCCCCCACATGACAAACTCTGTTTGCGTGTGCCCACAGAGAGGGCTCTGAGTGCCACCTCTGGCACCCGTGCCATAGGTTCGCCACCACTGCTCTATGTTAATGAAGAAAGTTCCAGTGAGAATTTCGGCTAATGAGTCAGTTAACTTCAGCGGGCAAAATATTTGCATAATAATAGCAACAGATGCACGGTGGGGAAAATCAAAAGGGCTGTTGTAAGGATCACACACAAAAATAAGACAAGTTTGGACTACACTGTCAAGAAATTGAGTTTCATGTATTGTCGAAGGCTTTCACAGCCAGAATCACTGGGGTGTCATGTGGTTTCCAGGCTGTATGGCCGTGTTCAAGTGGCATTTTCTCCTGACGTTTCGCCTGCATCTGTGGCTGGCATCTTCAGAGGAACTGATGGTAGTAAAGCACAGGTATACATACTCCACTTGCTTTACTACCATCAGATCCTCTGAAGATGCCAGCCACAGATGCAGGCGAAACGTCAGGGGAAAATGCTACTAGAACATGGTCATACAGCTCGGAAACCACACAACACCCCAATTGAGTTTCACTTGCAGTTTCTTGCTTTTGAATTCGGATTCATGCTGAGGGCTAGTATAAAATAATAGAAAGGAATTCAATGGGGGCTGGCAATGTAGCTGAGCTCAGGCCTTTACAACTGATAAGGAGCCAAGTGCTTGTTCCCAAATGTTCAAGGCCATAGAACTTGGTGCTGCATTCCAAGCAATTAAGCTGATGGTACTATTACAGTCTCATTGTGAGAAGGGAGGGGTTATGACTGCAGAATAAATCCTACCCTTCATAAATCTCATTCTCTACCCTTAAGATTCCCTGGTCAGCAAAAGGAAGAGTAATTGCCTTAGCTCACCAAGCATTCATTTGATTGGTCAATGGGCCCTGATCACCTCAAATCATCTGCCATAAAGTTCGGCAATTCAGTCTATCAAATTGTGTTGCCTTGGTACCTCACTTAGGGTTCTTGGAATCACCATTTTGGATCTTGATGGATGTGCTTCTGTTTGCCATAAACTATGGCTTCCTGGCACCTTGGGATTTTGTTCTGGATAGAGTGGTCTTTCTGAAACCAAAGGATACACCTGGAATTGGGTAACATATTGTTTTGACTTTTGCCTTGAAACCAATTTTGTTTTATTCTTTAGTCATATTTTGGAGGGGTTTTTTTGTCTTCAGGAGGCGTCAATTAAATCCAGGCCTAGGCCCAGGTTAACTACTGGGTGAAATTCACTCAGTGAGTCATCTGCCTTGCAGGGCTGACTGTCTTGTTTGTATTCCTGGGAAGGCTGGAAGTTTTCCCTACGGTTTCTGGCTATTGGGAAGAGACAAAAAGACTGGTGGGAGCAACTAACATGATGGAATTTGTGGATTCAGACCCCAGGGTTTTAAGTGTCCTTGGGTTTGGAGTCTTTCTTCCCCTTCCCAGGATAATCCTTGGATTAGGATATCCTGACATGTACCCCCACCCACCCACCCCAAAAAGGTATTCTAATGCAAAAAACAATGCTGGGTTATTTTGCCAATTTTGCCACTCCCCATGCAGAAACTTCATGTGGAGCAGCAAAATCAACAAAATAATCCCCCCAACAGTGGGTGGCAACAACAAAGGAACCAACCCAATTCCCAGAATACTTACAATCGGTGAAGAAGACATGGGCAGCCCGGTACTTGGCAGCTGGGGGATCCTTGAAGTCATTGATGAGTGAGCGGACAGACTAGAAGACATAAGCAGCAGCATTGATAGATTCTTCATGGGGGTTCTTACCCACAAATAAAGACCTCTTGAGTGTTTCAGTGCACAAGCTTTAGCTGATTAATTGATTAACTCAGCACATGACCAAAAGCATCCAGTGTAGAAAGGGTGGGTCATGGCAAGCCTCAACAACAAAACAGAGCCTCCATGTACAGAGACAGTATTGTTCGTTCCACACAGCACAAATGAGACTTTCTGCTGACCTAAAAAAGACATCTTGGGAATCAATTCCACACAGCTTTTTCCCTAAGACATCCTCAGAACGCCTCATTTCTTCTCAAGCCGTCCTATGTGAGGATGCTTAAAGTGCACCATTTCTCCCTAAGGTACCTGCAAGACATCCCCTGCCTGGCAGTGTGGAATGCAGAGCTTGGGAGGCATTTTATTTTTCCTGCCTGACCATTAAGCTTTCTGGTCAGTTTCACCTTCCGCTTGCACCTGGCCTTTTGTGTGCTGCTGAAGGGATTCTCCCTGCTGCTATTTGCTGAAGGTTGCCTCAGGACAATTGCTCTGTAAGCTCTGATCCTGGACATCTTTTCAGTCCGAAAAGTACATAGTTGTATTCAGCTCTTCCTGTCAATTCCAGCAATATATGATTTTCCTTTTCATAGGTATATATGTATTGCTGGAATTAGTAGGAACAGCTGGGAAAAATGGAAAAAAAAGAAAAATGGAAATCTTACCTTGACTATTATTCAATGTAAAACCTTATTTAGGCATATGTGATTTAATCAGGATGTTATAGTTTGTGAGCTTAAGTTTAATCTGTATTTGCTCTTTAAATTTTCTTCTAAACTGCAGTAATCGTTATTACAATTAATATCAATGTAGATTGTTTAAGTGGTTTTAAAAGTTTTTCTTCAGAATAATAATCAGAATTGATGCAGATCCGTGTATTTATTTATTTCCTTTAATTTTATTTATTTAATTTATTTATTATTAGATTTAATATATCGCCCTATCCCCGAAGGGCTCAGGCGGTGCACAAAAAACATCATGTATAAAAACATCATATATAAAACATAAATACAATATAAACAGCAATTTTAAGCTAAAACAGCACCCCGCGAAACCCTTACATAACCCTCCTAAAAAGAAATAGAGAGAGAATAATGGGTCCCGACGATGTTAGGGACCCATAGAAAGCAGGGGAGGGCGCTGGGGCACCTTCAGCGGCTGGTCTCTCCAAAGGCCCAGTGGAACAACTCAGTCTTACATGCCCTGCGGAATTCCCCAAGGTCCCGCAGGGCCCGGACAGCTGGCGGGAGAGGGTTCCACCAGGCCGGTGCCAGAGCCGTAAAGGCCCTGTCCCGAGTGGAGGCCAGCCGCGTCATCGAGGGGCCAGAAACCTCCAGTAAATTTGCCTCTGCTGAGCGCAGAGGCCGGGCTGGGACATATGGGGTAATGCAATCATTTTTCATTTTTTGTAATTTGTTGAAAAATATAAAAAAATGTTCTTTAAAAAGGAAGTTGAAGCCCTTGAACTGGCCAAATAGTAAGCACCCCCTAGACCCCAGGTGAGTCCAACAGTCATGTCATTTGTCCTCTTTCACACAGTACTTTATGGGTAAGACACCTACCGTATCAGATGGAGTGATGAGGTACACAGCCTCCAGACTGGGAAGTGGCTCTCGGCGCTTGTTGATGTCTTCCACAACTGGACAAGAAACCACAATCAGGTTGGGTAGGGAAAGTGCAAATACAGCAGATGTCAACAGGGATAAAAGCCAGGAGATGCCAAGGTCCTCAGCTTTCCCCAGGGACCAAATGCTTACAGTTCTATAAGTCCTGATGAGAAGCTTCTGTCTTCACCTACTGCTCTCCTCCCTGCCACAGCATGAATCAGAGAATGGCAGGGACAGTTATAGGAAGCTATAGCTCATTAAAGATACCCATCCACCAGAGGCAAGAGCTGCCACCTTAGTTATCTCTCAGCACTGGACCTGCCCAGGTTGGAGGTGCCAGAAGCTGCTGCAGATCTTACCATATTCCAAACAAGCTAGGAGTGAAACCCAGATTTCCCCTCTGATGTTGCAGAGGATTCTGGGATGTTTCCATTGCAGAGTGGGGATTTGAATCTGAGGTCTCTCAGATTCTAGTCTAACATTTTAATCGCTACACAGCTGTCATCCCCAGGTTCTAAAACAGTCTAGTCAGGAAGAGGAACAAAGTGCTAGAAACCCCCTCCAGATTCTGAGGGCAATGAGCAACATCAGAAGGTAGTGGAGCAGACCTCACAATGGCCTCTCTCACTTTAAGGAAACGCGTTCCCTGTCAAGGTCCCTTTGGGTCTCCCCCAAGAAGGATAGCTGGTTCTTTCTGAACAGCACAAATAAAAAGTCTTGCAAACATTTTCAAAAGAAGTTTTTGCTTCTTTTTTTTTTTGCCCACGTAGTATGCGGGGGGGGGGGGGGGGTGTTTCCAGATACAACATTTCATTTGCCTGCCTGCCTTCCCCACCTCCAGCTCTCACTTTTGGTTTTGTGCCCGCCATTTTCTACCGCTTCAGGATTCTTTGTGCTGCCCACCATTTGAACAATGTCCCATGAGGTTTCCTCTGCTTGCAGCTCATCCTCCCCGTCATTTCACTTCCTTTTAAAAAATAAGATATCTTTGAAGCTACAACGAAATGATATGAGAATCAACTCTCCTATCGTGTCATAGTTTTGAAGGTATCTCATTAAAAGAAAAAGAAAAAGGAACACGTGCGTGGCATTGCCAGGAAAAACTTACTTTAATAACGAACTTTGCACATTGAAATGATGGGCAGATAAGCTGCATTCAGAGGAAATTCCAAGGGGAACATTCTGAAAATGGTGGGCGGCACGGAGAATCCAGGAAGCACCAGAAAACGGCAGGCATGAGCTGTTCAGAAACTGAAAGGGGGGTGGGTAAGGAGGGGAAAATAAAATGTCTTCTGATCTCTGAACAGCAAGCAGGAGATGTTTTAAAAAAAACAACTTCAGGGAAAAAGTCATTAATTGAGCTGAAATAAAATGTCCTGAGGACGCTCTGTGTGTGTGTGCGTGTGTGTGTGTGTGCGCAGAGTTCCTCCCCAAAATTATTCCTTTAACACCCTAAAGTTGTTTTATTTGTGTTGTGCAGAAAAGACCTGTGTTGGCATCACATAACACAGGCACTCCATGCTGACAGCGATGTTTCATGGTGCTAATCCAAAGACCGGAAATCAGGTACAACAAATGTAGCAAATAAATCAAGCAGTACAGCCACTGTGGCCAGTAGTTTAATAAACAACTCTCTTTATACGAACAGTGTATGGTTAAGACCCTTATTCTTTTTTCTCTTCCCTGCACTCGTGTAAACTACTTTTGATGATTTCCACAAAGAGGGGCAACTGAGGGACATGCAGTCAATGCAGAGGGTGCAAGATAGGTGTGCAGAGGTTGCCAGTTGCTCCACTCACTTGTTATCCCTTCAGTCATGATGTCGGTCATTTTGCAGCAGGAGGAGAGCATGCGCATGCTCAGTTGATCCACCACGAGCACCTGAACAAAAAAGGAGAGGAGAGAGAAGGAAGGAAGGAAGGAAGGAAGGAAGGAAGGAAGGAAGGAAGGAAGGAAGGAAGGAAGGAAGGAAGGAAGGAAGGAAGGAAGGAAGGAAGGAAGGAAGGAAGGAAGGAAGGAAGGAAGGAAGGAAGGAAGGAAGGAAGGAAGGAAGGAAGGAAGGAAGGAAGGAAGGAAGGAAGGAAGGAAGGTCAAAATAGCCCAGCACTAGATTTGGTATTCAAACAAATCTGTTTGATATGGCCTCCCCCCCTTGCTATCAGACTCTGAGCACTGTCACATGTAAGCAACAACAGAACATTCACGTGACCATTCCACAGCTACGTTTTTTTCCCCAATCTGACGTGGTCCCCATATTTTCCTACTTGTGCCCGTAACCCTATGAACAAGAACCTTACCTTCCATTCTCCCTTCTTTTTCACCTTCTTTATCACATCAGCCATAATTTCTGCAAAACAGAGATGACAACAATAAATATTTAAAAAATAATACAATGAAATAGCATTCAAGATCACACTCAGCAGCACCATTTATCCAGAGATTGGTCTTGGCCCTTTGCCACTGCCCATTCTCTTCCTCCATATAGTACCTCCCTATGTTAAGAAAAAATATCTGGGGAAGGCAATGGCAAAACACGCCATAAACATGGTCTGCTTAGTAAATGTCGTGATGTGGTATCACCCCATGGGCCAGTAATTACTTGATGACACCTTTACCTTTACGTTAAAAATGCATTAAAAAAAGACATCTGTACAATACAGTCAGAGATGTCTTAATGGGATTCAAAGATTTTGTTTTTAAATAACTGCAAAAATAAAGTATAGGGTTGCCAACCTCCAGGTGAGGCACAAAAATCTTCCAGAATTATAACTGATTTCCAGGCAACAGATATCATAGCTTTAAAAGGAGTTTGGACAGATTTATGGAGGAGAAGTCGATCTCTGGCTACCAATCTTGATCCTCCTTGATCTGAGATTGCAAATGCCTTAGCAGACCAGGTGCTCAGGAGCAGCAGCAGCAGAAGGCCATTGCTTTCACCTCCTGCAGGTGAGCTCCCAAAGGCACCTGATGGGCCACTGCGAATAGCAGAGTGCTGGACTAGATGGACTCTGGTCTGATCCAGCAGGCTAGTTCTTACGTTCTTATGCTCTTATCACTTTCCCTGGAGAAAACCACTGCTTTAGAGAGAGGATTTTACGGCAGTATAACATGCCCAGTTCCTTCCTATCCCTAAACTCCACCAATCTCCAGGAATTTCCCAGCTTTGAGTTGGCAATCCTATTTAAGGTCCCACCACAAAGTTTCTAAATCATCAATTGGCCATGGTGGCAGGGGCTGATGGGAATTGTAGTCCATGAACATCTGGAGAGCCACAGGTTGCAGACCCCTGTTCTAAATGAATCCCCACCCACTATCCCCTCTACAAAAAGTATTTTTATAGTTGTGTGAACATTCAGCATTTGATATCTGATGATTTTGCAGAAGTAGACAGTAGGCTATACCACCATACTTGGACTATCTGCCAACATTTAACAGGAGACATGTAGATCAGCCTCAGACACAGCAGTTGATAACTTGCAACAGCGTGCAGTAAAGTTCATTTTATTTTCACTGATTCCGTGAATCATAACAACCAAGAATCAAATTTTGATGTACAAGCTAGAAATCACATTTGAATCTCAACACTCAAGTGTCTAAATTAGGAAAATTTCCAAGCTTTTGAAAACCTTACTTTCACTATTGTTTTACCAACATTCATGGAAGCAAACATGCCAGCTGGGAAAGTTTACTGGTAGCTAATTCTTTGCTAAGGCTCTTACCTCTATTACTGATGCTGCAATCCTATCCACACTAATTTCATTATTAAAAAATATTTACTAGGCTGTTTTGGGGATATTAATCCTTCCGTCCATCCACAACAGTCCCCACAAACCATGGAAGCTACACAAACCATGGCTGACACCTAGGGCTGCTATATCAGTGGACAAACAAATCCTAACCACTAGACCAGCGATAGCTAACCTTTTCGAGACCGAGTGCCCAAATTGCAACCCAAAACCTGGGTTTTAGTTTAGAAAAAATGGTTGGCTCCAGGGCGTGCGTTACTCGGGAGTAAGCTTGGTGGTAGTCGGTGTCTTTGCTTTGAAGCAACCATGCATCTCTTCCAATGGGTGAATCATGACCCTAGGAGGCAAGCCCCATTGCCAGCAACCGAGCTTACTCCCAGGGAAAGGATTGCGCTTAAGTTCTTCGCATGAAAATCAGTGGGGTTTAACAGCGCTTAACAGGGTTACCTACACTGCTTCCCCCAAACTAGGTCTTAGGTTTAATGCTAATAATTGAACCCAGTGGCCCAGGCCAGCCTAGATGTGTTGGGGGGCACTCTGTTTGCGTGTGCCCATAGAGAGGACTCTGAGTGCCACCTCTGGCACCCGTGCCATAGGTTCGCCACCACTGCACTAGACAGTGGCTGTAAGTAAAGCCAGTGCATGCTAACTCATGTACATTTAATATTAACAGCCATATAAACATCTGTAGTGCAAATCATAGCAGTCCAAGTGTTATATATACATATCTAAGTCCATTAACTGGATAACAAGCAGAACCTCAAGAAACAACGACAAAGTGTATTTTCCAAGTCAGGCTCACAAAACCATAGCAACAGGTTCATACTCCATCTCCACGTGGAGGGGTAGATTAGCAAGGTCCTGTCTGATGGAGCCCTGGTGGCTTTTTCCTCTACCTTTACACCATAGGTGTCAAACTCGTGCCCTCCAGATGTTATGGGCTACAGTTCCCATCATCCCCTGCCAGCATGATGCTGGCAGGGGATGATGGGAACTGTAGTCCATAACATCTGGAGGGCCACGAGTTTGACACCTATGCTTTACACTGTTGTCTCTGCACTCCAAGCTCCACCTGACTGGAGGTGAAGCTTGGGAACAGTCAACAGTATAAAGCTAGAAGCGACAGCCAGGTCCAAATGGGCCCTTGCCACTACCAACCTCCAAGTGGAAATTGGAGACGGGGCAAGCCCCACTCACCAGCATTCAACTGTGCAGCTGGGGGGTGAGTGGGTGCGGCACTAGGGCAAGCTCCAGGCGCCATTTTATAATACTATGCAGTTAACTATGACAAAACGAAATGTATCCCCTATGTTTTACTAAGAAGACTTTCTTAATAACCACAAGCCCTTTGTTGTTGGGATGCTTTCCTTCTGAACTTCTTCCTAAACATGCAGTTCTGAGTTACCAGGTCTTGTTTCTAAAGCACAATCGAGGCATCAGGGATCCCCCATTTTCCCTGTTTTCAATTTCATACAAGGCATGTGCATTTCCCTCACGGCTTTTTGGTTATTTCAGTTTACGTGAATCTTTCTCCCTCTGTATACCACTGATGGGAATCTATTGCTCTGATAAAACACAACACAAAAGCAACATTGTGGCAATGACCATGTCTATATTCTTTCTGTTTAGTGTTTTACCAACCATCAGGAACATATGCACACATGTGTAAATATCCCCATGTTGACAAATATAATCACTTTAATTTCTCCCTAGAAAACCTGCATTGCTGTAACTAGCAAAATGAAGGAGAAAGTGTTGGATGTGTTCCCATGTGGGAGAAAAGTGGCGTCTTAATAGGGTTGCCAGGATTTAATCTAGAGAAGTATTTCCTCTAGGACCTGTGGTATACCCAGTGGTGGGATTCAGCAGGTTCGCACCACTTCGGCAGAACCGGTTGTTAAAATGATGCTTGTAAACAACCAGTTGTTAAATTATTTGAATCCCACCACCGGAACCGGTTGTTAAATTATTTGAATCCCACCACTGGGTATACCATAGAGTTTGCCCTCTGAGGTTGCCATTTTCTCCCAGTGAACTAGGATTGACAGCTCCCCCCTGGCTATTGGTGGGGGAAGGGGGTAGGATTACCTGATCTAGGTTAGGAAACTGAAGATTTGGGGATGGAGGTTGGGGAGGACAAAGACTTCACTGGGGTACAAAGCCCAGTGTCCATCCTCCAAAGAAGCTATTTTCTCCTTGGGAACCAATCACTGTAGTCTGGATATGAGCGGTAATTTGGGAGGATTCCCCAGGTCACACCTGGAGGCTGATATCCCTGGGTATGAGTGGAGTAAATAATAAAAAATAATAATAAAAGGGACAAGACAAATGGTCTGAAGGAAAACACGAGGCCTCCAGTTCTGGAACTGATTACAGAAATGTCCTTCGTGAGATCAGAATTAACCAAGAGCAGCAACATTTACTTCGTTACAGAAATAAATTCCAGAAAAATACTGATGATGGGCAGGGCAAAGAAGGAGCTAGCGAAAGACACTGGACTGGACATAAGTTGGTAGCGAGGAGGTTATATGACCCAGTGGCATGTTGCACCAAACATCAGAGAACAAACAGGAAGGGAGGGAGAAACAAAATTGACAGCAGGAATCCACAGCAAAACACCCTCGATGTGTCAGCAGTGCCACCTACCAACACTCGCCGCAAGTCAGGCACCGGTACGATAACGCTCTCCTGCTCCGTAAGAAGCCTCTAATCTGATAAATTGAGTAAGACATTCGATCCTCATTTAGAATCAAGCCGCTTGAGGCAACACCTTATAATCCCAGGCAAATCACATTTCACCTCCCGTTTATGGGTAGTTTACGTAAGCAGAACTGGGAGCGCTGTCCTGGGCCTGGTTTAACTGGGTTCACGCCATGTAAGTCCCCTCTTTGACCTCTGACAGGAACTCTCAAGGAAGATAATATGATCCAAATGGAATTTGTTTCTGAAAAGAAATATTTTTTTTAAAAAAAAATGCCAGGGATCATTCTAATGTGAAAGGTGTTCTGGTAGAACTAGAAAAATCTGACTCAGTGTTCAGTGACTTCCTCACATCAACTGTTTTTCACACATTTCAAAACATTGCCCGTGCAATCCCCTTCAAGCAACTAAATCAAGCCGTTTTTATCCACTTCCTCGCACAGAGCCATCTCCTCCCGCTTCAGGTTTTGCTAACAGTGCTATGCCCAAAACAACTCTACGACCAGAGGGATGAGCGGAAGAGATCTGGGTTCCATCAAGACTGTGCTGTTCAAGAAACAAACAAACAAAAGTATTCACGATGAGTAGCAACTGAATAAATGGACCATTTATTCGGTACATAAGAGAGAGGCCTGGGGAAGCTGGTCAGAGGCTTCCACGATTGCTGGATTTGAGGCAAAAATTATCTACCTGGAGCCATCCAGAGGTGGGATCCAGCAGGTTCTCACAGGCTCCCGAGAGTAGGTTACTAATTATTTGTGTGTCCCAAGAGGGGGTTACTAATTGGTGATTTTGCCACGTGATTTTTGCCTTAGTTACGCCCCTCCTCTCAGCAGTAGCACGCAGAACTTGAAGCAGTCTAGCAGGAGGTGCACCAGCGTGTGTGGCAGCTTGTGCCTGTATGCATTCGTTTCCCACCCAAGGACCGGCACAGCGGCTGCGTCCTTGCCACTGCCCCACCCCCGGAATGCCCAGTCATGCCCGTGATCGCGTCTCCGCCTCGGGCCCATTGGCATCACACAGTTTGAATCCCACCACCATGGGAACCTGTTACTAAAATTTTTGGATCCCACCACTGGAGCCATCGGTATATACACAACCATCACAACCTACTCAGCCTGTCAACAGATCTTGTTTTGTAAACAAAGAGGGCGGCTCTTTAAAAGCAGCAAACATAAATCTAGCCAATATAAGTTTTCGGTCTGGCATTCTATCTCCTCCACCCATTTGTGATGCAAACCTTTTAAAATGTATTTCACGTTATTTATTGTTTGCCTTTCTCAGTGGGAGTGAAGGCACAGAGCAAATCAAGGCAATCAACATGATGGGACACCAGATTTAAAAATGCAGTAAGGTTTGGACTGTGGAAATGAGGAACCAACTGGAACTCTAGAAACAGAACTGAAGCAAAGCACAGCATTAGTTGCACACCCAGCTGAAACTATCTCTCAACAAAGACCTTCAGTGCTAGAAAAGGAAACGTTCCCACCCACAGAAGAAGTGGGAGTTTACTTGAATTAGGAATTGGAAACACTGCATTGGATACACTCAATCTGTGCCAAAATGAAGGCTTTTGTCTTCGAGGCATGACCTCCACGGCAGCAGGGTGATAAGAGAGAGAGCCTCAAAAAATCAGAGCAGAATGTGCCTCTTCAGACTGCTGGGGAGGCGAGACACATCATCCTTTATGGCAAGGAGCCAGGAGTGAAGAGACAATACAACTTCCTGCAAGGAGAAACCAGAGCATCAAGGTTCCCAGCTTAGCCTTTAGTCTGCCTTGCTCATTTTCCACTTGCAGAATATTTGTGTGTCAAGTGCTGTCAAGTCACTTCTGACTTAGGGTGACCCTATGAATTAAGGACCACCTCAGATCCTTTAACTGGAGAACACAAGCATTCTGTCTGGCACGTGCTGCATAAAAGCAGATACTTCACCACTGAACCCTGGTGCCACCCTCCAGTTAGAAGTAGTCCAGTCCAGTTCAGAGAGCCAGCGTGGTGTAGAGGTTAAGAGAAGATTGGCTCTACCCTGGAGAACTGGGTTTTTATTCTCTACTCCTCCATATGAGCAGTGGAGTTTATCTGGTGAATGAGATTTGTTTCCCTGCTCCTCCATATGAAGCCTGCTGGGTGACCCTGGATCAGTCACAGTTCTCTCAGAACTCTCTCAGTCCCACCTACCTCACAAGGTGTCTGTTATGAGGAGAGGAAGGGAAAGGAGTTTGTAGGTCGCCTCGAGTCTGCTTACAGGAGACAAAGGTGGGGTATAAATCCAAACTCTTCTTTTTGATCATCTCAGTGCCATCTCATTCTCTAGAGAGCTTCCAAAGAACAGAAAAAAGCTTCCAAAGGCTCCTTTCCATTTCAAACGCTCTTGCAGAGTATCCATTTTGTGCCACAAATGTGCTAGATGTGGTATATTAACTGCTGAACGACAGCTATGCTAAGCATGAACAGCTCAATTCTCCCACATAATAGAGAAAGCCACAATGGAGAGACAACCAGACACCTAAAAACCCAGGTCAGCCCTGAACTAAACAGCACCAAAGTGTTTTAAGCATAAGCATAAGCATTTTATTGTCATTGTGCACGCACAACGAAATTTACAGCAGCATTCCTCGATGCACATAATTTCAGACTCATGCCCCATCCTCACTTTCCCCTTCCTCCACCCATCCCTACACAGCCCCAAACACATCAACACGAAGCCACGGAGTTCAGCATAGCCACAGCTCTAGAGTAGAAGCTGCCTCTAAGCCTCTTTGTCCTAGTTTTTATAGACCTGTATCGTCTGCCGGATGGTAACAGTTCAAAAAGAGAGCGTGCTGGATGAGACGGGTCTCTCAGAATATTTTGGCTTTCTTTTGCCACCTGTGGCAGGCTATCCAGAAACAAACTGCCGGCCGGGTAGAACAAGCCCTTGGATCAGGCTGCAAGACTCATTGGCAGTGGTGGGATTCAAATAATTTAACAACTGGTTGTTTACAAGCACCGTTTTAACAACAGGTTCTGCCAAAGTGGTGCGAACCTGCTGAATCCCACCACTGATCACTGGATAGAGCAGGGTGAGACCGGGGGCAGAAAGGTGCAGTGAGGGTAGCTTTAGTCAACAGGGCAGCCTTGGCAGCCTGGCCTAGGGAAGTCCAAAGGGTGTGGAGCAGTGAGCAAGCCTGGGTGGGAGAATTCTGGTCCTGCTGCCCCTCCTGGAATCATATAGTCTCCCCTCTTCTAATTCTGCCTTCAGCTCGTACATCACCCATCACAGCTGGCAAGAGCAGTTCTTCATTACCTTTGGAGTTTGTGAAATGGAGCTAGCTTAAGCAGTGGTGGTGACAGAGGGGACAGAGGGTGCACGTTGCACTAGGCGTATGCCTGGGGGTCGTAAAAATCACTCCTGACCCTGACCCCCTTCCCCCCCTCACCAGGCCTGGCCCTGCACCACCAGCCTGGCCTGTTTTCAGCCAGCAGAGAGCTGTTTTCTGCTGGCTGGAAAAGGTAAGTGGGGAGGCGTGGGGGGAGGGACCATGGGGGCATGGCCACGGGGGAAGGGGCAGGGCCACAGTGGGGGCAGAAAACACGGAGTGCATCCCGGGTGCACTCCTGCCCAGCTACACTTCTGAACTTAAGACTCTGGTGGATACTGATTTTTGGAACATTCCCCCTCCTAAACAGAACCATCCATCTCTGGGGAAGTTAATTACTAAAGACATAGGAGACCCACATGAATGAATTGCAATGTGGGCTGGGGAGCTAGACTAAACAGGAGAAGCCCTCTTTCTCAGAGTGGAGAGACTACCTTCCAGGTGGAATCTGGGAATCCCCCAAAACTACAGCTCATCTCAGGTCAATACAGATCAGTTCCCCACTGAAGTCCCAGTCCTCTATCCTGAACCCTCCAGGAGTTTCCCAGCCTGGATCTGGCCACCCTATCACCCCATCCCCTGCTGGTATCCTGAGGGCACCTGGCAACCCTAGTTCAGAGCAGTGAAGCCAATGGGAAATGAAGACTGCCTTCCAAGCACCACTGGACCCATGGAGGTCAATGGCTGGGCACATGTTAATGTTCACAGTTCGCACACAACGCTTCTCCTGAGCAACATGCCAAAGCAGCATCCAAGTTAACAGAAAGACACCACAAGGCTTACTTCCTGTAATAGGTAAGTATGAGATTGACAGGGAGAAACGATCAGGAAACATGAGAAGGAATCTGAGGTCAAGTATATATTCACCTAGTCCACCTGGTCACTTGATGTACAGCACTTAGCCCCGTGGGCTAAAATTTAATTCTAGCCTCAAAGTTTAATGCCAGTAACCTGGAAATTCGAACCAGCCCCCAGTCAGACCAGCCTTGATCTGGGAGGAAAATTCCTTGGACAAAGAGGAAGAACCCGCATGGCCCCATGACACCAGAAGCTTCTTGGACCATACAGCAGTGATAGCGAACCTTTTCGAGACCGAGTGCCCAAATTGCAACCCAAAACCCATTTATTTATCGCAAAGTGCCAACAAGGCAATTTAACCTGAATTCTGAGGTTTTAGTTTAGAAAAAAAGGTTGGCTCCAGGGCGTGCGTTACTCGGGAGTAAGCTTGGTGGTAGTCGGTGTCTTTGCTTTGAAGCAACCGTGCATCTCTTCCAATGGGTGAATCACGACCCTAGGAGGGTTTACTTAGAAGCAAGCCCCATTGCCAGCAACCGAGCTTACTCCCAGGGAAAGGATTGCACTTTAGTTCTTTGCATGAAAATCAGTGGGGTTTAACAGCGCTTAACTGGGTTACCTACACTGCTTCCCCAAACTAGGTCTTGAGGTTTACTGCTAATAATTGAACCTGCCCAGGCCAGCCTAGATGGGGCACTCTGTTTGCGCGTGCCCATAGAGAGGGCTCTGAGTGCCACCTCTGGCACCCGTGCCATAGGTTCGCCACCACTGCCATACAGCATTGTTTGGAAGACCCTTCCTCTTCTTGACCCTGTGAGAAAAGAGCCACTTGGACAAGCAGACCAGGAGCCTCCAGCTTCCCTAGTTCTCTAGAATAGGAACCTGGGTGTTCAGATAAATTCACTTATCAGTTTCTACCAGCATGGCCAATTGGCCATGCTGACAGAGGCTGATGGGAATTGTAGTTCCTGAACATCTGGAGAGCCGCAGGTTCCCTACCCCTGCTCTACAACTAACGAAGGTAGTGAGTCACAGCTAAAATCTTGATCAGGGAGAAGAGCACATGCTTGACAGCTGAAGCCATCCCATACACTCTGCCTCAAGCAGGAAGAGAGAAGCATTTCCCAGTGGTATTGTTTATTGAGTAGTAGATTTCTCTACTGCCTCTCCAGACTTCTGCTCAAGGCAGCCTACCATTAAAATGATAGATCATCAATATAAAAAGAAGCTGTTTGAAATAACTTTGGAGGATCCAGGACCCAATTCGGACTATAGGAGACTATCAGCTCCCCACTGAAGCTGGCTGAGCTCCAGACTTTGCCGGATCAACCGTTCCCCAGTCCACTTGTACCTGTCCAAGCCAGCATCCTGCAGTAAGGTGCCTGTCGTCTAGCTCCTGAAAGGGAACCTTATATCTTAGATAGCAGGACTACTACTATCAGCTCCCCTGCCAGCATGGCCAATTGACCATGCTGGCAGGGGCTGATGGGAATTGTAGTCCATAACATCTGGCGTGCCAAAGGTTCGCCACCACGGTCCTAAAGCCAGGGTCAGAACTAGTTCAGCCTGGCCTTCCTCCCAATTCAATAGGACTGCAATCCTCCATTGCACTTGCTGCTCTGATATGACTGTGTTTTTAAATACTAAATGAGCCTATTAATTTCCATCGTGACTCAGCTATGGCAGACCAGACGAATATAAAATAATGAAGAATACGAGTGAGAAAGAGTTGCTTCCTCTGCAGCAAACCTGGCTTGACACACTCAGCCGTCTCCTTTACCCTGCTCTTGAGACTCAGAAAACTGCACTGCAGCACTGCTGGAGCCATTCACAGCTTCCAGCTCAGCAAACTCAGAAAGAATGGGGAGGGGTTAAAAAAATATTCCCATGGGATGTTTTGCTGGAATTTGTAGAGTGGGGTCCTCAGAAACAGAACAAAACACACATTCTGTGTGTAAGGGTGAAGGCTTGAGAGCAGAGGATTCAAATCTTTCTCCTCCCCCCCCCAAAAAAACCATTAGGAGGGCAAATGACTCTTTAGAAGGGGGAAATAAAGGGATGAAATGTAAATGACTGGAGGAGGCAATGGTAAACAACCCTATTAACATAGTCTGCCTAGTAAATGTCCATATGTGACATCACCCCTTGGGTCAGCAATGACCCAGTGCTTGAACCTTTATCTTTAAAGTAGCAGAGGATAAAAACTAGCTCTGGCCCCTTCCGCACATACAAAACAATGCGTTTTCAAACCACTTTCACAACTGTTTGCAAGTGGATTTTGCCATTCCGCACAGCTTCAAAGAGCACTGAAAGCAGTTTGAAAGTGCATTATTCTGCATGTGCGGAATGAGCCTCAGTTTCTTTTTTAAAAAATGATATATATTTTATACACTACATACCACAACTAAAACACTACGCTACCTATCTCTGCAGTGATCCAGTCACCCTAAAACATACGGTATAAATCGTATAATCTTATCTCTGTAACTTATTTCTTCAACTTAAAAGTAAGTTGCATCTAAATTCTTCAATCCTTCCTTATCCTTCCAGCCTACTAGTTAAAAAAATCTTAAGACTTATCTGACAATTTTCTTTTTAATAATATTCAACATTCTACTCTGTTTTACTGATTTTTACATACATTTTAATTGTTTCAGGCCCCTTCTGCACATGCAGAATAATGCACTTTCAACTCACTTTCGATGTACTTTTCAGTTGTGCAGAATAGCAAAATTTATGAATGCATAGCTTAAGAACATAAGAACATAAGAACGAGCCTGCTGGATCAGACCAGAGTCCATCTAGTCCAGCACTCTACTACTCACAGTGGTCCACCAGATGCCTTTGGGAGCTCACATGCAGGATGTGAAAGCAAGGGCCTTCTGCTGCTGCTGCTCCCGAGCACCTGGTCTGCTAAGGTATTTGCAAACTCAGATCAAGGAGGATCAAGATTGGTAGCCAGAGATCGACTTCTCCCCCTTGTCTCTCAAAAGGGAAAAAAACACTTTAAAGCGCAAAAAGATGGTGTGACTCAAATTCTACATTTACACATATCTCATGATGATGACTTCTGTGTCCAGGCTGATGTTGATCTCCAGTTCATACAAATAGGTTGCCACGCTGGCAGAGCAAAACTGCTCCGCTCATCTGAACACCAGTGCTAGGAGGCAGTACCAGAGGAAGGTCTTGGCTTTTATCAGTGCAACGCTAGCCAAAATTAGACCCCTCTAAATCCATTGATGTCAACAGGTTTAGAAGGGTGCAACTCTGCTTAGGATTCCACTGAAGGTTGGCCCTCCTGGTCAATTGTTTTGGCTGGCATATGAAACACGATGCTGGACTAGATGAATCATTGATCTGATGCACCAGTTGCTAATTGGTCTTCTAGGATGCTAATATGGTCTTCTTATGTAGACTTTCAGTCATAGGGAGATTTTTTTTTAAAAAAAAAGCCAGTTTTCTTTGGGGTGGAGGTGCTGAATTCAGTACCCAGTTCTAAAT
Organism: Sphaerodactylus townsendi; assembly: GCF_021028975.2. Lineage (NCBI taxonomy): Eukaryota > Metazoa > Chordata > Lepidosauria > Squamata > Sphaerodactylidae > Sphaerodactylus > Sphaerodactylus townsendi. The sequence goes on along the minus strand of NC_059436.1, from coordinate 41,177,902 downwards.
TGGCATAATAGGTTCATCAAGCTGCAGAATATATGCAAACCATTTCCAAACCCATTACTGAGAACTTTCTGTTGGATGGTGGCCTCATGGCAAATTGACCACACGCTCTGCTACAGACGCTCGCAACACTTGTTCTCAATTTGCTAATACGGTCATGGCCCTCTACTGCTAATCCAGAAAACCTTTGTGGAAAACATTAACATGGATCCATCTCTGCATAAAAGTCAGACTGCTAGGTTCAGGTCAGCTGGAAAATTGCCTCTAACTGCATCAACAACTACCTTCAAAAGAGAAAAGCCTGTCAGGGTCTGATTCAATGAAATGTCAATAATAGCACCTTATATGCCTACAAGAATGAAAATTGGCTTGCTTGGTGGAACCTTTGGCGGTCCCAATAAAAGAAAGAGCCACATCTCTAAGGGTCCAGTGAGGAATGTCATATCAGCCATCTGTCCTCCTCCACCTCCACCCCACAGCTCTTTGCAAAGTGGGAAGGGGTTCATATGGAAATTAATTCCCATTGCTTCATGTTCAACCTTCACCAGCAAGACAACATGCTCTACTGTCCCTTTTCCACCCCTGGGCAACAGCACGGTGTAGTGGCTAAGGGCAGGTGGATTCTAATCTGGAGAACCAGATTTGATTCCCCACTCCTCCACCTGGGTGGCAGAGGCTTATCTGGTGAACCAGATGTGTTTCTGCACTCCTACATTCCTGTGGGGGGCTTTGGGCTAGTCACATTCTTCGAAACTCTCTCAGCCCCACCTACCTCACAAGGCATCTGTTGTGGGGAGAGGAAGGGAAAGGAGTTTGTAAGCCACCTTGAGTCTCCTTACAGGAGAGAAAGGTGGGGTATCAATCCAAACTCTTCTCTTCTTTTTCTTTAGAAAATGCCCTGTTAAATGCTGGTGACACATTTCTAGCATTGGCCTTCTTCAGAGTTCAACTTGCTCGTCAGCATCTCTACAATGTAAATCTCACAACAGGTAGATTGATACATTGTGTGCCCAATGGGGTAAACCTGAGCAGATGATTGGGAAGTCCATAGCGGCAGCCACGCAACAGGGGAGTCCTTTGTGCTTTCCTTGGTGTCCCCTTGAGTTCACCATTCCTGAGCCCAACAAACCATCAGAGAGCTTCTTCTTTTTTTAAAAAAAAAATTTAGTAGCCACACCACCACACCAATATAACAACTACCATGTTTTTTAAAGCCAGCTAAAAGCCCACTGACAGCACAGTGAAACATCACGGGACAAGGAGATCCAAAAGGGAGGTCTACAAATTTGCATCTTCTCACCCACATGTATCAGATCATACCAACAGTGATATCCTGACAAAACAAGACAAGGGCAATGTTGGTTGGGAAGGCCCAGGTCATGAAAAATGTGGGTTTTGCTCCCCTCTTTTAATAGAGTTCAACTAACTCAAGTTAAGAACCCAGTGATGATACTGGATCCAGATTTACTGTTGGAACATAAAACTAATACATTGCCAAAAAGGGGAGCACATTCTATCAACTCCACAGAGCTTGGAAGATGGCTCCCAACCATGATGCAGCTGATCTAGGCCATGCAGATTCACACTATGGTTACATTGAGGCTAGACTACTATAATACATTTTACATGGGTCTGCCCTTAAAGACAACTCAGAAACTCCAGTTGGTAGAAAACACCATAGTCTAAGTCTGTGGTGGCGAACCTTTGGCACTCCAGATGTTATGGACTACTATTCCCATCAGCCCCTGCCAGCATGGCCAATTGGCAGGGGCTGATGGAAATTGTAGTCCATAACATCTGGAGTGCCAAAGGTTCGCCACCACTGGTCTAAGTAATACCGGGCCCAGGTGAAATCTGCATATCACTCGTATCCTTCAGACACTCCATTGGTTACTGATCAGTTACCAGGATGAATTCAAGGTTCTGGTATATTGCCCTTGGAACTGAACCCACGACTGCCTCTCCTGCTACATTCTGCTGTGATAGCTCTGCTCATCTCACAAAAGCTTTCTGAAAGTGCCAACCTTCAAATAGCTAAAATCAGGAACTGCCCACTCACAGGCATGCTTGGTAGTGGCTCCCACAATACAGAAGTCTGCCTGACCCTTAGGAAAGTGCTCAGACTTGTATCATTACACAAAATGTGCCAAATGGAATTGTTCAGGAATAGGATTGCCAGGTCTATACTGGCCACTAACAGGGGGTGGAAAAGAGCGGGGCGGGTTGCTGGATGCAGGCTGGGAAATGTCTGAGACGTGGCAACAATGCCTTGGGAGAACAGGGAGTCCAGAAGGGAACAATGTCATCGAGTCCACTCTCCAAAACACCCATTTTTTCCAGGGAAACTGGTGTTTGTAGACTGGAGGTAGGCTGTAGTTCCAGGTGATCCCCAGGTCCCACCTACAGACTAGCAGCCCTATTTAAAGGGTACTCTTGCAAAGGGAGCACAGTTTGGTCAAAGAGGATCAGCTCCAGCGGTGCCTTATATTAGGGATAATGTTTTCCTACACTGACTGTTTTGTTACCTTGGACAGTTACATTGGCTAGTGATGTTGTTGTTTTCAGTTTTTCAATCCCAGCCCTACTGAATTATTTTATTTTACTAGGCATCTTTGCTTTTACAGTCAAACATTATCATAATTTATAATCTGCTTGCTGATTGGCCGAATAGTTTCAACATACTTGTACTCCATCTTAAATCCCAGACTAATTGTAATCATCATATATGGAGCTTCCAGCATTTCCCCCCCCCCTTTTAAAAAGGCAAGCGCATCTGATTCAGATTAGAACCACAGCTTAAGGGGTGTGGGGGGGTTAAGATTCCTCTTGTATTGTTCCTCTTATCCAAAATGACCCCTTGGGGCTGCAGTTCGCTCCACATACAGACCCAGGAACAGAACTGACATGTTTGCCCAAGGGGGCAAATTACAGCCCCATGGGGTAGTTTCAAGAACACACTGTGATGGAAAAAGCACAACCCCCTCTCAAAAAACCTGGTCTGTGTGCCCCCTGAGGTGGAACATGCCTTTTTCAACGGTGAAATAACTCTCTGCCATCTTTTAGGCACTAGGCCAAAACTCTTATTTTTACCCTGGATTTTAACTAAGAGATCTGCAGCATTTTATCCGTGTTATGGTCTGCTTCTGACCTGAGATCTGTTCTATGAATATTGTTTATGGTGCTCAGTGGTTGTTTATGCTGTTTTCATGTTTGTTTTGTCTCTACATAGACCACTTATGTTGTTCTACTTGTAAGCCACATTGAGCAGGCCTCTGGAGAGGTGGCATATAAATTTCCCACATAAACAAACATTTCAATCTATCCCTGAGTAGGAGCCAGAGGAGATACATAGTAACATCCAGACACAAAACAAAATTGCCAAACTATGCTTTTGAACAACCTTGTTAAGGAAATTCAAGAAGATCACTACAGAAACCTATTCCAAAACATGAGAGGTTTCAAGAGCTCTATAATAAGTGTATTTACAGCTTGATCACTTTATGCCAACAGCTCTCTTATGGGCAGATGGATATATATACAAGAGGAAGGAGCAGCAGTGGCGTAGGAGGTTAAGAGCTCGTGTATCTAATCTGGAGGAACCAGGTTTGATTCTCCGCTCTGCCGCTTGAGCTGTGGAGGCTTATCTGGGGAATTCAGATTAGCCTGTGCACTCCCACACACGCCAGCTGGGTGACCTTGGGCTAGTCACAGATTCTCGGAGCTCTCTCAGCCCCACCTACCTCACAGGGTGTTTGTTGTGAGGGGGGAAGGGCAAGGAGATTGTAAGCCCCTTTGAGTCTCCTGCAGGAGAGAAAGGGGGATATCAATCCAAACACTTCTTATAAATATACATAAGTATAGTTGCGGTACCTAGTTTATGGTATAGTTGGTATAGTGAAGTATATATGGTATAGAAGAAGAAGAAGAGTTTGGATTTATATCCCCCCTTTCTCTCCTGCAGGGTTCCAAATTCAATACCCTAAAAGCATCCTGGACTTCATTAAAAGTATTTCAGTACAGTAGTTATATGCCAAAGTTGATCTCAACATATTCACAACCAATATACATTTTCATTAATAATCAGCTGGACCTTTTTTTAAATGGCTCAATGCTTTGTTTGATGTGCAGGAGAATATATGCCCTCTCCCATTCAGAGGTGCTAGAGGCTGCCAATGACTAATTGCATTAACCTGGAACTAAACTGCAGCCCAAGTTTCCAGCCCCCATGATTTCAACAATAGGGTCAGAGATATAGGACAAGGAAAAAAGCAGAAGGGAACATACAGTCACTCCAGAGCCTGCATCACTGTGCCCACAAGCATGGTTGGTTTTTACTATTATCATAAAACAGGAGATTCCAAATAGAAATCAAAGTTGCCCTCCCAGGACAGTGGCTACATCTTGCCATAACATTTAATTCTTGAGATGCTGCCACAGGAGGTGGTGTGGGCCACTAACCTGGCCAGCTTTAAAAAGGGCTTGGACAGATTTATGGAGGAGAAGTCAATCTATGGCTACCAATCTTGATCCTCCTTGATCTGAGATTGCAAATGCCTTAGCAGACCAGGTGCTTGGGAGCAGCAGCAGCAGCAGCAGAAGGCCATTGCTTTCACATCCTGCATGTGAGCTCCCCAAGGCACCTGGCGGGCCACTGCGAGTAGCAGAGTGCTGGATTAGATGGACTCTGGTCTGATCCAGCAGGCTCTTTCTTATGTTTGTAACAACATACCATAATATTATGCATTCTGTCACCAACTCCTGGAAACAGCCAATAAGTGAGTTCTAAGGTAGGAAAACACATGAAGTGATTGGGTGCTTGAGGAACTAAGTATCACAGGGGAAAGTTGGACACAGCACTGCCATGTGGGGGCAAGAAAATGCAACCTCTTCCAACAGATGGGCTGTTTTCAACCGTATTTTATTCACATAAACTTCAGAAAATTTGAATTTGGTCATACATACTTTTAAGCCAACCCTTTATCCCTTGCTGGGGATAAAGTGTAGATGGCAAGGGAAGGAAATGGCAAACCACCCCGTAAGCAAAGTCTGCCTAGTAAATGTCATGATATGACATCACTTTATGGGTCAGTAATGACCCAGGGCTTGAACAGGGACTACTTTACCTATTACCTGTCTTAGCTGAATTACTTATCTAATTATTTAATTATCTAGTTGATAACGTGCCAGTTTTCCCGAACATTGCTATCTCGAGCTGGCTCCCAAACAATAACAATTGTGAGGTCACCCTAAAAAAAACAGCAACTAATGAGAATATTTAAATCAGTAAAGTATGAAACCTTATCAGGCTAAAAACAGCCAAGATTCAGGGATAAAAGATTAATGTCACCCTAAAGTCCACTGGAATACGTATGTTTAATGTTGTCTTTAGGATAATGGGGCAAAGGAAGCAACCCTTTATTTTATTTAAAAAAATGAGAGCAATTCTCACGTAATTTATTTTAGGCATCTATACCCCATATTAGCAGCCAGCATATGCATGTTCCTTTTTAAAAGAGTACTGCTGAGTATGCTAGACATTTTGAAGTTCAGCCATTTGAGTCTACTCCTCATTTCCAGGAGGTGATACAAACATCCCATTTTCAGATGTTCCTAATTATGGTGTCTTCAAGCTTTCCCTTTCATGGGGAAATACACTAACCATTTGATCTCTCTCCAAGGCCCCTTCGGCACATGCAAAATAATGCGTTTTCAAACCACTTTCACAACTGTTTGCAAGTGGATTTTGCTATTCCGCACAGATTTAAAGAGCACTGAAAGCAGTTTGAAAGTGCATTATTCTGCATGTGTGGAATGAGCCCAAGAGAGTTTGCCATTAGCACCATTTTACATTATTTTTCTCTCTTTTTTTACCAACAGGATCAAGATAGTTCCTCACTCTGAAAGGTGAATAAGTTACTTAGAGAGGTCCCATTTTTGCTACCAAAACCCTAATTACATTCCAATAGGGAATTGTTGGGGAACCAAGAGAGCTCAACCTCTGTAAACAACATTTTTAAAAGCCCAAATTATCCCACTCAAAGGCTCATTTCAATCTGGTGAAGGGATTCTGTCATCGGCTTTTGTTCCAAGGTATTTATATTGTTCTTAGAGATTACTCTTTTTGCCACCAATACAAAAATAAAGCTGAAAAAGAGGACCAAATTCAGAAACCACGTACACATTTCTCCCATGGGATCAAAAGCTTCAGTGGGAATATTCAGACGCAACCAGACAGCTTTCAAAATTCAGCTTCATCCTCAACGTAAACATCCTATCTCTGGAGAAAACAATTTCTCACATGAGTTTTGCCCTCAGGCCGCATTAGGAAAGGAAGCCGCACAGCCACAAATGGAAGAAAGGACAGAACAGAGGATGTGCGCACTGCAAGAAAGGGAGACCTGAACTTTGAGAAGTCAGGACATCAGGAAGTCGCAGTCGAAGGGACAGCGACGTCAAGTCACATGGTCAAGGCAATGCCTCCGAGAGGTCCCTCTGATCCACACAGATCTCCCCAAGGCCTCGCCAAACCACAATATAAACTGTTTCACAACAGGATATACACAGAGGTGTGCCTATCTCTGAAACAGAGAGGGAAAAGAGGAAGCTTTCAATAATGTGTAATTTAGAATGGAACAAAGCCACTCAAATGCACAGGGGCCTGTTGTTGAATTCTGAATTTCAGTGCCCTTCAACCAACGAGTGAACTTGCTCGGGGACTGTGCGATTCACGTGAGGGCTCATGTGACTTGTCCTCACAAAAAAGTCCTTCAATTGAGAATGCTAGCATGTTGGGAAGAAGGCCACGACATGCTAGCTTTCTTAAAAACAGGAAATATCTATTTTTGGATGGAGCAGCAGCATCAAGTCATGTGAGTCTAGAACTAGATCACTGTCCAAGGGGCATAACAGTGAGCTTTACGCAGACAGGTAAAACATGGCTTCACCTGGGGCTTAGCTGTTGGGCTTCAGTGAAATAAATCATCATCACAGATAATGAATGGATGGAATCCATCCAAACACAGACAGAGCACAAAGCCCTTATCAATGAATAGCCACCACCAGCCAACAGTCACCTAGCACAGAGCTTTTAGATGGAAGATGAATAGGGTTGCCAACGTCCAGACAAAGCCTGGAGTTCTCCTGGAATTACAACAGAGATCAGTACACTGGGAGAAAAAGGCAGTTTCAGAAGGCAAATTCTATAGTACACCATAGATCATGGATGAAATCCTTCCCCAAACTTCTTCCTCCAGACATTTTTTTGGCCAGAGTTGGTAAACCTAGTTGGCTTCAGGAGACAAAGAGTTTGGATTTATACCCTGTCTTTCTCACCTGTAAGGAGTCTCAAGGCAGCTTACAAACTGCTTTCTCTTACCATAACATACCTTGTGAGATAGGTGGGGGTGAGAGAGTTCTGAAGAACTGTGCTTAGCCCAAGGTCCCCCAGCAGCCTTCATGTGTAAAAACAGTCAAGTTCACCCGAAAAAAGGCCACCAGTCATGTGGAGAAGTGGGGAATCAAACCCAGTTCTCTAGATTAGAATCCACCTGCTCTTAACCACTACACCTCACTGGCTCTCTCATGCTAGACAAAAAATCAGGTGTTGGTGACAAGTAGTTGAGTATTAGCTAAAAAGGAGAAATGGAGGTAGATATCTTCAGAATTGTCCTCTTACTAGGAACCTTTCACTCTGAGGATACTTCCTTTCACTTCTTCCTGGCAATTTTAACACGTGCCTGAGGAAGTTCTAAAATGAATTTTGTGATGGCCATTGTGAGTTTTCTGGTCATGGCTTGGCAGGTTTTGCTCCTAATGTTTCTATGGCTGGCATCTCTAGAGGTATGTCACAGCAAGATGTGTTCCTCCCTGTGGGACCGTAACATGACATGCCTCTAAAAATATCAGTCATCAATACAAGCAAAACTTAGGAGCAAAAACTACCAGACCATGGTCACACAGCCCAATAACCCACAATAGAAAGTTGATTCCGGCTGTGAAAGCCTTCGACAACATATTGAATTTTATGTTCATGGTGAGAACAGCCACACTTGCTCTCTGGTACCAAATCTAGCAGCCCAAGAAACTTTCTTTGCTTTGTTGTTCAAAATCAACCTAGTTTCTAGTCTTCATGGTATTGAAAGCAGAGGCTTATCTAAGGAAAATGTAGCCTGGTGCAAAATCAGAGTTTTCCACCCCCAGCCCACCCCCCCTCCCACCCCCAGATGGGCTGCCACCTTCCCCCACCACAACCAGGTCTTGAAGTCAGTGTATGGACCCAGGGGGGAGGAGGAGGGGTATGGCGGTGATTTTCCACCCCCTACCCCCCACATGGCTGATTGGCCGCAGCCTGGGGACATTTGACCCAATATGTCCCCCTGGGCGGTACGCCCCTGATTGCAAGCAAGCTCTGAAATGCATTCATGTCCCTGAGTGGTACTTTTAAACGTCAAGTGAGGGAGGACTTTATGCAAACAGAGGTAGGAAACCATCAGCATTAAACTTAGCAACTACACTGGACCAGACCAATGGTTCATCTTATCCAGCACCCAGTGTTCCACAATGATTATCAAGATCTTGCAAACCAGACTTGGGGACCACGAGCTCCCCTTTGTTGTTGCCTCCCCAGATACTGGAATGAAGAGATACAGTCCCTCCAAACAGGGAGGATTCATTTAGACATCACAGGTAATTGTTATTGATGAACCTGTCCTCTATGAATTAGATTAACTCCCTTTTAAAGATACTGATAGCTGTAACTACTTCCTGTAGCAATGGATTCCATAAGGTAAAGTGGTTGCGAATGCCACAAAGTCAGTCAAAAAAGAATTTGTAACAGATATTTTTCTTTATGAAAAAAGCTGATAGTCCAGAAGCCATAGCAAATGGTAAATCACGTTTTCATCATGCCTCTCCTTCAGCCAACTCAGGACAGCCCATTCTGAGCTTCGCAAATGCGTGGGGATTCGAACCCCACCAATCCAGCCATGATGCCACACTCATGATGCCACACTCATTCGACTGCTCTCATGGTGCAGGGAAAATAACCTGGTCCTTAACACTAACAAGACAAAGGAGCTCATAGTGGACTATAGAAGGAATAGCTCAGAAATTCAGCCCTTGACTATAAATGGAGATCAAGTGGAGCGGGTGGCTAGTTTTTAAATTTACTTAAGGCTAGGATTAAAGAGGATCTTGACCTGGCGCGCCAGCACAGACTGTCAGCGGTGGTTAAGGTGAAAGCCCAGCAAAGACTGGTACTATCTGAGACTTTTGCCAAGGAAGCAACAACTGGATGGAAAACTTCTGGTGTCCTTTTTACCGCTGTGCTAAAGAGTAGAGGAGTGTCCCAACCTACTGCATCTGTGTATGGTTCTCCAGTTGCACAGTGGCGAATAGGAAGGCGCTCCAGCAAGGGTGATCACTACTGCACAAAGGATTACTATCGGCTGCCCTCTCCCCTCCTTGGAAGAAATCTATAATTCCTCCGAAGGCTTCCAAATAAAGCCCAAAATATTCTGAGGGATCCGTCTCATCCAGCACACTCTCTTTTTAAACTGTTACCATCTGGCAGACAATACAGGGCCCTCAGAACTAGGACAAAGAGGCTTAGAGACAGCTTCTACTCCAGAGCTGTGGCTATGCTAAACTCCGCTGCTTCATATTGATGTATTTGGGGCTGTGTAGGGATGGGTGGAGGAAGGGGAAAGTGAGGATGATGTATGAGTCTGAAATTGTGTGCATCGAGGAATGCTGCTGTAAATTTCATTGTGCATGCACAATGACAATAAAATGCTTATGCTTATGCTCATTCTCATGCCTCTCAGCAGGGCACCATAGCTTCCCTGAATCTGCTTCAGGATATTTATGCAATAGGTTTCCCTGATTCTACTGCATGCTTGACTGGGTAGGAACAGCCAAGCCATGCCATCTGGCTCTGGGATTCCACTAGGGACCGTGGGACCAGTGCCTCAGTACCGAGTGGGAGGCTTTGCACAAGAAAACCATGGAAACTTAGCTGCATCTCTCCACTGACTAATCAGATGAAACGTTGGAACGGACGCTCAAGATAATACCACCTCAGAGGAAGAAATCAATGACAAGAAGGTTGTTATGGAAGGGCCTACATCCTCAGATAAGTGGGCATGTTATAATAACAATGTGTTCAACTAAGCTGGAATTCACCACTGTTCAGGGTAGGAATGAAAGACAGAAAAACCCTGAGCATTTACAGAATTAAAATGGCTGGTTTAGCCAAAAGAGAGAAGTCAAATATATCTTTTCATAACTCTCTTTAGGCAACTTACAATTTTGAATCCAGGTCTTGAGCAGGGAATAAAGTAACAAAGGGATTCTAAAAGCTGATCTCTGTGCTTGAAAACCAGAAGATGTCTTTCATTCAGAAAAGTTATTCCTGTTTTCTATCAATAGGTGATATAATGAACTATCAACAGATGATATCATGAACATGAGGAGTACTTCCAGCTACTCTTAAAGTAATAGTTGCTTCCTGCAAATGAACACTGTTCCTGAACCTGATAGTGCAAGCGCCACACAGAATGTGAAAGGCTGTTTGGTGGCACTTAAGACCACTGAATCTTCTCTGAACAATGGGATGTGTGATTTGCAGGTTTCAGGTGATGATGTTTTATCTTTCTCCCAAACTCCAGTCCAACCAGGTACCTTTGACTTGTCCAACTTGAGCTCTGCAAATAACAGCACAGCAAATTCTATGGTGGATGCATTCAGTGACACCAAATCTTCTACTCCATGCAAAGTGGAGAAACTCTGTAAACTAGCTGATAATCCAGGTCTCTCCTGCCCAACACTGCTATGTGGAGGAAAGCTAGGATGTCAGCTTATAATGAGGGATTTGAACCCAGGTCTCCCTATTTTGTCATGAAGCTCAAGGGATGACTGTGAGCCAATCTGTAACTCTGCCTCTATGGTACAGCCTAACAGATTTCACAGGGGATATTGTGAACATAAAATGGGAGGGGGGGAGAGAAGCGAACACATATGCCACCCAGAGTCCCGTCAAGGAAAGGTGGGGTAAAATCAAATATATTTTGGGACAATGAAAAACAAATGAATGAAATCAAAACTGCAGAAAAAATGGCAGAGAGGGTACCCCAAGCTCTGAACAGGTACCAATATCATTGTACGACTCCAACACTTTAAAAAAAGTTATGTTATGTTCTTCTGACGCAGAGTTAATATTTCACAATGTGCTAGGGATCCACACACTGGAACAAATAATTTGTCTTCTGGCACCTACAAGCAGAGGTGGGATTCAGCCTACTCGCACCTATTCGGTGGAACGGTTGTTAAAATTTTCTCAGTTCTGAGAACCAGTTGTTAATTATTAACTCCACTAGGGACAAGGGGGTAATCTCTGTCCCTGGGTGCACCAAATCTAGTCAAGTGGGGGATGCAAAATAGCCCCCCAGGGCCCCCACCAGCCCCCCTGCCCTTATGGCACCCCCACCCACACACCCCACCCTGTGGCACCCACCCCCACGCCCACACACTTACTTTCGTTTCAGAGCGAGATAGGAATTGGCAGACAATCCCTAAGATAAGTCTCATTTCTGCAGCCCATAGCTTTTGCCCTTAACAAAAATGGCTACAGTAATAGCCAAGTAAAACCCTAAATAGCATCCGCCCTTAACAAAAATGGCTGCGGTAATGGGGCGATCTTGGCTTCATGCCTGGTCTGAAAATTGTGGAGGTAGGTTTTAAAAGAAAATATGACCTTCTACTTTCAGTTTTCTAAAGGCTTCTGCCTTTAGAGTGGGGTGGTCTTGAAAACTGGCAAAAGGGCTGGGAATGGGATGGAGCCAAGGGGTGTGTGTGGAGTTGGGAAGAGATTTAGCACTTTAAAACTGCATTATGCAAACAGCACACTGTACAATACTGTGTCTCTTAAAGTAAATTCATAGATAACTAAGGAGTACAAGTCATATATTGTGCCAACCTCCAGGTGGTGGCTGGAGATCTCCTGGGATTCCAACTGATTTCCAAGCACAGAGATCAGTTCACCAGGAGAAAATGGCAACTTTATATGGTAGATTTTGCATGGTATAGGTGTGGGAAAAGGTAGTATGGATCCATCAAGAGAAAGGCTCATTCCGCACATGCAGAATAATGCACTTTCAAACTGCTTTCAGTGCTCTTTGAAGCTGTGCGGAATGGCAAAATCCACTTGCAAACAGTTGTGAAAGTGGTTTGAAAACGTATTATTTTGCGTGTGCGGAAGGGGCCAAAGTGACAGAGAGTCTATTTTCAGGTAATTTACAAAATATTTCAGCTGATCGGATGTAAAAAATCACTGGGAGTGATTTGAGAGATTTACATGTTTAATACCTACTTGGAGCTGTTTCTCAGGCTAACAACCTACCTCATGGGGTTCGTGTGAGCACAAAATTAGGAGAGAGAGTTGGGGAGAAGCCCATGTAGTGGAAATTATCTATTAAAGTGGAAATTAGCTTGTATTGTCAAAGGCTTTTCATCAAGTCGGGATTCACTGAAGCTGTGGTGGGAGTCGGTTGTGATCGTGGTTCAGGGATTCAGTTCTGAACATTATTCCAGACCTGTGGTGGTTTCAGGACTAGAGGGAGATTAAAGAACACACTGTGTCCAGTGAGAATGTAATGTGTTATTTAAAAAAAATATACCCCACTCAAACAATCCCTTCTCACTGGACACAGTGTGTAACAGACTTCCCTCTGAGATACACCTCTGAAGATACCAGCCACAGATGCAGGTGAAATGTTAGGAACAAGATCCACCAGACCACGGCCACACAGCCTGGAAAACCCACCACAACCAGTGGAAATTAACTGTTTTGCCAGGCTAACAGTTGAGGCAGCAATGGTGTTCATCCAGCAGATCTCCTCTCCGTTCTTCTCACTTCTCCTATTGTTTCCTTCCCTTCCTCTGTGATGAATGATCTGATGAGTTGATGTGGTATAACTTCAATATTATTCACCCATCAAAATCAACAGTGCCGGGTTTCAAGCAGAATGTTTATGGTTTTTGGATTTTATTTTTGGAAGCTGCCCTCAGCCCATAAGGGGAAAGGCAGCCTATAAATTGAATGGATGAATGTAATCTATGGTTGAACTGCTAGTGTGTCCTGTTTGCACAGTACATGTGCAGTTAGTTACCATAAGAAGAAATGCAAAGACATCTAAGAAGGAAGCCATGTATCTGCAGTGTGCCTGCCTGCCATCAGTTACCCAGGGAATACTGATTTGCTTAGAATCACTCTGTTGATTTAATTTGTACACCTATATTTTTCTCAAGTGATGTTAAAGGGAATAAGGCTGGAGTGGAAGGTTCAAAATAGTTGGTTGTGGTGGGTTTTCCCGGCTGTGTGGCCGTGGTCTGGTGGATCTTGTTCCTAATGTTTCACCTGCATCTGTGACTGGCATCTTCAGAGGTGTATCACAGAGGGATGTCTGTTACACACTTGAATTGAGTGACTTCATAGAATGGACAGTGGAAAAAGACACGTTTCATTGATTCTACTTACTTCAGTTCACATGGGCATAATGTCCCTGATCTAGGGATTTTTCTGTACCTCCCCTCCAGTACTGTTGTTGGTAGATCCAAACATCTCTTTAAATTATGGTAAATGCTGTTCTGTAATTACTAATGTCTAGAAGTGAAAGATAAGCAGCTGGTGTGAGGGTGTGTCTTTTATTTGCTGGGTACAAAAAAGGCTGGGCAGTTAGCAAGATTGGACTGTCTCTTAATATCTTCCACTCTCTGTTTTAAGGCTTGTTTTTCCTGGTCTCTGCCTAGCCTGAGTAATTTGTGTCAAGAGAAGCCTAGACTTGCCATTTTATTCCTAAGGTCAGGGGAAACACTATGGCAAACTGCATCTGTTAGTCCTGTCCTCCGTGTTGCCATAAGTTGGCTGTGTCTTGATGAAGAGAGCCAGCATGGTGTAGTGGTTAAGAGCAGTGGAGTGTCTGGAAAAATGGGTTTGATAATTCTGTTTTTCTTTTTTTGTTGTTGTTGTTTTTTTGTTCATTGTTTGTTATTAAGGTTGAGAAAGTATTATAGGTAAAAGATGTTTCATTGTCTTTTTTTCTTGAAATATAGATTGGAAAGAGAAAAGTTTAAACTACTCTTTTAGATTAAGGATTTTGGATCTCTCTTAGTTTTCTTTCAAGGGGAATAGATAAAGTAGTTATAGAAATCTGAAGGGTAAGTAGAAAGTACAGAGGAGGGAAATATGGGAAGGAGGGAGGCAAAATAGCAGGGCAACTGTATTTTTGGTGATGTTTTAATTGGGGGAGTTGTGAGAGATAAGACAATTAGATATGTTTGTAATATGTTAACAATTGTTAACAGTTTTTGGTTTCTCTCCTTACTTATGATATCATATAAAATCAATCAATATAATTATATATATATAAAAAAGAAATAATACACTACCTTTCGGTAGATCACTTTTTTAATACTGTAAACAGTATTTGAATCCAGAGGCGGAATTATTTGAATCCAGAGGCGGAGCAAGGGGGAACTGCACCTGGGGCGCGCAGACCCTGTGCCCTGCCAAGAGTCTCCACTTCACCCTGCTCTGGAACACCCCGCCCCAGAATGCCCAGGCCACGCCCCCACCACGTCACACCCCACCCAGCCCCGTTTGCCCCACCACCATCGGAACCTGTTGTTAAAATTTTTGAATCCCACCACAAGCTATTTTAATTTCTTTCTCCCGCCTGAGGGTGTTGCCTGTCTGCGATGTTTTATGATTCAGAGCATAAAAATAAAGATCCAATAGCCTCCAAATTTCGTTAGGCTCATCATGAAATCATTTATTAAATGCAATGTTTCAAAGAACAGCTGCAAGAATCATATAAATTATATACTGTGTACACAGACACACAACAACAGGGCAGAAACCACAAAACCAATGGAGGGAAAGAAAACAAGACTAAGAATGTGCAACTTTCCTTCCTCAGAGGCATCCTTTCTTAGCCTTTCCAACAGCACTCAAAAAAACAACAACACCTCAAATGCCAACATGGGCAATAATAAATCCAGGAAGGTGGAATCGGCCAAGGGTCATTCCAACCACTACCACCCCACAAAGTAACTTCTATACACTAAATTCCAACTCAAGTTGATCTAGGAAAATTGATGGAGAGATCATATCTCAGAGCACCATTTGCTGGAAATACCTGATATTCCTATGGCATACTATGTGGTATCAACATGATAGGAAGGAGCCTAGCACTTCCAGATAAATTATGGACTAATTTCATCAGCCCCCTACCAGAATGGCCAATTGGCCATGCTGGTAGGGGCTGATGGGAATTGTAGTTCATGAACATCTGGAGTGCCATAGGTTCGCCACCACGGCGCTAGGGAATTTCCATTTGTTTAAAATAATTTTAATCCAGTTTCACTTTCATGTGTCTTACAATCCAGCCTATTATTTCTATGTTTATTTCTTTTTGATCAGTCTGAGCACACACACAAACCCTTAAATTTCCCAGCAGCAGCCGGGGCGGGGGGGGGGAGAGGCTGAAAATCATGTTCCTAACCAAACGCTTGGCATGAAAATCTAATGGAACAGCAGGTGTCAGGCTGATATTTTTGTCAAGGTGCCCCCACAGAGCAGGTTCAATCAGCAAAACACCCCCAAATGCCAATGCATGGAGGGAAGGTGGTATAGTATAGCCAGATCTTGTCTGATTTGAGCAGCTAAACAGAGTCAGTACTTGGTACAGAGGCTATCAGAGGAAAGAAAGGCAAGCCACTTCTGCTTCTCATACACCTTGACTGTTCCTTGCTGGGGTCCCCACAGGTTGGCAGTGACTCGACAGCATTTTATAAAAATCCAATAGCCTCCCATTTTTGAGGCTGAGAGCCAGCGTGGTGTAGTGGTTAAGAGCAGGTGGATTCTAATCTGGAGAACCACGTTTGATTCCCCCACTCCTTTACCTGAGTCGCAGAGGCTTATCTGGTGAACCAGATGTATTTCCACACTCCTAAATCCCTGGTGGTTGACCTTGGGCTAGTCACAGTTCTTCAGAGCTCTCTCAGTCCCACCTACCTCACAAGGTGTCTGTTGTGGGGAGAGGAAGGGAAAGGACTTTGTAGGCCACCTTGAGTCTCCTTACAGGAGAGAAAGGTGGGGTATAAATCCAAACTCTTCCTCTTCTTCACATATGCACAAGCTCCGGGCAGGATCTCAGGTGCCAAAAACAATGAATGGGCTGGTTCATTCATGTATTGAGGAAAATAGCCTATGACCCATCCCTTCGCATCCCACCCCACCTGAAAAATGCTTTGGAGAAATAAAACACAGCTGGTTAGAAAACGCCAGAGAACAGAGCTTTACTATCAGTTCAATATCCTATTCTTGTGTGTGTGTTTGTGTGTGTGTGTGCGGGCGCATGTGGCACATGTGCTGTCAAGTCCCAGCTGATTTATGACGGTGACCCCTTAGGGTTTTCAAGGCAGGGGATGTGCAGAGGTTCATCGTTGCCTGCCTCCAAATCACAACCAACAAAAAAAAGGTCTCTCTGTTTTTGTTTGATCGTGGAGACTCCCATCATGAGACTGCACTGCCAAGCATGTTTATCCTCCCCTCACCCATCCCCAGTCAAGGTACACAGCACCCAAGCAGAAAACGTACAAGGCATGATGATGCATCAAAGGCAGCAGCCAAATAAAGCCCCACGTGCTGCTTCGTGGTCACGAATCACGATCATCCATCTCTTTCCAAGGTATCTCTCTTTTACAAGGTCTAACAGGGAGCATTTCAGAGGGGAGAGAAAAGGTAAAGCTCTTTCCACTTCCTGTCACCTTTTCCCAGATTCCTCAAATATAAATGCTGCATCATAAAAGCAGTGGGAGGGAAGGATTCTCTCCTGCCCCAAAGAAGAGGGGGTATCTTGCCTATCCCCCCTTCCAGCACCTAATCACCATTTCGAAGCTGAAGAAAGGACACAGGGAATGGTGCAGAGAGCTGGATTAACTCCCTGGGCAGGTGATTTCCACAAACAAAAGAAGCTATAAATGTAAGAGGATCATTCTCTCCCCAACCCCACAAGGCTCCATCGCATCATGACATTCTTCCAAGGTCTCATCTCAATTGTAGAACTGAGCCCGTACTGAAAACGTAGGGGATGCTAATACCTGGATATTAAAACCTCTCACCCCTTAACATTTAAACATGTTTTCATCTATATTGTGCGTTCATTTTTAGAAGGAAGCAAACGTTATGTGTTTATGTCTGCGTATATATCCATACAATTATACATATTCTTCTATAGTATTAACCAGTTGGTTAAATAAAGAATCCTCCAGAATGTTACATTTAAATAGGGGTTAGCTGCACGCAATGGTTTAAAGGGGGGGGGGGGGGCGCACAGCAAAGCCATAGCAACAAACCTTCAGTAAAAGTAACAGAATAATTTAAAAGTAATGTTAGCAAGTATCTCCCCACCCCCACCCCTATTTATAGGCACATCCTACCACATGCTGGGAGGATTTAACTCTATTATCTAAATGAAGGATTCTGTACTCTGCTGTTTTCATACCTGACCAGAATAAGATCACAGTCTAGCTATATTTTTATTCTAAACATTCCCAACACGTAACCATCTTGCAACAGCAAGCCAGTCTCCTCCACCATAGTAATCCTCTCAAGATTCTTTAACACATAGTGATCAACAACCTCTCCACCGCGAAAGTGTTTTTTTCCCTCCAGAACCGTGTGCAAAGCCTTGCGCCCCCACCCCCCCACCCCCCGCTGCTGAAATCAGAGTAATCTTATGAAGAAAACTAGACCTCCCACTTCATAGGTTTGCAACGTTTGCATTTTCAATTCGAACGGTCAGTCCATTTGTCAATTTCATCTCCAGTTTGGACTGTGCTTGCTTTATTGGGGAAGTGTGGGGGGAGGGGGGAGCAAGACATGAGATATTATGAAGAGGCAGGAGAGGGGGGGGGGGGATAACAACCAGCATGCTTTGCACTGACACTGCAGGATTTGGAAGAGATCTTCTCCAGAGTGTGGGGGTGGATCGTGGTGTGGATTTTCTGCAAGCAGCATCAATGCCAACCAGGCGAAGAGCGGAGATGTCTCAGCCTGCGCGACTTACCCAACGCTATCTATTCCAGGCTGGGAGCTATAGGCTCCAAATCACACTATTGGGTCCTAATAGTAATCCATCATCAATCCCACCCTCCCAACCCACTTCACATGAGCCCTCAGCAACTTCGACCTCCATCCATATATGTGTTCTTTCATGTGTCCTGATTTCATATGTCCTCCTCCCTTCAAGATCATCTCTCCCCCCTTCAAGATCAGGCAAAGATCCAGAAGGGGGGGGGGAGATAAAGACAAAACAACACTCCCCCCCCTTCGCTTTAGCTCCTCCTCTAGACAGCACACTGCAGAAAAATGCCAACAGCAGCCTCCCTCTCTCCCCCTCCCCTCCACACACCAGGGGGGTGGGGGTTGCTTGGATTTCCTCTTTGGATTTCCTGGAGCTCCCGCAGGCTGTCCCCTGCCCCCAATTATGGTTTCTCCCGAAATGCAGCTTTCTATGCCCCGCCATCATCATGCTCTAAATATTCTTTAACACATAATCATCAACCCCACCCCCAGCAAAAGAAGTGTGTGTGTGTGTGTGTGTGTTTTCCTCCAGAACCGCCTGCAAAGAAGCCTCCCCCACCCCCACCCCCTTTTGCAAAAATCAGACCAAATCAGAGCATCCACGAGAAGAAAACTCCAGCCCTCCCTTGACAGGCTCGCACTCTCCGCACGTTCGATCCCCGCGATCGCTCAATGTCACCCGCCTCCCGCTAGCAACCAAAACGAAGGGCGTTTGGGCGAGGGCGTTTGAACCTCCAGTTTCGATAGCCAAATGGGCTCCAGGGTCAGGGAAGCCAGGGGATGGCGCGCACAACAGCAGCAGCAGCCCCAGACACCCCGCCTCGCGCATGGCAATCCAGATCTTTGCGCCCGATCCAGACCACCGCGACCTACACGACCCTCGATCGCCTAGCTTTTTTGTTTTCCTTACAGCCGCCATGGAATCGAGGAGGGGGGGAGGAAAAAAAATCCAAAGGGTTTGCTCTTACTTTCCCCCACGACAGCCTTCAGCCCGGAGGGGGCCATGGCGCCTCAGATGCTCCTGTCTTTTTTTGGGGGGGTGGGGTGGGGTGTCCTTCCTGCTGCTGCGACTGCTTTGCTTGCTCGGATCCCCGCAGCTGGACTCTCGAGCGCACTGCAAAGGGCGGGCGGCAGCAGCAGGGGATGCGGAGGGAGGGGGCAGGGCGTGGCCGGATTGTGATGCTGGTGCTGATGCGGGGAGGCTGGAGGGGCCCAGGCGACGTCACGGCCCGGCGAGCCAATCAGCGGGCCGCCAGCGCAGCATCCGTGCTCTGCCCATCGACCGGCTGCTCCGTTCATGGGAGGAGCCGCGACATCCCTGCGAGGAAGCGGGGGGGGGGGAGCCTTGTCGCCCTCCTCCAGCCCTCTGCGGGACACGTCTCCATCCCCTCTTACCCCCCGAAAAACAAAACAGATCGAAATGGGCACGGGCAACTTTAAATGGAATTAAGGATCGTTTTTGCACCGGCCTGTTCTTGTCAATTGCAGCTGTCTGAAGATGGGTTTGCTGGGAATAGGAAATGTAAACTTAGGCGCAGGCAATGGGGGTTTAGACCAGTCCTGCCCCCATCCCCGAAAAATAATGCAGGCTAAAATGGGCATCATCGACAGCTTTATATGGAACCAAGGAATCCTTTTGCACTGGTGGACTGGTCTTGTCAATGGCAGCTGCCTTAAGATGCATTTGCTGGGAATAGGAACTGTAAACTTGGTCTCAGCTTCATTCCCGGGTGCAGCTCTCCCGGGAGGATTAGACCAGGTCACCCATTGGGTGAGTGCATGGAATCTGCAATCTGCAGCGGCATAGAATCTCTGCAACTTGCCAACAGAGAGCCAAGAAATGGAGCCACAAGCAACGTCTGCTGTACAGCCAATGACAAATGTTCTGTTTTGCAACTTCAAAATGGCAGACTGGCTGCCTGGGAACACTTTGGGTTATTGTAGGTCTTCGCGTTCTCCAGTTGGATTCATAGTTTCATCATCCCCTGCCAGCATCATGCTGGCAGGGGATGATGGGAACTGTAGTCCATAACATCTGGAGGGCCGCGAGTTTGACACCTGTGCTTTGGAGAATGCCCCCCCCCACCAAAGAAACAAGACACCCAATCCTGTCTTTAGGAGACTTGCTGGGGCATTGGCGGTATATGAGGACTGGCCACTGCCCAATTCTTTTTTAATTCCCTCCTAATAATAATTTTAAATTTAATTATATATAGTAATATATGAACTTAATGGGAAAGCTTTGGCCACTGCCAAAGCAGCGCTGGGAAACCTTTGGCAATCCTCAGATTGACCACATTGCAAAATGGGATACTGCATGCATTAGAAGATTGAATTCAGCAAGTATGTCATCATCATCATGGTTTATTACGGCCACAAGGCCAGACAAAAAGAAAACAAAGATTAATTCAAAGTGTACATATATACAGCAATCCATGGTAAAAGAAACCTCAATGTACAACATTATTACAATTACAATCTTGCAACATTATTACAGTCAACTAATATTGCTCCCTGTCTTAACATGGATCTACACTTATTAGCAGGTATATCATAACTAAGTGCCCCCCACCCCTGAAATTAACGTTTTTATTAAAAATTGCACAAACAAGTGCCGTCTTTGAAGATGTGGGTGTGCTCTCGCTGTCTCACACACTGTGAAATCCACTTTTTACAGAGTTAATCCTTCCATTAGGCCAAGAAGAGTATAACCCCCTCCCTTGGGACTGCACTGTTTTATTCACACACTGATTTAAGTAACTCGATTGATTATTATGGAATGTTTAATAGTTATTTTGTAATTAATATTGTTCACAAAGTTTACATCCTGCCTTTTTGTCCAAACAAGGCAGCTGGCAATTGAAAGCAGAGCATTCTAGTATACATATCATAACAGCAGTTAACACTTAGGGCAAGAAAGAGGTGTCACTGAAGGAACAGCGGAAAAAGATGGAAGGGGACAGACAACGATCTCTGGACAGAGAGTTCCGTAACTTTGGAGCCATAACTAACAAGGCCCTGTACTCTCCTCCCCTGAGAAGGGTGGAGGCACCCCTAAGCAGTGCTTCAGAATATGAACAAAATAGCTGGGTAGCTTCATATGGGAGTAGGCAGTCTTTGAGGTATGCTCAAAGGTGGGATCCAGCAGGTTCTCACCAGTTCCCGAGAGCAGGTTACTAATTATTTGTGTGTGCCGAGAGGGGGTTACTAGTTGGGTCCGCTTTTCCATCTCCACGCCCTCGCCTCCCCGAGAGGCATACTGCCTTTGAACGTGAAGGTTCCATATAGCAATTGCGACTAATAATGTAACTCCCTGAACTGGGTTAATCCCTTTCAGGTACTGCAATTCATTGATTCTCAGCCTTTCGTACCTTTTATCTCACCAGTCTCTATCAAAGAACCTGTGTGTTTCACCATTGCTTTGTTCAGATTTGTGAGTTGGGGCATTTTCTATAATGTGATGATGATTTAGAAATGACCTGGTGCAAAAAAAAATTGGGGGGTCATGGTGGGGTGGCTGCCCATGGGGGGGGGGCATCCAACTCAGGTTTTGCCCAGGGCTCAGGTTTGCCTAGGTACACCTCTGCCCCCTTTACTGAGGGGGGGCTGGCGAGGGAACCTGTTACTAAAATTTTTGGATCCCACCACTGGGTATGCTGCTTCCAAACTATGTAGGGGTTTAAAGATCAGCACCAGCCCCTTGAATTGAGCCCAGAAACAAACTGGGAGCCAGTGTAGATAGCCCAAGACTGGAGTGATATGGTCCCTTACAACCCACTGCAGTCAATGTCTTGGTTTTCCCCAGCAGTGATGTACCCCCATGTGCTTATGGCACTTTAAAATATATATTTTCTCCCATCAGCTGCAGGAGCTGTGGCAGGCAGCAAGATCTGAAGGACTGGAGATCCCCTGCCCCCAGCGCATCCATAACTGAGAGGTCCAAGAGAATCAGTAGAGTCATGACCTCTATCCAGCACACTAGAATGACCAAGCTTCTCAACCTCTTGTCCAGGCCTGAAGCCAGAAGTCCAGGCCCGAAAAAGAATCCAGACAGTTCTCTTCATTCAAGAACTCCTGCAGTTGTCCGGTCGACCACTTATTCAATTACATTGGTCAGGAATGATACAGTCAATAATTGATCATTGTTGATAGCTGTTTATTTCTCCTGGCTGCAGCCAGGGACATTTCTTTAGTAGTGGATGAACCACAGCCTTTTTTTAGGGCTGGGTCATCTACCTTTTTTCTCACAGAGGCATTAACTGCCTCCCAGGCCCCAAATGCAAGCCCACTCCCCTTTGCACCAACAAATTTAAGCAGCCAGGAAGGTCAAGGGTCATATGAGCAGATGGTAAGCCTCAGACATCCAAATCCTGTGTATTAATTACAATTCCTATCATCACTATTTTTTTTAAATTAGTCAAACACCTATAATGAAAAAATAAATAAAAAATAAATATCTATCATGGGATGGAAAGTGACGTGACCCAGGCTGCAAATTTCAGTGCATCCCAATTGTTCTTTTTTCGCCAGTTTTCTACTACACCCTTGTTTCAGGGCATCAAATGCAGTGTAAATCAACAGCAGGCAGAGCTGCCCAGTTCCTGTAATCCTAAGAAAAGGTGAGCTGTGATAGTGACCTCTTCTACGAGAAAGGGCGCACTATGAATTAATGGGGGGAGTCGTCATCAGAAATACACATGAGTCTGTGCACAGATACAGATGGATTAATGAGGGAACTGAGACTTGGAGAAGCCTCTGCTGAGGATAAATAGGTCATTTGTAGGGGCCCGGATCTAAATAGTTTACGCTTGTTATGTATATGCAGAGTTTGAGCATGCTAAAAGCACCTCTGATGTATTCCCCCAGGAAACCTGACAGCCACTTATGTTGTCTCATTACAACCACTTCTCCATGAGGTCGAACTGTGTTATTATGTGTTGTCGAAGGCTTTCACGGCCGGAATCACTGGGGTGCTGTGTGGTTTCTGGGCTGTAGGAAGAAAGAAACCATGAAAATGAACAGAATTTGGCTGCCAGTGTTGAAAAACTCTAGAATCAAGACAGTGACTAATCAGCTCCACACAAACACAGGCAACTATAGACAATAGCAATCAAAGGGAACAAAGACCAGGATACTTCTATTCAGATGCATTCACCTATTGACCTTGCTATCTTCATTGTTATTCACATGCTACAGACTTCTCTGTGACTCACATACCAGGCTACTCTATTCAGATGGCCTCACCTTTTGACCTCACAGTATATATACTCCACTTGCTTTCCATTCCTACTATCAGATCCTCTGAAGATGCCAGCCACAGATGCAGGCAAAACGTCAGGAGAGAATCCTGCTAGAACACGGCCATACAGCCCGGAAATCACACAGCACCCCTGTGTTATTATGACTATACTGGGGTAGGGGGAGAGGGAGATAAAGTAACAGCTTTCTAATGCTGCTTTGAAATTTTAACAGCAGTTTCCCTTTTGTCCTATTTTGATTATTAACAAGCAGAAACATGGAGCAAGGGAAGAAAGGGTTTAACCTTTCTCCCTCCTATTGAACCACTGAAATGCCTCCACCCCATGCTGTTAATACCCTGGATGGTGGAGAGGGGTGGGGGAGGAGTCACTCTGACATTCAGGAGCACAAATGCTTCAGCAGTAGTTCTGAAACAGTGTGCCTCAACAGAACTGGAATCAAAAGCACTCACCCACATGAAGGATGGTGGCTGTCTCTGTGTGAGTTGCTGATCTGCCCTTACCACCTTGTGAATTAGCTTCCATTGGTAGGTGGTGGTGATTTATTCTGCTAGGTGGTGCATCAGACAGGATCTGGGGTTGAATCTACATTCTGCCATGGAAGCTTGCTGGTGATCTCAGTGGTGACCAGTCTCTCCCCCTCAGCCTAGCCTAGCCTACCTCACAGGCTTGCTGTGTGGATAAAATGGAGGGTGAATGATGTAAGTAGCTTTGGTTCTACCCAAACAAGCAAATAAATGAACATAATTGACTCATTCAAGTGCACCCAATGAACTATGTTTTGGGCTGGCACCCTGTTAAGCTATGTACATTCTCTATCCTCAGAGGAGGCTGCCACAGCATCCCTGCATGAGTCACTGCTTCAGGTCTAGAAAGAAGCATGCCCAGAGCAGTTCCTCTGACAGAAACACCAGCTCTTCTTTGAGTGGACAATTCTTTACTATAAGAATGAAAAACTAAATGTACCCTTACACATGAGTTCAATTTTAAATCAAAAGGAAAGTGAAGACGTTTGGGTAATTCTGTTCCATGGTCAGCACAGACTCTCTCTCAGGTACCACAATAATGATAACTCTGTTCAAGACTGAAGTGCAGTAATTATTGACAATGCAGCTACAATTTAAAAAAAAAGTGCTTTCAGCATTCATAGAGGATCAGCAGGCAATGGGGCTGCTCCTATCCCTTTACGTTTTTTTCGTTTTCTCACCATATTGTGCCTGCCCCTTTTCTTCCCTAATTAAAGCAAAAAGCAATCCAGGAAAAGTCAGTTATGAGCAGGGAAATGGGATTTGTAATTCCAGTTTGGATGCATTTGTTGATGTAATATAAACACTGATAAAGATCATTATCTGAAATTAATATTTTTAAAGGTAAGGCAATTGTCGCAAAAATGTACACACAAACCCCGCTACATGCACACACAATCTCTCTAGCTTTGATTCACCTTTTCCTGATGTCTGACCCTTTCCTTGGCTCCCTTCACAAACAGAACTAGGTGAATTTGTCTGAAATCACTGCCACCCCCTAGTGGCCTAATTCAGCAGAACTCTGGAAATGCACCCCGTGAAAAAGCGCTGTCAACAACCACTAGGAAATTGTTTGACTTTGTCCTTCGCCTTGATCCAAAATTGAAAGCTGCAAAACCATCCAAAGATGTGCATGAACTGAAGGAGAAGCTTTCCGCTTCAAACCTCATCTCAGCCCCCAACTTGCCAGCTGGCACTGACAGCCCCTCCCCGTCCATCAGGGCCAGCGAGGGTGAGAGGGAGAGTCCCCCCATCGGCGACGACGATCCTCCAGCAGCCGCCGCCGCCAACCGTGCAGAACGGCCCCTTCCTTCTCCCCGCCGGCCGCTTCGCTCACGGGGCCCCCTGGACGCTTCCGCCTTTTCGGCCCCGCCGGCCAATCAAGCGGCAGGAGGAGGAGGAGGAAGGGCGGCGGCCCAATAGGCGCGCTCTCTCGGGATTCGTCACCCCGGAGGCGCCGGGGACTGAGGGGCTCCCGTCATTGGCTTCAAACGCCCCCCTTTGGCCAGGCTCCCCCGGGACCCCCCTCCCCCCGTCCTGATCGGGTGCCGCAGCTGAGGAGAATCTGCCCCACAGTGCTCGGAAGACCCCCCCTCCCTCCCCGGACCACGCCACGCTGACCGCCGCCTTCGCACGAGACCGCACGTGGATGTTATGGGGGGGGGGGGGATTCCGCTATCTTCCCAAGCCTCTTTGAGCTGGGCAGCCAGTTTTGGACAATGTAGCCTAGGGCGCCACCTTCGCACGAGGCCCCCACGTCGAGGTTGTGGCGTGTCCGAGCCTCTTTGGTCAGGGGAGCCGCTGGGGATGCTGCTGCCCTCCAGTGGCCAAAGGTGTGAATTACAAGCGAAACCCCCACACACACGCACGCGCAGCATTTTTCAGGTTATAGTTGGTATAATGTGGCGTATCTCTTTGGCCAGGGAAGACACGGCGGAGGGCTCCCGAGACCGTGGAAACGCTTCCCAAGATAACGCTCTCCGAGATCTTGCAAACTCTTCCCAAGATCCTGCTAACTCTTTTCCGAGAGCGTTGTAATGCCTTTTCCCTCGATCGCGCTAAGAGCATTGTGACGCCCCGAGATCGTGCTAACTCTCCCAGAGAGCGTTGTAACTCCTTCGAGAGCGTGGTAACGCGTCCTGAGAGCGTTGTAACTAGTCCCGACAACATTGTAACGCTCCCGAGAGCGTGGTGACTTTTCCTAAGAGCGTTGTGACTCCTCCGAGAGCGTTGTAACTCATTAGGAGAGCTTTGTGACTCCTCCAGAGAGCGTTGTTACTCGTTCGAGAGCACTGTCACGCTCTGAGAGCGTGGTGACTTTTCCATAGAGCGTGGTAACTCCCCCTAACTCGTCCCGAGAGGCTCTCCGAGAGCGTGGTAGCGCCTCCCCCTGAGCGCGTTATCACGCTCTCGGGAAGCTTTCCGTAGCGGCTCCCCTGCCCAAAGAGACACGCCACATTATAGCAATTATAACCTGAGAAATGCCGCGTGGGGGGGGAAGGGGGGTGCGCTTGTAATTCACACCTTTGGCCACTGGAGGGCAGCAGCATCCCCCCGCGGCTCCCCTGGCCAAAGAGGCTCGAATACGCCACAACCTCGACGTGGGGGCTTCGTGCGAAGGTGGCGCCCTAGGCTACATTGTCCAAAACTGGTCCGGGGAGGGAGGGAGGGGTCTTCCGAGCACTGTGGGGCAGATTCTCCTCAGCTGCGGCACCCGATCAGGACGGGGGGAGGGGGGTCCCGGGGGAGCCTGGCCAAAGGGGGGGGGGGCGTTTGAAGCCAATGACGGGAGCCCCTCACTCCCCGGCGCCTCCGGGGTGACGAATCCCGAGAGAGCGCGCCTATTGGGCCGCCGCCCTTCCTCCTCCTCCTCCTGCCGCTTGATTGGCCAGCGGGGCGCCGTATGTCATTTTGGTGCAGATATGTCTAACCCTGCAGGCACCAATGTCCTAGTGCAAAAACATTTTTTGTGGGGTCGTGGTGGGGTGGCCGCCCGGGGGTGGGGTGGGGTGGGGTGGGGGGACATCTAACTCAGGTTTTGCCCAGGGCTCCAGTTTGCCTCCTTACGACCCTGAGCTGGCCTTCCTGCAAGCCACAGGTCTCCCTGCCTCAATTTGCCAAAAACTGAACTTACCAAAGACAAAGAGATTGTTTGCAATACTTGAAGTGCACTACATGGATGTCATTATTAAAAAGACAGATGCTGCAATTTGTGGACCTAGGGATTCATTTATTTAGCTTATTTGTAGCGTACCTTTCTCACTGAAACTCAAGGCAGATGAGTGTGTGTGTGTGTGTGTGTGTGTGTGTGTGTCTGCATACATTCAACCAACAATGCAAAGTGACTGGGAATACACATGAAATGACCATTAAATGATAAAATGTCCAGGCTGGCTTTGCATGAGCAGTGCAGAATATGGGATTACAAAGGTACCAGGCAATGCAGTGTCTATTCCCCATTCCCATACGAAGGTGGCCTTCAGGACCATTCTGTCCCTCTACAGATCTTATTCCATTATACAAGAATGCGCTCCTGGACATTTCTGCTTTGCATATTTTGCAGAAGGACACTACTGGGGAAGACTATCGCTGTGCCATATTATAGACCAAGGTCAGCATAACAGAAAGGAAGCTGAGGATTAAAGTATGCGGGGAGGTGTTCCGAGAAATGTTTCAGCAGGAACGGCTGTAAAGGAGGAAGCAGAGCAGGTTAGACAGAGATTCAGTTAATACTGGAGTGCAAAGACTCAAGGTATTTTGTTTTTCATTTATCTGAAACATTTTAATTTTTTTGCATGCAGGTCAGAGTTCCTTAGGTGGTGAACTGTCAACACATAGAACTATTATTTAAAATGCCTACAGAAAACAATAACAACAATTCAACAAAACATAAAACAGGAAGGGGGGTCAGAAGAAGAGGAAGAGTTGGTTTTTATGTTTTGCTCTGCTCCACCTTTAAGGAGTCTCAAAGCAGCTTATAATCACAACCCCCTCTTCTCCCTACAACAGTTCTCAGACATCAGTGACTGGCCCAAGGTAATTAGCATTCCTTTTTTTAATATCAATTTTAATTGATATTTTGGATCGTTACATGCTTATGCTATACATCATTACATTCCATCCTCCATATCCTTCCCCCCCTTTTCCCCACCCCTTTTTTCTTCTCTTCTTTAAATGTGCACCAGAAGGTTCATTCTTTCTAGTCTTCTTTTCCAGTTTTCTTCTGTGATTCCAATGTCATTTAACCAGTCTTTGAATTCAGTCCAGATCCACAACATATCCTTTTGTTTTTCTTGCCATATTTGATTTCTTGACATTATATCAAACATTTCTAATTGTATTTGTTCCCATATATATTCCATCCATTACTGTATAGTCCAGGTTCTTTTATCTTTCCAACCCAATGCTAGTAATGCCTGAGCCGCTCTGATCATAAATTTAAATAACATTCTCTTTCTTTGTTCTATTATTGTACACTCCATTATACCTATGAATAATAGATCTATAGTTATCTTTATTTTTACTTTCGCATATTTTTTGATATACTTTTTTTTTCATTTAGCCTTTATTTGGCATAAACAGTATAAAATCACATCAAAATCACATCAAAATCCAAGCTTGCAACGTATAACAAATGAAGCTGATTCATATATACTGTTGCTTATGGAATATTTCCAGCAGAAAGTTTGCAGCCATTTTACAGAATGTAGCATCAGAATTATTTAATAAGAACAATAGTCTGCTTAGTTCGTCCAGCTCGCTAGGTATCATAGAAAGCAACCTAGAGTATTTGACTCTAATACTTGCCGATTTAGGACAACAGAATAATTGGTGAGTTAATGTTTCTAATTGATTTGCATCATATGAACACACCCTTTTGCACATTTCTAGATTGTTATATCTACCTCGTGGTATGGCAGAAGGGAAAACATTGAAGCGAGCGAGTGAAAAAACTCTTCTCTGATCTGGATTGCTCAGATGATACAGATAGGAGGCCATTCTGTTATGTTGTAAGGGGATTGATAGATGTAAAGGTGAACAAGTTTTCATTGGTCTACAGGGCTCGGTCGAGGGCCTTTAAATTTTGGCTGCACTTGGATTATACACATAATAAGCACTCTCTGGTTCACCTAATACTATCAGATACCCAGAGTAATTCATGGTTCTCACTGATAGAGAGGAAGATTGTATCAATTGGTATACCCCTTGACTCCCTTCCACCTTTAACTTGTTCAGAATCGTATAAATTATTAAAACAAAAATTGTTCGTGAGAGAATGGAACTATTTTTCGATATACAGTATAACATTATTCCACAATTGTTTTACCTCTGGACATTCCAGCCACATCTGGATATAAATTGTGTTTTTATCCCCACAATGCCAGGTCATCAGCATTCCTCATGTGTAGGAATGAGGAAACAAACCCAGTTCTCCAGACTAGAGTCCACCACTTTTTACCACAATACCAATTTGCTCTCCAGTCGGTGGGGGAGTGGGAAAATCACAGAGAACAGGGCTAGAGGGGGACAAACAAATCTCCCTGGGGAATTCAGTGCCACAACTACAAGGGGTCTCTCTTTGAGAGCCAGCGTGGTGTCGTGGTTAAGAGCAGGCGGACTCTAATCTGGAGATCCGGGTTTGACGCCCCACTCCTCCACCTGAACAGAAGGGCCATATCTGGTGAATCAGATTTGTTTCCCAATTCCTGCATTCCTGCTGGGTGACCTTGGCCTTGTCACAGTTTTCTTAGACCTGTCTCAGCCCCACCTACCTCACAGGGTGTCTGTTGTGGAGAGAGGAAGGTAAAAGGAGCTTGTAAGCCACCCTGAGTCCCCGTACAGGAGAGAAATGGGGGGTATATATCCAAACTCTTCTTCTTCTCTTGAGTTACCATTAGGCAGAGGCACCCAAAACATAGCTTAGTTCATGTCTTAGGTTAGTTATGTTAGTTAGTAGCTAGGCGAGGACTTTTATGTGTTGTTGGTGTTGCTATTATTTGACCACCCCTAGTGTATAGAGTGTTGTACCATCTGAAATTGATTTTAGGTTTGTATAACGTTTTATGATTTTAAGATTTCATGATGTACGATGTATTTTAGCTAATGTATTAAGTTGTACACCACTGCTAACAGTGTTGAGTCAGTGTTGCTTAGGAGCAGCAGTGATGTAGTGGTTAAGAGCAGGTGTACTCTAATCTGGAGGAACTGGG
Organism: Sphaerodactylus townsendi; assembly: GCF_021028975.2. Lineage (NCBI taxonomy): Eukaryota > Metazoa > Chordata > Lepidosauria > Squamata > Sphaerodactylidae > Sphaerodactylus > Sphaerodactylus townsendi. The sequence continues at coordinate 41,147,766 of NC_059436.1, read as the reverse complement.
TTTGATTCCCCGCTCTGCCACTTGAGCTGTGGAGGCTTATCTGGGGAATTCAGATTAGCCTGTACACTCTAACATGCGCCAGCTGGCTGACCTTGGGCTAGTCACAGTTCTTCAGAGCTCTCTCATCCCCACCAACCTGACAGGGTGTTTGTTGGGGGCGGGGGAGGGAAAGGAAATTGTCAGCCCCTTTGAGTCTCCTTACAGGAGAGAAAGAGGGGATATAAATCCAATTCTTCTTTGCGCCTGTGATTGGGATTGGGGCAGAAGATCCATGAGGGGGATTTATGGATAATACATGGTGCTGTTTCATAAGGCATCAGAATATTAGTCCCTCCAGCTCCATATTTTCTGTTCTGACTTGTAGCAGCTTACCAAGAGGCTGAGAAAAGCCATTCCCCAATTTTCCTTAACTGGAGATATCTGGGATTAAACCAGCCATCTTCTGCATGATTTTTTTAATTGATCAAATTCTATACTGATCCAAACAATGGTCCAGACTTTCTCAGTGAGTGAGTGAGAGGGGCTTGTAGAGGCCATTAGAGCGAAAAAGAAAACAGCAGCAGCAACCGCACAAAGTGCACAAATGAACTCGAAAGGCAGTCTGTTTCTGGCTGCAAAAAGCAGCCTGGACTACTCCTGGTGTTCTGCTTACAGATGGGGACAGGTGATGCAGCATCAGGTGGGCTGGCCGCAGTCTGCAGCAAAAGGCTAATCTTCCAGCAGCTGCAGGCAGGGAGGGGAGGAAGGGAGAGGAGAGGAGAGGAGAGAGCAGGTGACAGGGTTGCAGCATCCCTCGCCTTTTGCAGAGAAATCAATCAAGAGGGATAAGGGAGCCAGGAGAGAAGATTACAGCTGAAGAAGCACATTCACCCGGGTTGGGATGGTGAAACAGGAGGTCTACAGGTGTTCGGGGAAGGTTACCAAAATCTAACGAACTGTCAGGGTTGATAGAAAAAGGAACACTGGGCCCCAAAAACCAGGCTGGAAGAAAAGAGGGACCTTTGCTTTACCCAAACTGGCATAGGATCATAGAATCATTGGCCCTTTCCGCACACGCACAATAATGCATTTTCAAACCACTTTCACAACTGTTTGCAAGTGGATTTTGCTATTCCGCACAGCTTCAAAGAGCACTGATAGCTGTTTGAAAGTGCATTATTCTGCATTTGATGAATGAGCCATAGAGTTAGAAGAGACCCCAAGGGCCATCAAGTCCAACCCCCCGCAAAGCAGGAACACACAATCAAAGCACTATGGTACTGGTCAATAGGCTGTCCCATGATCCAGGTGCCCCCCTGTATCAAATCTCAGCCCTGCCATTAACCCCACCCAGAGACTTTGGAGATAGGTGAGTAATAAATATACAGAAAATGTATAAACAAACAAACTCGTGGGTGGCTTTCAGACAGGCTGTTCTCCCACCAGCTCTCCTGGTTTTATTAGATTTATTTTAATTTGTTACCTACCTTGGCGGCTGGCCCACATGTGGACATAAAGTGGGTTGCAAATGTTGCTGAATAAAAGATATACATACAATCAAGAGTGACCATTATTGTCCACCTCATAAAGCTGTTTTAAGAACGACAAGATCATGTGCCCTGTAACTTTTAAAGTGCAACATAAATGCTAGTCGTAATATTATCCTTGCATGTTCAAGCATTCCAAGTACATTGCAAGTAGGTTCCACTGCGGGAAAGCTTTAGCTCTCTCTCATCCCATCTGGGGGAAACTTTCATGCGTGGGGGCAAGCTCCGGAAGGAAGGGAGTGGCTCCGCATGCAGGAGGCTTCAGGCTACGGTTACCAATCTCCAGGTGGGGCCTGGAGCTCTCCTGCTCCTACAGTTGATCTCTAGATGACTGAGATCAGTCCCCCTGAACAGAATGTCTGCTTTGGCAGGTGGAATCTTTGGCATTATACTCTACTGAGTTCCTTCTTCTCCCCAAACCCTGCCCTCCCTAGGATCTACCCCCACCCCCCAATCTTCAGATATTTCCCAACCCAGAGCCAGCAACCTCATCCCTAGTTCAATCCCTGGCATATCCAGTGAAAAGAGAGCCTGGAGACCAGCTGCCATTTAGATCAGACTTAGAGCACTGGTTATATGGACGATCATATTTGGCATAAGGCAGTCTCCCATACTTAAGGTAAAGGTACAGCATAGTAGACAGATGGACAGACTTGAATCTGAAAGATCCAGGGTCAAACCCCTTCTCAGACATAAAGTCCATGGGGTGACCTAGCATTGGCTGTCTTCCTTCCATATTAGCATACCTCACAGGGTTCTTGAGAAGATAACCCTCTGGTAATGGTAACTCCAAGAATGCTGGCTAAACTCCTTAAGAGGAGAGGAATAACCAGATGCAGTACTATTTAATGACAGCTTTATCACATCTTTCTCCCACAAGGTACCACATTTTCCTTACGACAACCTTGTCAAACTGCCTAATAATAAAACCAAGAACTCCTCCACAAAAGGAAAGTTTCCTGGTACAAGCATACACAAGCCACTTCCTCAAAGTCCCAGTATATGCTCCTATCTTCTCTCCATCTCTCTCTTAAAACCTCTTTACAGGTTAAATCTCTGAAAGCAAATCACTGGCCAAGCAGAGAACTGTGGACTGGAAATTCCAGATGGGTGGCTACATTAGTCTGTAGCCGCAAAGCAGAACAGGAGTCGTCTGGTAACACTCGACAGGCAAGCAAAATGCATTCCAGTCTAAGGTTGCAGGAATCAGACAGCACATGAAGCCTACATCCCCAGCAGATATATTTACACATAAAGTGAGAAGGGCAGTGGTTGAAACTGGATGTATAAATATATCTGCTGCAGTTGTTCACTGTCCGCAGTTGATGAAGGGAGCTGACTCAGGGCAGCTTGTGCTGGAGGAAACATGTCCATGAAGATCAGCAAGGGTTGAAGGATGTGGGTGGCTTTGTTTAGGATTGCACAGTCAATGCTGTTAGTCTTCAAGCCCCACTGGACTTCTGTTTTTGTTTTTAATTTCAGGGGCAGCAGATGAATAGGGCTACCCCTCGGGGACTCTCCTCTATGATGTGTGAAACTGAAACACTCCTACTTCATAATTTCCCTTGGATGAGGAACCAATTGGATGTGCGGAACCAAGCCAACGCAAACAACTAACAATCTGCTTGGCAGCGCAGGAAGGAATATAACACCAGCCGGTGTATGCCTTCGAATTGGTCCAGATGTGTCATCCGGGTTTGCAGAGCAAAGCACTCTGGGTGATGTAGTTTGCAGGTGGCCCATCCCCCCCCCTTTTTGGGAGTCTCTAAAGGCCAAAAATTCAAGCCGAACGGGAAAATGCAAATAGCAAGATGCTAGTTCCTGATTCCCCGTGCCAGACGTGCTTGAGTTTCACTGAAGTAGGATCATGCAATCGCCTACTGGAAATACTTACATATACGCAGTCAGTTATATTTATTTATTTTAATTCATACCTGAAAACGATTTAGCAGCAAGCAAGTTACAACGATTGCAAATGTTAGCTAGGTACATTTATCTATCATACGGACTCCCAATAGCTTCCTGCAAATCCTTAGTACGGCTACTGACAGCCACGCAATCCACTTACTCCAGAGTAGGCATCCAAGCACCCTGTGGAAAGCTGCATTCAGCCCAGAGCATATTTACAAAGTTGCATCAGAGATCCGCCCGAACAGCCTTCGGATCTGAACTACAAATCTCCGCAGGAGTCCAAAGTGCAGCAACTACAACCCCCAGGATCCTCCCCGCGAGGCTCCCACGTGGTTTCTCGGAAAAAACCAACACTGTCTCTTTCATTGAGCCAGAGATTTGGCCACAGGAGGAACTTGATCGCTGCCGGGAGAGTTGGAGCGCGCGGCTGGGCGGCTGCGTTCGGAGCGCACGGGAGAACAAACGGGAGAAGAAGTCGAGATGATGCCAGTAAGTATATTTCCGATGCCTGGCTTCAGATCTCTTTAATGTGCTTATGCATTTGACAGGGCGATCCTCTAAGCCCTTTGCACCCGGTGGAGCCCGAAAGCAGTCGCTGTGGTTTGTGTTGACACTGATGACAACCGGTTAGCAGATCTGGTGAAGGTTTGTGCTGAGAGTTGAGCCTTGGGGTGGTGGGAAGAAGCTATGGGTCTGACTTGCGGTGAAATTGACTTGGGAATCCAAACCCTCCGCTTCCCTGGAAGAAAGTTCCTTTGAAATCAGAGGGGATCTGAAGATTCCTTAGGACAGGAGAAAAGTGATTTGGTTGATCCGGTCCAACTTGACCTCGAGATACATTTCTCTTTCCCAATGCCACTTGGCAAACCATAATGACACCAATGGCTTTTTAAAAAGCGTTACTAATTTTTTTTCTAATGCCCCGAGTGTTTGTTTATCCGCTGGTGCTTTACCAGATGGAAGTTGCCTTAAAGCAGTGTTATTTAGTGGGATTAGTTTCCAAAAAGTTAATTATTCAGCATCAGCCGCACCAAACTTGTTCTCTTTTGTATTTACTTTTTTTAATAGAGGTAGGCAGAACAAAATAGATAAGAATAAAAGGAAAGGAGAAAAAAATGGAAAACTGTATCCCAGCAACAAAGTACAATTATATTTGGAGAAAAAGAAAGTGCATATGATGTATTAAACAATGATATAATAAGCAATGAACTATAAATGATAACAGTTATATGTAAATGGTGATATAATAATGGACATTAAATAGTGATTATCTCAATCATAAGATACCCTATATAATGCTTAATAAACTCGATACTGACTTTAAACAATATTGTAAAGTAAATTATAATGAGAAAGAATAGGTAAAAAAGAAACTTACAGTGGTGACTGTTATTATTAATCTCTTAAAAAATACTTCCCAAGTATTGAATTGAGTTCATCCAGTGTGATCCCCAAACCATGATACATTTAAATCCCACCCCCCAAACACATTTTTGATACCCATCCTGTACTCCTGACTGGTTATCTTCCTGAGGAATTTGCGGAAACAGAAGTTGTTTGGGCAAACAGACCGTGACGGGGTTCTTTTTCACCACTATTTTATCCGTGTAATTAAAATATTTATATGCCACCTTTCCCACCGACCCCGAGGTGACTTGCAAGAAACCTGACCCACAGGGAACAAACAAAACCAAACGAAAAGAAAGAGAGAACAAACTGAGGAGGAACCACAGCTCAGTGGTAGAGAACACCTGTCTTCCTTGCAGGAGGATCCAGGTTTGGTTCCCAGCATCTCCTGTTAAAAGGATTAAGTATTCAGTTATGTTTGCTATGAACTGAAATGGACCAGGCTAGTCTGATTTTGTCAGCTGTCAGAAGCTAAGCAGGGTCAACCTTGGTGAGTACTTGGATGGGAGGCGGACAAGGAAAGGCAGCGTTGTGACATAGAGGCAGTCTATGACCTGTAACCTCTTCTTGTCACCTGCCTTGAAAATCCTCCAAGGTCACTATAAGTCACCTGTGACTGGATGGCAGCTACAATGTGACACACACATGAGTTGAAGACCTCTGCTTCATACCTTGGAGAGCAGCAGCCAGTCAGAGTAGACTTTACTGACCTTAGTCAGTCGCTGGCCTAACTCAAAAACCATTTTCACAGATTACAGTGAACACATGTACAATCCACCAACAGCGTGCACTTGTTTTTTTCGTCATGCATGCACTGAATAATTCTCATAATATGTTAAACACATCTGCAGTTCAACCTACGACTCAAACGCCACATTTATCCAGCTACTGTTCCCAGTTTAATCTGTAAAGTGAAGACACATTGTCTGTTTCCTACAAACAGATGCTGGTTGTACACGTGTTCTCTGTAACACGAACAAGGCTATAAGGCAGTGTCATATGTTCAGGCAAATCAAGATGCAGAGGCGCTTCCAAATGGCTACCTGAAAAGAACAACCTTACATTAAAAATTGAATTACATTAAAATGACATTTAAATAATAGCCATATGTATTCTATAAACTATAGTTCATTTAAATAATAGGCATCTGAATAGGCATCTGTATTCAAGGAACTTACACCCAACAGCGTGGTGTAATGGTTAAGAGCAGGTGGATTCTAATCTGGAGAACCAGGTTTGATTCCACACTCCTTCACCTGAGTGGTGGAGGCTTATCTGGTGAACCAGATGTGTTTCCGCACTCCTGCATTCCTGCTGGGTGACTTTGGGCTCGTCACAGTTCTTCAAAAGTCTCTCAGCCCCACCTACCTCACAGGGTGTCTGTTGTGGGGAGAGGTAGGGAAAGGAGTTTGTAAGCCACCTTGAGTCTCCTTACAGGAGAGAAATATGGGGTATAAATCCAAACTCCTCTTCATATTCCTCCTCCTCCTCTTCATCGTCTCCTCCTCCTCTTCCTCTCTGAAACTTTTTGAATATAAGGGCACTAGGAAACCAAAGAAACAGGGGTAAGGCTTTTATATGATGCCACAATAATAACAATATTTTGGATTGGATCCTGTAGGTCTGGTCTTCTTTTCTACTATTTACAATATTGTTGCACTCATTGCATATTTGAAGGTGTAGATCAGGGATCCCCAACATAACTTTCCATTACATCTTTCCTGGAGCCTACCTAGTGTTTTTAGAAAGTGGGGAGCACCAGTGAGGCTCTGGCCAGCAGAGCGTCTGATTGGTCTTTTGAGATTTGCTTGGCTGTACAGATTTTTTAAATTGCTGTGGGAGCAGCTCCCCCGACAGAGCAAGGATCTTTGCTATGGAAAAGATTGGGGAGCTCTGGTGTAGAACAAGACTCCTAAAAGGATCTTTTTCCCCCATGTCAATCTGACTGCCAATTAATGTCTGCATCTCAAGTCATGCTCCTCTTTGGGTCCCCAGTGTCTAAAGCAGGGGTGTTCAACACCCCTCTAGATGTTCATGGACTACAATCCCCATTAGCCCCTGCTGTAGGACCAGAGTAGGACACCCATGGTCTAAAGTAAGAAGAGTAATAACCAGAGACAGGGCCTTCTCCTTGGTGACACTTCAGATGTCCAGTGACCTCCCCCAGTCACCTGACTCTTATACTTTTTAGTTTTTAGGTGCCAGGTGAACCATGTTTATTTGCCCTGGTTTTTAAAGTAGCTTTTATGATGATCTCTGCTGGTATTTATTTAATTATCAAAACAGTGATACCACACCTTTTCTCGTGGTTCAAGGAGGCTTATAGTAACAGTTTAAAAAACACTTCCAGTTAAAACCACAAAATAAAAAACCCTAAATCTCTTTTATATAAATCCAGAATGGGTTTTATTCTTGCCACTTTTGATCTATTTTATTTTATCTACCACCTAGGCTGTTAATTTTGGTTTTAATTTCCATTTTAATCCGATGCCTTGTAAATTATTTTAATTGCTGTTTCATTATTGACAGTTACTTTTATACAGTTTGGTTTTATCAGTTCTGACAAATCACAGTGAATATATCAAAGAGAGAATGAGCGAAAAGATTTCATAAAAGAACACACATAGCCTCTTACAGTAAAAGGTAGGCCAGTATTATCATCCATATTGGAAATGGTGAGGTTTAGAGACAGAGGCTTATAAAAGGCCATCTAGTTAAACATTTATATCACCTACTAGGTAAAAAAGGTAAAGAATTTTAATTCTGGCTCCAAGACTTTGGCACTCCATCCCTAGTACTGCAGTGAAAGTTCTGCTAATGACCTGGGTTCGAGCCCAACGGAAGTTGGTTTCAGGTATCCAACTCAAAGCTTGGCTCAGCTTTCCATCCTTCTAAGGTTGGTAAAATGGGTACCAAGCAAGCACTGGGTCATTACTGTCCCATGGAATGATATCACATCATGGCATTTACTAGGTGCGCTATGTTTTTACAGGGTGGTTTGCCATTGCCTCCCGCAGTCATCTGCATTTTACCCCCAAGCAATCTTGGCACTCAGTTTACTAACCTCGGAAGGATGGAAAGCTGAGCCAAGCTTGCGCTGGATACCTGAAACCGACTTCCTTTGGACTCAAACCCAGGTCATTGGCAGAACTTTCACTGCAATACTAGGGAAGGAGTGCCAAAGTCTTGGAGCCAGAATTAAAATTCCCAGCCTGCAGGGCTCACCAATGTTGGTTCTGACAATGCGGGCACACAAAACAGAGCTTCCAAAGATGATCTTAACCAGAAAGCAGGTTTGTGGTTTTTGAGAATTGAACCAGGGGTGCCACGATACTTGGGGTGTTTTTTTGGTATATTTAACTAGCCTTTGGCATACTGGAACTTGCCAAACAGCCAGAAAGGAGAGCCACACAATTGTTCTGTGGCTTTAGCATAGCTGTGGCTATGCTAAACTCCGCTGCTTCATATTGATGTATTTGGGGCTGTGTAGGGATGGGTGGAGGATGATGATGTATGAGTCTGAAATTGTGTGCATCGAGGAATGCTGCTGTAAATTTCGTTGTGCGTGCACAATGACAATAAAATGCTTATGCTTATGCTTATGCTTATGTTCTGCCTTGCCCTGCACCCACAAAATGATTGAAAATCACAAGACAAAACAAAACAATTAGTTCTCTTTTCTCCGTTCAGCTCACCAGCTCGCAGCGTTTACCCAATTGTCCTGCTGATCTCAAATCACAGCTTCTTCCACTTCCCTAATAAGAGCCTCGTTGTGCATGATGAACACCCTCTAATTTGGCACCACACCCAGGCCAATCCTGTCTTGCATGTGCACTTTGCCAACTTCCATTGGCATTCCCAGGTACTTGAGATCATAAAAGCATGACTTGCTCGATGCCAAGGTTTGACTTCAGTGTCCTTTCGGTGCTGAGGCTCGGGTGCGGACAAGACTAAAAAACCATAAATAACTTGTAGAAATTGTTATCTCAAACAGCTTTAAAAGGGTTAGGTCTGTAGAGGACAGGTCTGTTTACAGGCATCAGCCATGACTATTACATGGGAACTTCCAAATCCATATGCCTCTGAACAGCAGTTGCTGGGGTGCAGCAGAGAGAGGCTGTTTTGCAAGCATCTGGTTGCCCAATGTGGGAAACAGTTGCTGGATTACAGGAACTGTTTATCCTGTTCAGCAGGTCTTCTCCTAAGGCAAGTAATATTAAAGGCTCCCTGAGCATGTGCAGAGTGCCTTTCTATCACCACGGAGTAACCACAATCCACTTTGTTAAGTACCAGTTCCATGACAACTTCCATTTGTCATGACTCCTCAGACATGAGTAAACCTGTTTGATTTTATGATTTTTGCAAAGATGCTGCTCTCATTTTGAAGTGTACACCCAAAACAACACAGGCAAATTGTTCCTAAGTCATGGGACTCTCTTGTCAAAAGTTAAGCCAAAGGCATCGAGTCTAGTTTTTGTTTCATTTCTGGAAGTGAACCACTCTCAACCTCAGCTTTTGTTCCCTTCTTTGAAATCCGAGTTTTTAGCCAGACTTTCGACACACAGGGGGAACTTCTTCTCCGTGACTCAACAAAAGTGTGAAATTCCGTGCAAAGAAACCACAGCCTGATGACATTTCTGTAGAGATGACAAACGAGTTATGATCTTTTGGTCAGGCCCAAAGCTAAGCCACACGCAGGCAACAATTACTGGGTGGAACTCGATGTCAAATAGACTCCAGCTACAATGAAAATGCCACCTATCTTGTTGTGAGTAAGATAACTGATTGGTGTACTGCCCACTCTGGCTAATCACAACTCTCCAGGGTTTCAGACAGAGAAAGATCTTTCCCAACAGCTGCTTTGAAATCCTTCACTTAGAGATACCGGGGATTGACTTTGGAACCTTCTGCATCCATAGCGGGTTCTTTGTTTGCTCCAAGTGTGTCTTCCCCCCTCCATATAGATGCAACCTAGCAATACCACAGCACCCTTCCTTTTCCAAACATCCCTCTTGTCTTAATTCAGATTTTGCAGAAGTTGAGACTTGGAGTCTCATCCTTTACAGTAGCTGGGAAGGACCAGGGGATGTAAACTGGGGTGGAACCTGACCGACAAGCAACCATACACACAGTGGTGGGATCCAAAAACTTTAAAAACAGTTTCCGATGGTGGTGGGATTCAAACAGTGGCGCCGCCACACACACGCACCTCCAGTCCTTATTGGGCAGGAAGGTTGCTTTAGTAACCCCTTCTCGGCACTCAAAAGAAATTCGTAACCACTTCTAGAGAAGTGGTGAGAAATGGTTGGATCCCACCTCTACATACACAGCATGTGAGGAGCAGGCGGCTATGGAATAACCGTAAACATTTCTCATATAACACAACAGTTGAAAGCACACTCCATAAGGCTGTAATGTCCACAGGTGGGACAGGCAGAACCCTGTCGAGTTCTGTTCAGTAAAGTCTGAGGAACCAGACATACTGGATTGCTTTCACATGGCAAATCTGCAACCTGTACATTTCCAGTCAGTTGGCAACCTAATACTCCTGCCTGGAGAGACATGCTTGCTTCCCTTTGCAGCCTGATTCTGCACATGCTTACTTGGAAACATGTCCTGTTGAGGGGGTTTTTGTTGCAGGGACAGGGGAGGAATATTGCCAAGTAAGCATTATTTATGAAGATACTGCAAATCTGAGCACTGTTCAAAAATAACAGGTATCCAGTCCCAAATTAAAAAACAGATTAGGAAGAAAGGAAGGAAGGAAGGGTTGGATTTTATACTCCACATTTCTTGACCAAAAGAAGTCTCAAAGCAGCTTACAATTATCTTCCCTTCCCCTTCCCACAACAGACACTTTGTGAGGTAGGTGAGGCTGAGAGAGTTCTGAGAGAACTGTGATTAGACTAAGATCACCTAGCAGGCTTTTTGTGGAGGAGTGGGGGGGGGGGAAACCTGGTTTACCAGATTAGGGTCCACCAATCATGTGGAGGCGTGGACAATCAAACCTAGTTTCCCAGATGAGAATCCCAGCACTTTTAACCAATACACCATGCTGGCTTTACATCACACTGAAAGGAAGAAGTTGAACAGGTTGCACAAGAGAGAGGGGTGGGGAATGCATTTTAAGGGATTCTTGAATGCAGTAACAAAAAGAATTAAATGGCAAGTAAAGAACATTCAAGGGGAAAGTGGGTGCAAGACTAAAGATCAGAGTGCAAAGGTGGTGCTGGAAACAGGAGGAGAGGAAAGAAAGAACAAAGAGAAGAGAGCATATAATTGATCCCCCAAGGAACCCATACAGAGGGGAATGGAACTTTAAAGGCTCCATCTTGGTAGCAGAGAACTTGCATTGTACACAAAAGATCCTGGGTTCTGTCTCTGCCATCTCCAGTTTGGACTAGGAGGAATTGCTTCTACTTGATCTGGAGAATTGGTGGCAGCCAGTGGATAGCTGGGTGGGTCTGGGCCAGCATAAGGGTATCTTCCTGAAGAAAATACATCCAACATTGCAGAGAAAACCCGAAGATTAAATTCTGGGGAAGGGTGGTGAAACACATGATCTCATACCGAGCAACTCCAAGATCATAGGGAGCAACTTTTGGGCAAGGCCTTTATCTGACTGGGACTCCAGAGGTCCACTGCTGGTTGAAGGACAGAGTCTTGAGCTAGATGGCGACGTGGGTAAGACTGTTTGACCCAGGGCTGCTGAGAGCATAGTGGCCCTCCGGACAGATGCTACATACCTCCACCCCCATACTTATGACCTAACCCAGTGGTGGCGAACCTATGGCACGGGTGCCAGAGGTGGCACTCAGAGCCCTCTCTGTGGGCACGCACCAACAGAGTCCCCCCCCCCCCACATCTAGGCTTGTCTGGGCTGCTGGGCTCAATTATTAGCATCAAACCTAAGACCTAGTTTTGGGGAAGCAGTGTAGGTAACCCTATTAAGTGCTGTTAAACCCCACTGATTTTCATGCGAAGAACTAAAGCGCGATCCTTTACCTGGGGGTAAGCTTGGTTGCTGACAATGGGGCTTGTTCTGAGTAAACCCTCCTAGGGTTGTGATTCACCCGTTGGAAGAGCTGCACGGTTGCTTCAAAGCAAAGCCACCACCGACTACCACCAAGCTTACTCCCGAGTAACACATGCCTCGGAGCCAACCGTTTTTTCTATACTAAAACCTCAGTATTCAGGTTAAATTGCTGTGTTGGCACTTTGCGATAAATAAGTGCATTTTGGGTTGCAATTTGGGCACTCGGTCTCCAAAAGGTTCGCCATCACTGACCTAACCAAAACAATGTATCAAGTTTTTTAATTTTATATTTGTGCAACAAGTACATATGTGTACCAATACTGGACATACTTCTTGCATCTGATGTGGTGGGCTGGGATTCACGACAACTTCATATCACAAGAAATCTGTAGTAAGTAAATCAGAAAGAATTCTATTTTAGTTTACCCTTCTAAACCACAAAAGCAAGGAAGCCTCTGCTTTATTCCTCATCTGAGTGGAGCCAAGAGAGGTTGCAATTTCATAGCCCTTCTGACTCACAGAAGTGCAAAAGAAATGACACAGAAACAACCCATCTCCCTAGCTTACAAGGTGCATACCATACTTTGGTATCAAAGATGTGAGGACCTAGTGAAGATAATCAGAAGGGGGGGGGGGGCTCAGAGTGTTTTCATCTGTTTTATTTCTATTGGGGTTTTTTTCATTTTTTTCCCTGACAGTGGAAAGTTTGGGGAAAGACTATAATGAAAATCCTATGAAATATTTTCTCTTTCAGAATGAGTAAAATGCTTCTTAAGGCAAAGTTTTTCTCATCCAAAATGTATAGCACGAAAATTTCTAAAGGTTTCCTCAATTTTTCCAATGGAAAAAGTGGGAAAATTGGGGGAGCACTGGGGGGGAAATTATATTGAAGACAGACCCCTTGCAATAGTTTTCCGTTTAATGTAAATAACTTTGGCACCCATAGGATGCAGGAGTTTGCAACCTTTTCACAGGTATTGGGTGTAGTTGCAGTTTTTCTCACATTACATGAAGATCTTTATACTTTTAAATCCCATAAATATGCCAAACTGGACAATCTTATATGCTAAATTATAAAGAATACAATCCGTGCTGTTAACGTTGGATTTGACAGTCTTGCGTGCAGCAGGCATGGAATTATGGGATAGCTCAGCGAACATTGTAAAGGTGACGGTTGTAAACTGTTGCTTTCTGACTCTGGCTGAGGAAAGATGATGTTCAGTTAACTAAAGCTATATAAAAAGTCTCTGACTGAGAGTTTAATACTGTAAATCAGTGATGGCGAACCTTTTCGAGGCCGAGTGCCCAAATTGCAATCCAAAACCCACTTATTTATCACAAAGTGCCAACACGGCAATTTAACCTGAATACTGAGGTTTTTGTTTAGAAAAAATGGTTGGCTCCGAGGCGTGTGTTACTCAGGAGTAAGCTTGGTGGTAGTCGGTGGCTTTGCTTTGAAGCAACTGTGCAACTCTTCCAATGGGAGAATCACAACCCTAGGAGGGTTTACTCAGAAGCAAGCCTCATTTCCAGCAACCTAGCTTACCCCCAGGTAAAGGATCGCGCTTTAGTTCTTCGCATGAAAATCAGTGGGTTTAACAGCGCTTAACAGGGTTACCTACACTGCTTCCCCAAAACTAGGTCTTAGGTTTAATGCTAATAATCGAGCCCAGCAGCCCAGGCCAGCCTAGATGTGTGGGGGGGCACTCTGCACGTGCCCACAGAGAGGGCTCTAAGTGCCACCTCTGGCACCCGTGCCATAGGTTCGCCATCACTGCTGTAAATGATAACCAAATTGTAACAAATGACAAACTGTAAACGTATCAGCATATAAGTGTTACTATGTGTATAGATCTTCTCTTAGTATAATTAAAGTTCTTTTGTTTATGATTTCTGAGGTAAAAAGGCTGGTCTTTACCAAGATAGCTGTTCTTATTTAAAGTGGCACATAAGCTACATTCTGCTCACTACATTCTGCTCATTACTCTGCTTACTGAATTATATATATACCTGTTAATCTTCAGTTAAAAGGTTTCAATTGATAGGAAAGTAACTGTTGCATTTGATAGGAAAGTATCCCCCCATTCCATTTTTTTTCTGGAAACAAAAAACTTGGCTTCAGGAAAGTTAAAATTTCTGCTTTTTATTTTGTACTAATCTGTGATATATTCCTACAACAAAGGAGGAACTAATTGCTCATGTGATGTAACAAGGAGCAGACACTAGAGTCCTCTTATCAGACCACAGTTAATACTAGAGGCTCATCTGCCATAATAATAACTATATTAGCATTGGCATGTCTGTGGAGATTACAGGTTCTCTTTCTAGACAGTGCTATCCAGCCAATGTTAAGCCCTGTGGGAGAAAGGTGGGACTGTAAACCAAGTGAATAAATAAAAACAGCTGTTTGAAAAACAAGGAAGTTTGAAAAAGAATGAGGATAATTCTCGAAGTTTAAAACATGTTTGAGATTAAATTGGGATTTAAAAATCTAAATTCATTACATTAAAGTTTTTTTAAGCATGTAGTATAGAGTCAAAGGCATTTGAAAGTTTTTCCATATTTGAGGTTACCATTATAGCTGCTGACTAGTTTGAGGCATATTCTTGTGAAAGGGATATGAAAATTAAAAAAAAATAAAGGTAGTCCCTTGTGCAAGCACCAGGTCAGTATGGGGTGATATCACACCAAGACATTTCCTTGACAGACTGTGTTTATGGAGTGGTTTGCCATTAGAAGAAGAAGAAGAAGAGTTTGGATTTATATCCCCCCTTTCTCTCCTGCAGGAGACTCAAAGGGGCTTACAACCTCCTTGCCCTTCCCCCCTCACAACAAACACCCTGTGAGGTGGGTGGGGCTGAGAGAGCTCCGAGAAACTGTGACTAGCCCAAGGTCACCCAGCTGGCGTGTGTGGGAGTGCACAGGCTAATCTGAATTCCCCAGATAAGCCTCCACAGCTCAGGTGGCAGAGCTGGGAATCAAACCCGGTTCCTCCAGATTAGATACACGAGCTCTTAACCTCCTACGCCACTGCTGCTCCTTCCCTTCCCCAGCCATCTACACTGTACCCCCAGCAATCAAAAGGATGGAAGGCTGAAGTCAGCCTTGAGCTGGTCACCCAAACCTGGCTTCCATTGGGATTGAACTCAGGAGGTTGTGAGCAAAGCTTTTGACTGCACTACTGCAGCTGGTCGCTCTGAGCCACAAGGCTCCTCATATGAAAATATTAGATTCAGCTTAAATGCAGCAGCTGCATTTGCATATGATCCCCTGATAAGTTGTTGCTGTTGTTTTAAATCTACACCCTATTACAGAATGAGAATGAATAAGCAGGTAGCCAAAGAAACCTGAGTTGGATTAGACTCTTATTTTGGCTGTACCTTTCTTTCTCTCCCTGCAGATGTATTTCTTCTTCTCTGACAAAGTGGTTCTTCTGTTTGACTTTTGGAATGTCCACAGCCCTGCGGGTAAGGAAAACAATCATATCTCAAATTGTGTAAGCTGATGGGTCCAACCAGATACATCCTGAGTAAAGCAAAGATTAGGTGTGACCTGAAACTTCCTTCAGATTTGTGAAACAATGAAAGGTCTCTCTGTCTGAGGAACAGCCTGCTTGAATACTTGAACTTCACAAGGTTTTTTGCTTGCCAAGGACAAAAGATCAGAATAGAAAAAAAACTAGACCAAACGTAAACCTACCTAGAAGTAAATGCTTGCGATTGTGCCTTTACTCTCTGCCTTCCTTAGGCCTTGTGTGTCTTGTGCAATTATATAGTGTGCTAAACTCCATTCCCTAATCTGGTGGACCAAGTCTATATGTCCTGTGGAACCAAATCTACATGAGCTATGGAACCAGGTCTATGTGACAGAAACTTTCAGAGAAATGTCCAGTTTAATAAACGGAGGGCTCTCTTCCTAGTTTCTAATGGGTTGGAATGATTATCCCCTGACACCAGGGACTTTGGCAACTTATTGAGCTTGTATTGCTAACCTTGTTCCCCTCCCCCCCTTTATTTCACAGGGACAGGTGTTAATTTGTGAAGAGTATTATGCTAAAATAAAAGGGTTGCTGGGATACACTTCCTTAAATGCATAGAAAGTATGTCTTCAAATTTGGTTTGTTCATTAAAGTGGACCTCAGGAATCATCGACATTTTCTTCTCTTGCATTCAGTTTGGGATCATAAGATATCCTAGGGGGAATATGATGGAAGTTGAAAGTTATGGGGTGTATCCTATCCATTTTTTTTCACTTAAGTTCACCATTTTCTCTCTTAATTCAGTTTCCATCTTGCCTGGATTTTGTCCACACAGATTTCATAATCCTCAACATAACCTTTTTAGAAACCAAAAGGCCCAATCCTACCTCTGTTATGAACAGAAAAACTGGTAGGAGCCAACCATATTTGGGGAGAAGGGGATTGATAATTCCCTACCCCTCTTTTCCACTATAATTTAGGGCCACACAGTGACCTGGTATCCCTGCTCCTACATAAGTAGTCTGCTGTGTGCCCTTGGGCTATTCACAGTTCTCTCAGAACGCTCTCAGTCCCACCTACCTCACAAGGTGGCTGTTGTGGGGAGGAGAGGAAGGGAAAAAAATTTGCAAGCCACCTTGAGTCTCCTTACAGGAGAGAAAGGTGGGGTATAAATCCAAACTCTTCTTCTTCTTCTTGAAGATTTTTGGTCAATACCCTAGACATTCGGTAAAATTCAGATTTGGATTTATTCTGGCATAAAATTATGTCTATGCCCGAATAAGACAAATAACATCCGTCTGATTTTTTTGTATTTTTTGGTGTTTTTTCACAATTTCGCAATTGAAGGGGGCACATTTTTAAAGCTAGCAGCACCAAAATTTCAGAGCCTCATCTGGAGACTCTCCTGATAATACCAACCGAGTTTGGCAAAATTTGGTTCAGGGGGACCAACGTTATGGACCCTCAAAGGGGTAGCCCCCATCTCTTTTTAGCTTCCATTGGAAACAATGGAGGATGGGTAGGCTGAACAGACGTCCCGCATTTGGCGGGACAGTCCCGCCTTTAAACAATTCATCCCGCGTCCCGCGGGTTCTTCAAATTGTCCCGATTTTTGGGAGGCTGCCGCACTGCCTTCTGGGGTGCAAGGCAGTGCTGCAGCCTCCTGCACGCCCGGCCGCAGGAGCGCATGGCCTTCTGGGGCTTGCCGTTTGCCACCCTGTGACAGGGCGGGAAACGGCAAGCCCCAAAAGGCAGTGTGCTCCTGTGGCTGCGCGCGCATGCGCGTGCGGCCGCCTCCCCCATCCCAGATCACAAAGGTGACCATCTGGTCACCTTAGGGATGGGGCACCCACTTTGGGGGTCCATAATGTTGGACCTACTGAACCAAACTTCACCAAACTTGAGTGACATCATCAGGACAGTCTCCGGATGAGACCCTGAAATTTGGTGTCGCTAGTTTTAAAAATGCGCCCCTTACAGGCCAAAATATGAAAAAAAATAAAATACCCCCCCTCCCCCCCAAGCCCAAAGGCCTTGCATTTGAATTCATTCATATTCGGGCAGGACATATTCAGGCCAATTATATTTGGGCCAATTTTGGCCCGAATATGCCTAAATGTGCCCAGATTCAGGCCGAATCTGGGATTCGGTGCAGCCAAATCTCCAACCCTAAAGATTAAAACTGAAGCAAGAAGAGCAAAGATTTGAGAAGCACAATGTATGTTTCAGACTTTATTATTCTATATTATACTGAAACTTTTGCCAGGCCATGGCCATTCACACAGGATTCTGTTTTGCATTAACAATGTCTACTCTGTGTTCACGTGTTTGTATTTTTATATTGAATCAAGGACCTAGACATGTTGAGGCTAAAGGAAGAAGTACGCCCTTTTTCACGCTAAACAAAGCAGAGTCAGCAGTTGTAGAACAGGCTTTCCCGTCTGCTTCTTAATGCACATTTCTGCTCCAGTGCAAACAAGACCTTGGAACAGTTGTTGCCAAAGTAGCATTATCATTCACAGTCCGCCACGACCTCTACCTGTTCCAATCCCCACACACTGACTTAACAAAACCCACCTTCTGCAGGGTCTCTGGTCATAGTTATGCAAATGAAAATCAAGAATTATTTCTGGATACCAGAAATAGCCGTCTCCCCATGTGATGGATTAAGGGTTAATTTTAAAGTGCAGTTTTGTCAGAGCAAAAGGAATTTCAGGAGTTAACTCATGAACTCCACCTGATTGGCTGGCTGGTACTGAAGGTGGGTGTTCGTGAGGGAGAAGGGGGAAAAAGGGAAAAGGAGTAAAAGGGAGAGAAGGAAAAAGCTTTGGTTCCTAAGAGGCTTGATAGCCAGGTTTTGGCAAAGGACCAGTTTTGAAGAGAAAAGTAAAAATCCCCTCACAAAGCTACGAGAATACCCAACTGGTGGCAGTAAAAGTGAAACTGATAGGAACTCCTGAGGAACCTTAGGTGTGTGCCCACTCAGTCTGTGATAGCCATCATTGCACCCCACAATAAAAGACCATGGACATAAAACCTTCTTAGACCATATCAGTCAAATTGGTCCACTTAGAAGAAGAAGAAGAAGAGTTTGGATTTATATCCCCCTTTCTCTCCTGCAGGAGACTCAAAGGGGCTTACAATCTCCTTGCCCTTCCCCCCTCACAACAAACACCCTGTGAGGTGGGTGGGGCTGAGAGAGCTCAGAAGAGCTGTGACTAGCCCAAGGTCACCCAGCTGGTGTGTGTGGAAGTGTACAGGCTAATCTGAATTCCCAAGATAAGCCTCCACAGCTCAGGCGGCAGAGCTGGGAATCAAATCCGGTTCCTCCAGATTAGATACATGAGCTCTTAACCTCCTACGGCACTGCTGCTCCTGATTTGATTTATTAGAAGGTATGTTCTTCTCTATCAGATAGCCACTTTTCCAGAATCTCAGGCAGAAAAAGGTCTTTCCCAATACTTGAACCTGGGAACTTCTGTCTGCAAAACACCACGCTACAATTCCAAACACTCTCCATGCAAGTATAATAATTCTGCCACATCCCTCTATGATCCCTTCTAATAAATCAAATGGAGGAAATAAGTGGAAATTAGGGAGCAGTACAAAATGGGAAGAGGCTGTTTAAATATATTGTGTGGCTTTTCATTTTGGAATACTTTCATGTATTTTCAGCAGTAGGTGAAAAGGCAGTTCACAGCTTGCTTAGAGGCTTAGGGAGGGCAGCAGGACAGGCAGAGCAGCACCTAGGCTGCCAACACATGACCAGTGAGAAGATGTCATGATTCAGTTGGTGCACCAACCAAATGCTGCCATCTAGGGGTGGGCAGGAGGAAGTGTGATTGTACAGGTCAGTGATTGTACAATATCACCAAGCTTATTCAATAGTTGTGAACAGAACAAGATGGGCTTCATGTAGAGATGATGTTCTTCAGTACACTTGTATAGGAGCTGGACAGTTCCCCTCCCCCCTCCACAGCCAAGACCTCAGCATCTGGGAGGGCTCACCTCTGTCTGAAAGATACCTGTGAAGTGAATACAGCACACACATGACTTTAGAGCATGTCGTCTGAACACTCCATAACTGAAAGTTTACTACATGTTCCCTGAAGATTATATCAATTGACAAGAATCCTCTGCAACAGGGGTACCCTATCTTTTTGAACTTGCGGGCACATTTGGAATTTAGACATGGCTGGGCCAGAGAATGGCTGCCACAAAAATGGCTGCCACAGGAGGTGGAGCCAACCAAAAATGGTTGCCACAGCTTAACATCGGTAACACAATGCAGATCTGTATGCTGTGGTGGCAGCTGCTGCAAAAGCACCATTTTAAATATCTACACAGCCCCATCAAATCTCCAGTGGTCAATCAGAAGACTTGCTGGGCAAAAGTTCTACCTGGCAACACCCACTTCCTAAAGTTAATTGGCGGGCACCGGAAAAGGTTATAGTGGGTGCTATGGTGCCTGTAGGCACCAATTTGGAAACCCCTGTTCTACAGACTGAGGAGCTGGAAACAACCAGGCAACATGTTCATTTTGAGATATAAGTGCAACCACAACTGCTTACAATGTTGCAAGGAATACTCCTGTCAAGTTTTATGATTGTATCTTTAAAAAAAGAGAGCAAGGCAGATATAAAATTGGCACATAGTCACCTGTACTAGATACAATGTAACCACAAGAACAGCAGTTTGAAGTAGAAAACCAGCATGCATTTTAGAAATCATTTTAAAACACTATAGATAACCACAACTTTTTTTTTAAAAAAAGGTCTACTTAATGGTGAATCTTGCATTACAATCCATGCTTATGGCAAGAACTACTGGAAAAATGGGAATGCATTACATCGTTGTGTGTCATACTCATCTTCCGTCTAAGGAACTTGTGAAAGCATGTTAGGGTCTCCTCTTTTCCACCTGGATCTCCACAACTACCCTGTGAGGTTGGCAAGAATGGCACCACGCACATCAGGCCCAAGACCACATACTACGCTTCCATGGCTGAGTCAGGATTTGCATCTGGGCCTCTTCAGTCCCATCCACCACACTCCAAAAGTTAGACTAGGGTCCAAGAGACCCATCTTCCCATACCTGTACTGTCATGGAACCTTGCTGGATGACCTTTGGCAGTCACTCGTAGCCTAACCTACCTTACAGGGCTGTTGTGAAAGTAGAAATGGGGAGAATGTTGGAAGCTGTTTTGGGTCCCTGCTGGGGAGAAAAGCAGGGTGTTGGTATCTAAACCATCCACCCAACTGCTACAGTAAACCAGCACTCAGAGTTGACTGCAGCTCTTGCTCTCGTTGCTCTCCAGGAATGGTGCTTTCGGTGGTCGTGATCATGCTTCTGTCGGTGTTGTATGAAGCCATCAAAGTGGGCAGGGCCAAGCTGCTTCAGCACACCATGCCGGCCATGGCCCCCAGCCTCAGCCAGGAGACCTTAGAAGAGCCAGAGGGGGCATCCATGAACACAGGTGTGGAACGCCTAGCCAGCACCCCCCACAAGTAAGAACAAATGGGTGGGACGGAAGACATCATTTCCCTCTGCAGAATCTAATTATCTCTCCCCCTTAGGAAGAGGCTGCTTGTTGCATCTCTGCAGGGGACATGCTTGCTTGCTTCTGCTCATGAGAAACATTCAGATCAGAAACTCTTGCAGAAACAGAGTGGCAGGTTCCTTTCAGGGCAGATAGAGGGTTAAGCTACAGAATCAAAAATAACTCTTTACAGGAAGAGTGAAGGGGGCTTCAAACTTTCAACAGGCTGAAATGTTTGTTCATGTAAAAAGCAGCAGTTAGTCTCTCTTTTTTAAGTAGAGAAAAAGGAATGCGAATGAGAGAGAAGCAGAACTTTCCTTGCCTGGCCTCTGAAGGCAGGATGCTTCCAGCAAAAATGACTCAGAGAGGCAGGTGGAAGAAAAGTCAGTGGGAACAGGGCAGATACCAAGATGGCCAAAATGCAGACCCCTCCCCCCTTCTTTGGTGTGGAACCATTTAATTGGGATGGAAACAAATTCTCATTTGAATTATTAGCCTTTCAGTCCATTTAGTTCACAGGTGTCAAACTCGCAGCCCTCCAGACGTTATGGACTACAGTTCCAATCATCATGCTGGCAGGGGATGATGGGAACTGCAGTCCATAACATCTGGAGGGCCACAAGTTTGACACCACTGATTTAGTTCATCCTGACCTTGCTCTGCCAAAGAGCTTGGCGAATGGCTGTGTCAGGGAACGGCCTTTCCTGTCACCTATTGGCACATCACCAGGTATGGGATTGAGAGCCAGCATGGTATAGTGGTTAATACTGATCGGTAGAACCTGATTTCATTTCCCACTCCTCTGCTTGATGCCTGCGCCAGTCTTGGGCCAGTCACAGTTCTCTCTGAACTCCTTCAACTCCACCTGCCTGTCGTGGGGAGAGGAAGGGAAGAAGTTTGTAAGCTGCTCTGAGACTCCTTATGATTGAGGAAAGTGGGTTATAAATCAAAACTCTTCTTCTTTTTTGGGGATCTTCTGCATGTGAAGCAGAGGCTCTACCACGGAGTCATAGCCTTGCCTTAATCCTGCAGAGGAGTTTAAACTAAATAAAACCGACATGCTTTTCTTTTAGGCCTTTGCTGAGCCACAAAGGTGGACAGTCAGGATAATAACTTTAAACGAACTAGCCATTTCTATGGAGGATGGCTTTGCTTTTAGCCGAGTTCAGCCTAAGAACCTCGTGAAGGGAGACCAGCTGAATTTTAAAGGTGCCTCCACAGTAAACCACTGTAATCTTGTTTAACATTTGCAATGATCAAGGGGTAGCTGAATCTCCCAGAACACCCATCCCTTGATAGCTCATGTGGCGCATTCAAGCTACAGCCATTCGGATAAGATCTCCTGCCCCATTGTGATCTTCTGTTAACTATCTGCCCTGTTAAAACAACAATTTAGGGCAGAGAAAGGAAGCTCTGAAGAGAGAACAAATAACCTTTCCTATCTGCAAATGGGATCGAACACACGTCCTCTTTGTGTTTGGTCACTGACCGTAAATAAATACTTCACTTCACATCCTCTTTCTTGGGAGTTTTCCAATGGCAATTCACAGATTAGATTTTTAAAATGGTTGCCTCCCAACTTCAGGAACTTGCTGGCATATTTGGGATTGGCATGTGAACATACCAAAAAGGTTCAGCCCAGTAGCTGTTAATTTATTAGGAACAAACCAACGAAAAAATCCTATTCCTTTAAAATAAGCAAGATTCAGAACTATTGAAAAAAAACTGCAGTAAATTTACATGGGCAGTCTTATTAAGTTTGCCTGTCTGGAGATGCCTGCCAGTGGCCGAAGGAGCTGCTTTCCAGTGCTGGCAAGTATGCCCTCCGCTGGATTATTTCAGGGCTCAGGAATCTTATTATTGGAGGACACAATACTGAAATAAAAAAGGAAGCTATCAGCCACACATGGGCAGCCGTGGCTTCAGACAGTATTTGACTGCAGCCCAAACACTTAACAGTGGTGGATTCTGCACAGCAAATGTGCAGTTAAGAACATAAGAACATAAGAACATAAGAACTAGCCTGCTGGATCAGACCAGAGTCCATCTAGTCCAGCATTCTGCTACTCGCAGTGGCCCACCAGGTGCCTTTGGGAGCTCAGTTGTTATAAAGGAACCGGTTTTTCTTTTACCTGTTCACACGCATGCCATGCAGGCAGCGATTGAAGCCCATGGAAACAATCCGGGTTGCTTTCGTGCCTTTGCAAGGAGATGCATCTCTCTTTCTTTTAACCCTCCACAGCCATGCCAATTGTCCCACAATACGATCAGCTGCATCTGCAACATGCATTTTTTTAAAAAATCAGAACAATCATGAACATATCGCTGTGGCAAGTGGATTCTCCCTGGCTGTGGAGGGCATAGTGGAAGGGAGGGAAATAAAGCGCCCCCTGCTTGGCTGTTCACGCAACATCAGCTCCAACCCGGGATTTTGCAAAAAAAATTGTTGGTTTAGTGATTTTTTGTAAATTCTGGGTTGAAGGAAATATAACAGGGCAAACTTGTTTTGGGGACGAGACCTGTGTGAAGTGCATGCCCGCCCCAAACCCCCAGTTTGTACTGCACTGTACACCTGTTACTTTTGCCTTTGTGCGGAATCCACCAATCTTTGTCAAAAGAATTGTGGCCCAACTCCCTGTGTGAAGTGGCCATCACTGATCAAATGTCACCATCACTTCTTGTATATTTAGCCTTTGCTTTTCTCCTCAGTGGGCACCCAAAACGAGCTAGAACATCATTCTCACCTTGTTCATTTTATCCAAACCCAGCAAGCCACCATAGTGGCGTGGGGTTTTTAACCTAGGTTAAAGGTTAAAAGTCCTAGACCCCAGTCCAGGACTCTCCAACATGGCACCTGTCACTACCACCTTTTCTGGACCTTGCCAAGTGTTTGTAGAAAGTGGGCATGGCCAGCTACAGTTTTTGCCTGGCAAAGTTCTGATTGTGCAGATTTTAAAAAATATTTTTAGCAGCTGCTGCCACCACAGGACAAAGATTCACACTGTGCAACTAAAGCTAAGCCGTGGCAATCATTTTGGGGCTGGCTCCACCTCCTTCAGTGGCAGCCATTTTGTTGATGCTCCTACCGTGCCATGTCAGAATTTTAAATGTTCCAGGAGGCCCCAAAAAGGTTGGAAAACCTCTGTCCCAGTTCTGCCTTCAAACTACTGCTCCACACTGGCTCTCTCTACTGCCACAACATCTATTGTAGATTAAAACAGGATAAACACGGGCACTTGTGAACAAAATGGAGTCAAGTTCTGATTCTTCCTTATTTATTTTCTCTTTTTAAAAAAGGATATTCCTGTGGCACAGCACCCAGACCGTGCTCCATGTAATTCAAGTGGTCCTTGGTTACTTGGTGATGCTGGCTGTGATGTCCTACAACACGTGGATTTTCTTTGGTGTTATTGCGGGTTCGGCCATCGGGTACTACTTCGCCTACCCGCTGCTCAACGCAAGATAGCCTTGGCTGGCTCAGCTCCATCCAGAAGATTCAAACAGCTCAGTTTCCGCTTCAGAAACTGATCAACGAGGCTTGGTGTCTGCTGTGGTAAAAGGGAAGTCTCCCCGACGTAGGGTGTCGTACCTCCCACCCATCTGTTCTTCGCTCCAACTTCTCTCTTCAAGATACCTACAAAATCTGACCTTTGAAAACGGCCCTTTAATTCCCCTCCACCTTTGCAGAGTGACATTTATGTGTGTATATATATATGACTGCAGAGGTTTGTATGACCACATCTGATGAGCCAGCCCAATACTGTGAACTTCACCTAGCAGCAACTCTCCAAATCTTAGGGTAATTCTGCATCTTTCTCCCTTCTGGTTGTGTTTACCCAGAATTTGACTTCCTGGGTCTGGTCTGCTTGCAAAACATATGTTCTCTGTTCTTTTGGCCCGTCTTCAGTTTGTAGTGGAGAAATAATGCATGCCCACCATCTTAGTTTGGTAGGTATAGTGCGGCAAACCCTGTCATGGCCTCAATTTGTGCCAGAACCATTGAACTCAATTGGATAAGTGTGTGCAAAATATATGGGAAAGGCAGACCCAAAGTTGAGGTTTGCAGGAGGAAATGAGGGAAAAGATGGACAACCAGGGACGGGTCCCAGCTAATTGCAAGCTTGTGGTTCCAGTAAGTACTAGGTGCCACTGGGGCTGTAGGGAGTGTGGGGGTCATTGCATGTTGGACAGGCAATGTTATGTGGCAGGTGGTTCTGAGGAGGCATGGGCCAAAGACTTAGAAAGCAACGCTTCTTTGTAATCAACCAAAGCCCTTGAGCAGGGAAGTAGTAGATTGTTTTTGGGGTGGATTTCGTTCAGCTTGCCTGGAGAACACAATATGGGACGTGCTCTCTCTCCTATCCTGGATGACCCAGGCTACCCCGATCTCGTCCAATCTTGGTAGCTAAGTGGGATCTGCCCTGGTTAGTATTTGGATGGGAAACCACCAAGGAGGTGCTACACAGAAGAAGGCAATAACAAACCACCTTTGTTAGTCTCTTGCCTTGAGAACCCCATAGGGGTTGTCCTAAGTCGGCAGCAACTTGATGGCATTTCACACACTCTCTCTTGCTGAAGATCACCTTCTAAGGATCATCCAAGCCATTGTAGTCACAACTGAAGTCACAAAGTTGATTGATCTGCCCAATCAACTGAAGAGTGACTTTGGCGTTTAGTTTTATTGGTGGCGAGGGAGGTTGAATTAGGATTTTCCTGGGTTTTTCTGCAGTTTGTGCAATGGTTCCATTTCAAGGAGAGCAAAAATCAGGTGCAATGCAGTAGCTTCTGATTGGAGCTTAATCACAAAGAGTAGGGAGGTTAACCATCGCAACCATGTGTTTCTCTTACTGGAATACCCCTCTAGCAAGTTATTTGCTGGCCGGAGGGGTGGGGGGTGCGGGCTGGTACACCTACTTTGCCTGTCTTTTTTTCCTGCCAAGGCTATGAGTGGCTCGGGAGAGAAGTCAGAATTAGTTTCAGTCAGCAAAATCACATTGCAGATTTGGAAAGAGGAGTAAAGTGGTGCAGGAGGTTAAGAGCTCATGTATCTAATCTGGAGAAACCGGGTTTGATTCCCAGCTCTGCCGCTACTGCTCCACTCTGTGGAGGCTTATCTGGGGAATTCAGATTAGCCTGTACACTCCCACACACGCCAGCTGGGTGACCTTGGGCGAGTCACAGCTTCTTGGAGCTCTCTCAGCTCCAACTACCTCACAGGGTGTTTGTTGTGAGGAGAGAAAGGGGGAATATAAATCCAAACTCTTCTTCTTCTTCTAAAGTTTCATGTGAACTTGGAGATCTGCTTGGTAGTTATGAATTTTGAAACTGCTGGGGGAAGCTGTGAATACAGAACTTTCAGCACCTCACCCATTTTGAGCCAGTGTGAGCCAAATCCATTTTACTGTGTCAGCGTCTGCCGTGGTCTGTGCTTGACGGCATAATCCAAGGGGGACGTCCAGCCAGTTTGGACCATTCCAACCTTACAAAGCAGCCCTCGACCACTGAGTGCTGTTCCCAGATCACCCTTTGATTCATAAACATCTTCATGTTCACCGCCAGTGTGGACTGATTTCTTAAAGAAAGGGGAAGGTTTCAACCTCTAAAATGCCCAGGGGATGAGGGAAGCAGAGGTCAGTTTAAAAACGAGTAACTGGATAGGAGAAAGGCCGAACACCCACTCCCCACATGCAAACTCTGTAGTGAACTGGACATCATCATATCATACCCAAACAGCTATTGTCTAGGTTTGCCAACTCCAAGTTGAGAAATTCCTGGAGATTTGGAGGTGGAACTGAAGAGGGCGGAGTTCGGAGAGGCTTTTCAGCAAGGATGTGATGTCAGAGTCCTTTTTTTTTTCAGGGGAGCTGATCTCTGTAGCCTGGAGGCAGGTTGTAATTCCAGGGGAACTCCACCTCCCGCCTGACAGTTGGCAACGCTAGTATTGCCACAGTAGCAATTGGTGTGGATTAATAGTGGCAGGTTTGGACAACGTAGAGATGGTGGGGAGAGGCCCAAGGACGAGAGCGCTTTCAAAAGAGTGACAACCAGGATCTCTGAGAAAACGAGGGTTTAAAAAGAATTAGAAGCAGGTTTGGGGCCTCTGCTTGAACAGACCGGCTTTGCCCAAGCTTGTCAGAGCTTAGAAGCCAAGCAGGGCTGGCTCCACAGTTAGTATTTGGGTAGATTTACAAGGAAGACAAGGAAGATTTATAAGGAAGACCCCACAGTTAGTATTTGAGTAGATTTACAAGGAAGACTGGGTTATTATGCAGAGGAAGGCAATGGCAAACCATCTCTGCCTGTCTCTTGTCTGAAATGTTCCATGCATGGGGTCACCATGAGTCAGTAGCAGCTTGACCGCATATTCTTCTGCATATCCAAAAGTTCTCTGATTCTGAGATTTTTCTTCCTTGTTGGAAATACTGCCAGGTCTGCAAAGTTGTGCCTAATTATATACAATGAAGGTATTAGGGGGGGGCTCTAATGATCATATGTCTTGTGTGTTTATGAGATTAAGATGGCAATTTGGTAAAATCCAACTGGAACAGATGTCTAGGTTTCAGGAGGGGTGCGGTGGGGAGAACACAGGTTCCACTTTCATTATATCCTGTTCTGCTTGGAAGAATAGTCCTTGGCTGCAAAAGGGAAACATTTTTTATCCTGACAACTGACGAGCAGCAGCATTAAGGACAGTTTGCAAGGTCATTTGCAAATGTGTGAGAAAAAGGAATGTGCATCTCAACCATGTCTCTAAACTTTCACAAATTAGGGGTTTTTTTTAAAAAAAACCCCAACCCTACAGTTAATTGTATTATCAGAGCACAATGCTATACATAAAAAAAGGCAACAAACCTTACTGACCTTAAATAAAGCTGGGTTTTATTATTAATATATAAGCACTTTTTTAAAACATTTGGTATAACATTTGCAATAAACTATCTTGGAAGAGGAAAAAGAGGCTTTGGTTCTCATCATGAAGGCACTTTTTTACGGACGCTGGAGCCCCACCTGAGCAATTCTTTTCCCTCAGCCCACAGCCCCGATCATTTTCAACACAGAAGTTACAAAACATTGAAAAAGTTATCTGGAAACTGGAATTATACCATAGTTTGAAGGGGAGGGAGGCAGCTAGGGTTGCAGCTTGTTTCCCATGTCACCAGATGGTTCTGCAATGCTGTCACATGGATATACTTTTACTGAACCTTCCAATCTTGTTTCCATGAATTATTTTCAGGCGCATTCCCAACATTGCAAAAGGCAGGTATCCTCTTTGATGTTTTGATAGTGGGGGGCAGAGAACTGGGCTGTAGTGCAGGTCATTCTGCAGCCATCCAGAGTTGTTTCAAGGAAGCAGCGCAGATGTACTTTTGTGTTTTACTTTTCCCCTTATGCCAAGTGGAACAAGGCAATAATACAATCACACTCTGTACCAATGAGCCGTCACAATATCTATTAGTATTTTTTAAAAATGCATGCAAACGCTGTGTACTGGAATAAAACAAAATATCAGTATTCATAATTCACAATTTCAGCATAAACCAAAGTTATGTCCAGCCATCGGTGTAAAGTCCACAGTCCTATTTGCAAATTAAAGTTGAGGATAATTTTTAACAAATGCCTGCGAGACAATGTCTTCACATGATTATTGTGCAGTAGATTCTCCAAGTCCTCAAATTAAATTCTTCAGAAAAAGCACCCAGTATTTGCTTGCATGAAAGTCTTGGTCAACCATGTCGTAAGATTTGCAGTGCAGTCCCGCTAAAAGATCGTATCATTGATGGAAAGAAGGATCTTTTCTGACAAGGATTTCAAAACAAGCGAATACCAGATAGCTTGCCTGGAGAACCTGATTTAAGAATCGGGAGTATCTGTGGTGAAACAATCATTGTGTAACGACGACGTACCCCAAGCATTTGTTAAACAAGAAGTTATCCTCAGCTTTAATTTGCAAATTAAACTATTAAACACTGTATGTGAATGGCTGGACATAACTGCATGAAATTATGAATGGATGTATTGCTCTGATATTTTGAGTTTAAGTACACTGTGTTTACATATATTTTTCTTTATCACTCTGTGAATACACACTGCCTTTTTTGGTTCTGTACCTACTCCCTGTGTGTGTATTGCGTTAAGTAGAACAAGGCAGATCACAGCAGCTTCTTAGCTCTACAGCTTTGCAAACTTGACTCCCCACTCAGCCTCCAAATATGCAGATCCATACAGGGCGGCTCCAAGCGTGACTCCTTCTCCCATCCTAAATACACCTGCAGAAAGCAGCAGCAGGCCCAAATGTTCTCACCTGTATACTCTTACAGTTCTGCCAGCCATTCTCACCTCAGGGGCAAACACATGTTTACCTCTCTGGAAAATATCTGAGAACTGTGCCCTGTATTGGGATCCTGTCCTAGGTAGTGATGTCTGAGACTCCATCATCTCCTGCCGCCATCCTACTTACTAAAAACCCCTGGCGTTTGTTTTCCTTGCCTCAAAACACAAGATGCAAACACAAGAGATGCACACTGTAACATAAAGGCGAGTCTTGAAAATTTAAGTGGCGCAGGGGACTGTGACAGACCAGACATACTCCGCCCCAAATGAGGTAAAATGTGAATTAAACTAATTTGTAACCTTAGTGCTAAATCAACTTGTAACATTTCTACCAAGTGGCAAGCCATTTCGCGGAATTGGTGGGGAAAAGGAGAATCCAGCCAAATCACCCTGCCAAAAAAAAAAAAGGGATTTTCGTCTCCTACAGTTGCACAGAAAAAGAGACGGGGATCTAAAATCAGGAGATATTTTATGAGAATGAGGTTCTAACCAAGGACATCACTAATTATCTCTGAACTTACTCCTCCTTATCAACTACTGCAGTGTTAAGCAGTAAATCTGCAGCCTCCTCAAGGACTCTTCCAGAGCAGGGAGAGACAACTTTGTTCCACAATAAGCCAGCATCAGTAAACCCCAAGGGCACGAAGGAAAATAAAACTCTATCAGGATAGAGTTTCATGCTCAACTGTTGATTATAGACAGCCTTGGGTATGTCCTTTTCCTGGGCTGCTTCGAGAGGGACACTTTCCCCCAGAAGCACTAGTGCATCAATATAAAGGCTTGAACGCACACGTCCTTTTAAAAGTTGCAGAGAGCCTGCAGAGTTTCTAGTCATACAAATGTGCGTTAAGGAAGTGGGCGAAACCAACACCCAAGAATTCTCCCTGCATTAACCAGCAGGTATCTCTTCATCTACAAGAGGGGTCTTCAAACTATGGCCCCCCAGATGTTCATGAACTACAATTCCCATCAGCCCTGCCACTTAGCCATGCTGGCAGGGGCTGATGGGAATTGTAGTCCATGAACATCTGGAGGGCCATAGTTTGAAGACCCCTGATCTACAAGGTTTGCTCCAAGATGCCAGCTGGTAATAAACTAAAAGATGGAGTCTGTTAACTTCACCTGCTCCGGTTCACACCTCACCTTTCGACATCACATCCTGTTTCTGGCTTTCATTTAAACCTTAAGCCTCTCCTTTCAGAGTTAAAGTTGCTCAACTTGGACTCACCTTGCTCAACTTGGACTCTGTGGTCCCAGGAAGCTGGGCTATGAAATGGCAGCATCTCTGCTAATTTGGGGAGGGGTTGGGAGACCGGAGACAAAGTTTTCCATCCCTGTAATGGTTCAAATGGAGTGTGCTGGAGCGGGCCAGAGCAGAGAATTGCTTGCATAAATCGGCTTCCCTCATCAATAAGAGAGCTACCAAGGTGGAGTTACATAGGACTGAGTTATGGGACCAAGTGTGATTGATGCTAACAATAAACATTAGCTGTGCAGGCAGGAATCTGACAGCCACACTGCTTCACACATTCTCAAACTCCAGGATCGAGCATCAGTAGCAGGGGGACTTCAACAATCCAATTGGTAGACGAAAGGTGCAAAGAAAAAGAGGGAGAAAGCAAGCTATGAAGGGCTACGGAGGCCCACAAAGGTCAGCAAAAGCCCAGTCCCACAAGGCAGCTGAAGCCCCTTGCCGCAAACAAGGTTGTTTTGGGATTTCATCCTCGCTTTCCCCCCAAAGGCAACACCCTCCAGAGGGCTCCAGCCACACCACAAAACAGGGATGCTGCTGGACCAGCTGAGGCTCCCGGGCCACTTGCCCTGCGCCTCGCCTCACCCCCACTTGGGGTCACCAGCTCCAGTCTGCTCTTTTGGTGCTAATCACCAGTGGCCTAAGGGGGGCCTCGGCTTAAAACCGCCCTAGTCTGTATCCCCTCGCTGTCTTCTGTGGCTTCGTGGCTACTTGCTGAGGGAGGCTCCGCTTTGGCCTCACGGATCCGGGCTGACACCTCCTCCCCTGTCTCCTTATCACTGGGCTTAAGGCAGTCCACCTGGATTTCTCCAGAGGGTGCCAGGGTTGGCAGTTTGGAAGGAGAAGCTGGCGTGTTGGCGACGGCCTCCTGTTCCTCATCCTGCTGAGTGCCGGGGAATCCTGCGGGGTGGTCCTCCGCCCGCGCTTTTTCCTCTTTCTCCTTTGCGGTTTCTTTGCTCTCCTGAATGACGGTGCCGTTGCTCAACTGCTCCTCCACCTTCTCGGCCACCACCACCGGGGTCTCCACTTGAAACGTCTTCACCAACATCCCACGAAGCTCCTTCACGCTGTCAGGAGAGCCAGGGGAGCGGCCCGATTCTTCTGGCTCCGTCACTTCTGGGGATCCCTCCAGAGACGTGACCTCATAAGGCACAGCCGCTTCATCCACGTGAATGACTGACACCACTTGCTTGGCCCGACGCCGTTTTTCGTCTGAAGGATCCGAGTCTGGTTGGCCGCCATACTCCTCCCCCCAGTCGATGGGTGTCCCCTCACTGAGCAAATGCAGGTTGGGGTCACTGTTGTGCATCACAATGCTGTCGCGGTAAAGGTTGTGTTTCCTCTGCACCGCTGCCTCTTTCACAGCTACAGTGGTATAAATTAAGACATTTTCAGAACTTTAATTAATGACCAGACAATGTTTCCATACCCTAATAATGCTAGTGCTATATCAGGCGAATAACAATTTTCAAGCCTTAAGCATTCATATAGTCCAGTGGTGGCGAACCTGTGGCACTCCAGATGTTCATGAACTACAATTCCCATCAGCCTCTGCCAGCATGGTCAATTGGCCATGCTGGCAGGGGCTGATGAGAATTGTAGTCCATGAACATCTGGAGTGCCATAGGTTCGCCACCACAGATATAGTCCTTCACAGCAATCAGAACCTTTTACATATACTGGGAGCTGGTGTTATACAACAGCTAAGGGAGTGAAACTGTGAGCCCGTTAACTTTGAGCCAGTTAAATTCTCCAATCCATAGCTCCCTTCCTCCCCATCTGTCATATGGCGATAATACTGGCCAACTTTGCAGAATCATTTTTAAGGATCATCATAACGGACCTTCTTGAACGTTAAAGCCCTCAATATCACTGTGTTGTAATCCTCTCAACTACCCTGTAAGGTAGGTCATTATCACCATTCCCAAAAGTTGAAGGCCTACAGTCATTACGGGGCTGAGTAAGCCAATTTCCTTCTCTTGGTCACCCTGTTTTCTGCCCGCCCACCCACCCCTTCTTGGTAATTGATTCCAAGAGTATGGCTCAATCCTTCATCCAGCCACTAATTGATTTGGCAACCCCAAACAAATTGCTCTTTAGGTCAGTTCTCCTTCCTAAGCTTACAATAGCAACAGGGGAGTCCAATGTATGCCATTCTTTGGGATAGTACAAAACCTGAGCAATTTGCACAAAATGGCTAGCAGTCAAAGGACTGAGTAACTTAACCATTTAATTCAGCAATGTGAACAGTGTCTATAGTGAGGAAATGGCTGATAATGCACAGGCAAGCAGGAAGCGTCTAAAACCCGGGTTAAAAAAAAGTTGCTAATTTAGCAACTTTCATTTAACCCGGGTTCTGGCAAATAGAACCTGTCAGAAACATTGGGGGGGGGCAAGTTCTGTGGGAACTTCCCCCCCCCTCCCCACCAATGCTTTTAAAAAGGACCTGAACCCTATACTACATATCATGCTCCTCCAACATTCATGTGAAAATATCAATCACACATCATCATTGGTGTCATATATGCAAGATTCTCTAAACTAATGTGGAAACCCGCAAACGAGTGGTCAGATTCCTGAATAAGTCTGGCTTCATAGAGTCTTCAATGAGATCGTGGCATTTTCCATATACATCAAAATTGTCCCATAATAAGGCTTTCATACAGTCCAAATAGGACAGTGGTTCTCAACCTGGGGGTTGGGACCCCTGTGGGGGTCAAATGACCCTTTCACAGGGGTCGCCTAAGACTCTCTGCATCAGTGTTCTCCATCTGTAAAATTGATAAATGTTAGGGTTGGGGGTCACCACAACATGAGGAGCTGTATTGAAGGGTTGCGGCATTAGGAAGGTTGAGAACCATGGAAATAGGACCATGTTTATCTTTGCACAGCTAACTCGGGGCTGTGAAATGTCCCAGACATTTGATATGTAGCGTTCTAGCCCCATTGGAGATGCTGTTCCCATTGCTGAATTAGAACATGGTTAAGTTATTCAGTCCGTTGATTGCTAGCCATTTTTGTGCAAATTGCTCAGGTTGTATACTTCAGTTGCACAACCCCCTCTCTTCTGTGTACAGCATGGATTCTTGGGGAAAGAGCATGATTTTTGCATCGTGTCCAGTCTGGGGCAGCAGCGGCATTTCTCAGAGAAGGATCTGTCATCAACCTATCAACTGCATCCCTACTCTGAGTGCTAGATCTGGGTAGCAAGATGGTCTCAATGATGCTTCTCCCACTTTAGAGCTGTCATGCAGCATCGGTCCTGCACACAACTCCCGGGGAGGGGAGGGGGGGGCGAAGGCGGTCTCTGCTCTCACCCAGCATGATGTCCTTCATGACAGACTGCAGCACCACCTCCTCATATGTGTTTTCCACAAGGATGAACCTGCTAAAATCTTCAAAAATCAGCTCCTGGAATTTTGGTAAATCCTGCCATGAGAAAAAATAAGAACATTCAGGCATTATAAAGAAATAGTGGTACAGAAGAGAGACCGCATCATCATCATCATCATCATCATCATCATCATCATCATCATCATCATCATCATCATCATCATCATCATCATCATCATCATCATCATCATCATCATCATCATCATCATCATCATCATCATCTCAATTTAATAACCCACCCACCCCCTAAGGGCTCTGGGCGGTATACAACAAAACAGTGCATAGCTACAATACATAATAAATAAAACAAAATATACACGTGATATTAAAACCTTAGAAAACACAGCAGCAGTATGTCCAGAAGGTGGAAGTTCATGCAAAGCCCACTGATAAAAGGAATGGATCCAGAAAATGACTGAGTTTATGTCAACAGATAAACTGTCTATATCTAGCAAATATCAGAATTAAGAGAAATTTAGAGGGGACTGGAGTTTATTAGTGGAATATATTAAAGAAAAAGAGGATGCTACTGGGACACGGTCAGACAGCCCGGAAACTCCACAACACTCCAGTGATTCCAGCCATCAAAGCCTTCGACAAAATATATTCTTCTGTTGCTGGGTCAAGGAATGGGCAAGAAGTTGTGGGGGGTGGCGGAGTGTCCTTGGGCATCAAAACCTTGCTCATCAAAACTTTGGCTTCTGAGATTTCGCCTTCCAGAGCTAGCAGCCCAGATTTTTGTGCCTTGTTTAAAATTAAAAGGCTGGATTTTCAGAGTGCCAAATTTTTCACCCCAAAACAAATCTCACCCCCCCTTTTTTTTTGGCAATGTGACCACAAGTACCACTTTTGAGCTCTCAAAGATGCCTCTGGCTGCCTGCTGTGAAAAGATGACATGGATCATTGGACTGGGCCATCAAGGCAATTCTATGGGAAACCTGAGGGGGGGAGACCAACCGCTCCCCTCCCCCAATGTGTTGAGGCCCTTCTCTACTGAAGGCTCTGCCCGGGAGGGGCTATGAAGGAACCCTGGAAAGGAGACTTTCCCCACAGTCACATTGAGGCTTCTCCTTACCCCCTTGCAAGTGGGTGCCAGTTTCTTTAGCAAGAAGGGGACGGTGATCTGCAGTAGGGCTTCCCGGAAGAACTTCTTCCGCACTGTGCTGCTGTCATAGTCGTATTTCTGAGGAGAGAGAAGAGAGGGAAGACATTTCACACAACAGTACAAAGGCCCCAAGTGAAAATGAAAGGAAAAGAAGGAGGAGGAGAGGAGGAGTTTGGATTTATACCCCCGCTCTCCTGCAAAGTAGTGACCTCAAGGGGCTTCTACCAGCCACATAGCTACCATGGGGCAGGGGTGCTGCGTCACACTGGAGACCAGCGCTCTGGGGAGTTAAAAAAATGTATTTTTGATATTTTTAGTGTTTTTATTTTGTTGGCTGGCAGGGGGCACAGTTTTTAGGTTAGCAGCACCAAAATTTCAGTATATTGTCCAGCGATACTCCTGCTAATATCAGCCAAGTTTGGTGAAGTTTGGTTCAGGGGGTCCACAGTTATGGGCCCCCAAAAGGGGTGCCCCATCTGCCATTGTTTCCAATGGGATCTAATAGTAGATGGGGTTACCCTTTTGAGGGTCCATAACTTTGGAACCCCTTAACCAAACTTCACCAAACCTGGGAGGTATTATCAGGAAAGTCTCCTAAAGATACCTTGAAATTTTGATGCTGCTAGCCTAAAATCGACGCCCCCTTCAGGCCGAAAGCTGAAAAAACACTAAACATACAAAAAACATAAATGAACATGGGGGGGGGGGCAGCAAAACGCAGATTTTGCAGCAGGCTCCATTTACCCTAGCTATGCCTCTGGACTTACAAACTCCTTTCCCTTCCTCTCCCCACAACAGAAACCTTGTGAGGAAGGTGGGGCTGAGAGAGTTCCGAAGAACTGGGACTAGCCCAAGGTCACCCAGCAGGAAGGTAGGAGTGCGGAAAGACATCTTGTTCACCAGATAAGCTTCCACCACTCAGGTGGAGGAGTGGGGAATCAAACCCAGTTCTCCAGATTAGAATCCACCTATTCTTAACCACTACACCATGCTGACAATACTTTTCTCCTTAGAGGGCATCGATAATGGGCCTTTGTGAATTTCCAAAATGAGAACACAACATTTGGGGGAACACCATCCCCTGCCGGGAGCTAGAACAATTTTCTAATTTGGCATCAGTGCAACAGCATCTAAGGCTTGGATGGGAGGCAAGCTTACCTTCAGCACACGCTCCAAGATGCGCTGGATTGTCTTGCAGAGCTCTTCCTTGTTTGGTGTTTTACTAAGCTCCTGATGAAGAAGAGACTCAAAGGTGTAGACAGCATCGTCCATTTGCTACAGTTTTAAAAAGAAAAAAAAACAGTGGTGAAGAGTGGTCCCAACGTCAAGTAGCTCCGTGATGTCATTGAATATGATCATCCAGACATCCAGAGCCATTTCCTGAAATGCTGATAGGGAATCAGCAAAGCAGGTAGACTGCTGCATCCTGTGAATGTTTGATTATATGCTGTTGAATGCTAGTTCTGTGGAGGCTTAGCAGCAATTACTCAAGAGAGAGAGGATCAGGAAGGATGGATGGGTTTCATAGGAAAGGTCCACGGGTGAAGAAAAAGAAGAGTTTGGTTCATAACTGGCTTTTCTTAACCATAAGGAGTCTCAAGGGGGCTTACAAGCTCCTTTCCCTTCCTCTCCCCGACAACAGACACCTTGTGAGGTAGGTGGGGCTGGGAGAGTTCTCAGAGAACTGTGATCAGCTCAAGGTCACCCAGCAAAAATGGAGGAGAGAGGAAACAAATCTCATCCACCAGATTGGAGTCCACTGCTCATGCAGAGGAGTAGGGAGCAAAACCTGATTCTGCAGAGTGCATTCCACCACTCCTAACCATTATACCATGTTGGTGCTCTACACCACACTAGCTCTCACTACACCACACTGGCATGGGCATAGAAAATCTCAATCCGCAACGCACATTTTTAGTCCACACGAGCCCAAGAGGCCTCACATGAACCAAGGCACAATACAGGCAGAACCGCCATCCAAAATTGCAGCCCCATGTCCAATTCGCTCTTCTATCTCTGTCAGTGAGATGTACTGATGAAGAGCAGGTTGACTCTAATTTGGAGAACTGGGTTTGATTCCCCATTCCTCTGCATGAATGGTGGACTCTTATCTGGTGAACTGGATTTGTTCCACCGCTCCAACACATAAAGCCTGCTGGGTGACCTTGAGCCAGTCACAGTTCGCTCAGAACTCTCTCCCCCCTTCTCCCCCCAACTTTCAGGAGTCTGTTGTGGAGAGAGGAAGGGAAAGGAGCTTTTAAGCTGCCTTGAGACTCCTTATGGGAGACACAGGCGGAGTAAAAGTCCAAACTCTGCTCTTCTTATTAGCTAAATCATCTTGCCGGTAACCAGATATCACAAGGCTATGCGTGCATTTTCCCACCCTTTGCAAGTGGCAGCCAAATAATCAGACACAGGGATGGGGAAAAACACAACACAGAGACACCACCAGATGACTAAGTTACATGTGATGACAGGGAGGGAAGTAGACAAAGTTCCCATTTGTAGAAACTTTCTCTTCCCACCACCTGGAAAGGTAACTATATACCACAGTATCAGCGGATGTCCAGTGAACAAGCAGAAGACTCCTTGAGCTCAAAGAAAGCTGCAGGTTTTGGTAGAACAGATCTGTGAGATCCAGTCCAGAAAGTCCATGTAGCTTTTCAATATTTCCCCCACAGGTTAAAAAAAAAGGAGGGGGGAGAGAGAGAAAAAAGAGGAAGAGTTTGGATTTATACCCCACCTTTCTCTCCTGTAAGGAGACTCAAGGCGGCTTACAAACTCCTTTCCCTTCCTCTCCTCCCCACAACAGACACCTTGTGAGGTAGGTGGGGATGAGAGAGTTCCGAAGAACAGGGACTAGCCCAAGGTCACCCAGCAGGAATGTAGGAGTGTGGAAACACATCTGGTTCACCAGATAAGCCTCTGCCACTCAGGTGGAGGAGTGGGGACTCAAACCCGGTTCTCCAGGTTAGAATCCACCTGCTTTTAACCACTACACATGCTGGTTCTCATGGGGAAGCTTGGGGAAAACAAGTTAAAGAGGGGAATGAATGAAAGCAACCATTTGCCATCTATACCTGCCGATCATCCAATCTCCCTTCAGGTTCCTCCCCCAACCTGGCCCCAGCATCACAGACTTCTACCAGTACGAGCCAAAACACATACAAAACTGTGTTGTACAAAACCCTCCCAGCCATTAGGGGGCGATGGTGGCACGCTCACTGCCCACAGCAGGGCCAAAGGGACAGCAGCTCATTGCAAAATGCCTGCCTTGACTGATCAATGAAACTGTTCTCAAACTGAAGGGTATTTTGCAAGGAAGAAGCCATTGCCAGCCCCCAAACTATTCCAATTAGGTGAAAAGCAGGTTTTTCCTAAAAAGCAGAAAGTCCTGGGATGCCCAGCAAAGCTGACGAGTGGTCCACACAGAACACTGGGTTATACAAATGGCAATTCAGTCCAAGAGGCAGGTTCGGGGACCCAGGTGCCTGCATCTTTGCTAAAGCTAAGCAGCTCCAGCATAGGGTCAAGGCCTGGCTGGGAGTCTTCTGGGGGAGCTTACCTAACCCCCTGATTTTCATGAAGGAAGAACGGCAACGTGCAGCTGTAAGAAATTATATCAGCAATAGCAGGAAAACAATATTAGAGTCCAACAGCAGCTTAGTGACCAGCATAATTTTCCAGACTAAGCTTTTGTGAGTCAAAACTCATTTCATTAGATACAGTACTTGTATCTGAGGATGTGAGCACTGACTCACAAAAGTTAAGCCTAGAAAATCTTTTTGGTTTCTGTGCTACAGGACTCTAATTTTGTTTTTCTACTATAGACCAACACGGCTACGCACTCGAAACTGTAATCATTTCAGCACCACACATAACTACATCAAAAAAACAGTTGTGGTGTCAAGAACAGACTTCAGGGGGGAATGCAACACATTTGGTATTGCTGTTTACTGGAAGTTATTGACCAAGGTAATGAAATGATTCCTCTATGACACAGGTGTCAAACTCGTGGCCCTCCAGATGTTAATGAACTACAGTTCCCATCATCCCTTGCCAGTATAGCCAATGATCATGTTGGGAAGGACTGATGGGAACTGTAGTTCATGAACATCTGGAGGGCCACGAGTTTGACACCCCTGCTCTATGAGAAGTAGCACAGTATCTGAATACAGGTTCCTATGGGGCAGACAAGAGGGCAGCCCTTCACCTCACTATCCCACTTTCAGGCTGCCCAAAGGACACATGCTGGAAGTACGCCCTGCTCAGAACGTAAACAGCCGCTTGGAGTGGCAATCCAACAAAACCATCCTTCCGCGCATTCCCCTTTACCTGTCTCCCTATCAATGGTGGATCTTCGGGCTCGCTTGTTTGAAAGATGACCGAGGAGCACTGACAATACCTCAAAGCTCCTCTCGCTGCAGCCCATCCAGCTTGAGCTGGTCCATCTTCTCGTAGCAGGGCTGCATTTTCACTGGGTGGAAAGCCAGCTGCGAAACCTTGGCCATATACTAAAGAAGTCCCCCCAAAAGAGAGAGAGAGAGAGAGGCAAGATTGACAAAACCGTCAATATTTAGAGGAAGTCCCCCGTACCCATGAGCCAGGGAGCAAATCAGCCAGCTAATACACAAGATTAGGCAAGTGAAATGGAAATTCAAGTAAAGCTCAGAATGACATTTCAAAAACTGTCACTGCCTGACCTCTATGTGTTCATTCACGGTGGCCAGCTAGAAGCTACATATTCAGAAGGAATATGTTGCTGTGGCAAAGCTGGAGAGGGCTGTTGCCTTTATGGACTGCCTGGGACAGTGATGGCGAACCTTTTAGAGACCGAGTGCCAGGGGCGGAGCAAGGGGAAACTGCACCCGGGGCACGCATGCAATCTGAGCCCCTGTCTGCCCCACCCTGCCCTGGAATGCCCCCGGAACGCCATGAAACACCACCACTATGCCCCCGGAACGTCCTTGCCAAACCCCCGCAGGGGTGCACACCTAGTGGATCGTGCACCCGCACCCCTTGGCGCTGAAGTGCCGCACTGCTGAGTGCCCAAACTGGGGTGATGGCACGCACGCTCACAAAGAGGGCTCTGAGTGCCACCTCTGGCACGCGTGCCATAGGTTCACCACCACTGGCCTCGGAGCATGGGTCCTGGCACCACGGGAAACAAGATATGGTCTGAGCCACAGGGGCTCTCATGATACTGTTTCCTCCCTGCCCCTTTTGATGCAGTCTGCCCAGCCTCCTGCCAATCAGACCCACTTAGCAAGCCCCTACTTCTGGATCTCCAAATGCCCCCCTTTCCTTCTCCAGCATGATCCGGCCAGGAGTCTTACCTCTCCCAGCTTTTCCATTCCCCCTTCATTGACGATGTTCAAGTTCATGTCAGTGACCTCCTTGAAGAAGACCTCTCGGACCTCGGCGAAGCCCTGGCTGGTGGGAACCATCAGCGCCTCCAAGATGGAAGGGATGTAAGGCTGGATGTGGTTGCGCACGCAGATCTCAGCTTTGGAAAGGACAGAGGCTGGCCAGGAAGGAAGCAACCAGGAGGTTAGAGCTGCAGAGCATCCCACAGACAATACATGGCCAAGCAACTCCCAACTTTCTGGGGGCAAAGCCAGCCAATGATGTTTCTGGCCCTGGGCCTCTGAAAAAGATTTTGCTCGGTTCTTCCTAACATCATAATGTTCAGATGTCGGGTGAACAAGCAAGGAGCAGGAGACCTGATACCCACCCAATGAGCAAGCAGCTTTCTCTCTGCTCCCTACCTTTAATTTTGCTAGCCAAGTGCTCCTTGGATTGGATAATTTGGTCCATGTCTGTGCGGATGGTGCTTTGCATCTTGGGACGCTGATATTCACATGTTGTCACAGCTGCGTCGTAACTGGCCTTGGTCTGGTCATAGACCATCCTATACACAGCATCAGAGACCTGTGGAATGGGGAAGAATGGGGAATACAGAGATAAGAAGGGGATACTTCTCCATGAAACAAAGAGAGAATCACCACCTCCAACCTAAGTTTCAGCAGCAAGGTTGCAGTGAAAAACGATATGCATGGCTTGCAACAATATGCATGGCTTGCAACGATGTGCATGGCTTGGAATAGGCAAGACAGTGAAGGCTAACCATCCTAGGTGGCACATCAAAACAGTTGTGCAACCTTACACTCACACCAAACAATCTCTATCCTCTGCACCAAAAAAAAATCTCAGTGTCTCTAACCTGTACGCATAAATTGTATGCACATTCTAGACAACTGCTTCTTGTCAGGATTTTACTTCGAATTGAAAGGGAAAAGACGAAGTTAAACTATGGCAAGCTCTAGACCACAGCCTGGAAATCTTATTCACCTGCCCCCCCCCCCCCCCCCACACTCAAAAAAGGATTGTTGGCTCTGAATTGGAAAATAGCTGGAGGTTTTGGAGACAGTGCAAGGAAGAGGGTGCCGTTTGGGAAGTTTGGAGAGGAGAGGGGCTTCAATGGAGTGTACTGCCATACAGTCCACCTTCCAAAGTAGTCGTTTTCTCCAGGTGAACTGATCTTTATTGCCTGGAGATCAGTTTTAATAGCACCAAATCTGCAGGCTGGCAACCATAACCACCCCTGTTTCACATCTTCCTAAATTCCAGCAAGAATTACCCACACAAATGTCAACGCCTTTTTTCACATGAAGGCTAGGAACATCTTTTTAAAGAAAGCAGATATAAGATATATCACAAGACTCCAAAAA
Organism: Sphaerodactylus townsendi; assembly: GCF_021028975.2. Taxonomy (NCBI): domain Eukaryota; kingdom Metazoa; phylum Chordata; class Lepidosauria; order Squamata; family Sphaerodactylidae; genus Sphaerodactylus; species Sphaerodactylus townsendi. The sequence goes on along the minus strand of NC_059436.1, from coordinate 41,106,057 downwards.
GGACGTCATAACAAAACATGGCAAGTTTTTGCTCTGCTTTTCCTTATGTTTCACCAGTTAAACAGGCTGCAAATCAGAAGTCAACCTTAACATTCTTGCCATGAGTTGTTGCAAATTTGCCAACAAGCTTGAATTCTGTTATGGCTTATGGAATTACAAATTTGGGCTGAACCATAGGAGAGCTGATGAAGCAAATCTACCTGCATCTACACCTGATGCAGCAAATCTACTGTCTGGTAGCCCAAAGCATGTACACAGCCCTGTTTATGAACAAAGATCTGGAATCCACCAGAGATCTGAGAAGGGCTAAGAAAGGTTAACTATGGAGTTGGAGACAAGGTAATGAACACACGAATGTCCAAGAAGGGGGCTCTCAGTTCCAAGAAGGTAATATGAATGCAGGAAACTGCCCTGTTCAGAGTCAAGTCAAAGGTCACACTTGTTCACCTATGTCAGTGGTGGTGAACCTTTGGCACTCCAGATGTTATGGACTACAATTCCCATCAGCCCCTGCCAGCATGACCAATTGGCCATGCTGGCAGGGGCTGATGGGAATTGTAGTCCATAACATCTGGGGTGCCAAAGATTTGCCACCACGGACCTATGTCCATTCAGTAATACCAGTACTCCGGGGTCTCTTTCCCACACCATGCTTCCACATGTCCTTTCACTTGAGATATTAGGAACTGAGCCTCAGCTGAATACATGCACCACACCCACTGGATCGAGCCTCACCCCCAAAGACAAATATTTAAAGGAGACTTCTAAAATAACTTTCATGGAAAGATCTCCATTCGTTTTCCAAATAAGCTCCTCCCTGAGCTTGATGTTCCGGGCCAGAATTATCCATGGGAAAGCTAAAAATAATTTCAATAAACATAGTCTCAGGGAGGAAGAGGTCGTGCCAAAACGGTACAGCCCTGCACCCTGGCACCATGGAATTCGGCAGGCCGAAAACAGGCCGATTCTTAGCACTGCAGTGACAGCCGAACGTCTAGAATAAAAGATGGCTTTGTTCAATCCGGTCCTCGAGGTAACATGGGATCAAGGAGGGCGTGACTCAGAGTTGCATTAGTCAGCAAGACAACCAAATCAAAAGGAGGGCTGAACCGACTTTGCACAAAAAAAGCAGTCAGGATTCTGTGCCAACAAAAGCCAGAACTGAACAGCCAGATTATGCCAATTAACACCGCCCACAGATTCTGCATAACTGATTCTGCTTCTCCTAACCAGGACAGACCATCCACAAACTTTGCCTCCTGAAATCCTCTGTCTCTGGAGATATCTCGCCACTCTGCCCCTACAGGAGCAGCAGTGGCATAGTGGTTAAGAGCAGGTGTACTCTAATCTAAAGGAACCGGGTTTGATTCCCCACTCTGCCACCTGAGCTGTGGAGACTTATCTGGGGGATTCAGATTAGCCTGTGCACTCCAACACATGCCAGCTGGGTGACTTTGGGCTAGTCACAGTTCTTCTGAGCTCTCTCAGCCCTATCTACCCCACAAGGTATATGTTGTGATGGGGGAAGGGAAAGGAGTTTGTAAGCCCCTTTGAGTCTCCTATAGGAGAGAAAGGGGGGATATAAGTCCAACTCTTCTTCTACTGGCAAAAATCACCTCCAAAGTCAGGAAGATTAGCAGCTCGATAACTTTCCAAAAAATTGTGACGGAAGTTAAGATAATACATCTTGCCTGGAGTACCATCACCATGCGTTTCTCCAGACCATGTGACTAGCAGCCACAGGTATGAGTGGAAGCCACTCCACAGAACCAGGTATGAGTGGAAGCCACTCCACAAAGCAAAATTAGAGCAACACGGTGTCTGTGGGAGCCATGGAGTCCACCGATACCTTTCCTGGCACCTTAGAAAGTGTTCTTAGAAAGTGGGTGGGGCTAGATAGAAAGTGGGTGGGGCTAGGTAGGACACTTGCTCAGCAGGGCTTCTAGCTTGCTGTACAGGTCTATAAGATCTATCTTTGGCAGTATCTGCCACCACAGCACAAAGATCTTCACTGTGTGACTGAAGGTAAGATACGAGTATGCAAGAAAATAATTTAAAGCAACATCTTCCTGTTAAAAGGCATCCTGTTAAAACGGAGCTTCTGCTTGGAATGTTGAAGAGTTACTATTAGAGTTGTGCATGACTTCACCCTCTAACGTTTTTGTGGTTGGCCCCACCTCCTGCAGCAGCCATTTCATGGTGTGTCAGGATTTCAATGCTGCCCGCAGGCTCAAAAAGCTTGCGGACGTCTGCAGAGTAGAAATAACGGGGTCGCCATTTTCAGCAGCAGGCCTGTGTTTCTGATAATGTGCCTTTCTGTCCGGAATGATATGCCAAATGGGAAACTACATATTATACAAGTTTTGATGGAGCCAGTGGGTATTGCTCAAATCTGTACAACTCCCTAATACAGAGAAGAATGGGAAAACACACCCAAACACACAGAGAAGAATGGGAAACACACCCAAACACAGAGAAGAATGTTCACAGCTAAAATTCTCCCAGCCGTGGGGTCCAGCGCATGTGCAGCGCACCCTTACCTGGATCCAGACTCTGTGCCTCTCCTGGGCTTTGCCCTTCAGACGAGGACCAATCATGTTTTTTAGCTCAGGAAGGATTTCCTCCATCACTAAGTTGCTCAATACCTGGAAGGACAAATTGCACAATTTTAGCAGGCTCACAACCCACAATCTCTTCCATCCTCCCCATCCTTCTCTTTCCCTATTGTTCTTCTCCCCAGCCATTGTTTCCATATTGATCCTTCTTCCCTCCACCTTACAGAAAGATAGCTTGCAAGCAGGCTTGCTGATCAAAATTTCCTCTGGCAGTGAGGATTTTTTAGCATTTACAGCTGGTAACCTCAATGGGGGGGGGGGGGCAGAAGGACATGTCAGTGATGCTAGTGAATCAAAGGTTAAAGGCCTTTGGATTGCCTTTAACCTTCTCTCCCGGTACAAAAAGGAAGGCTCTGGCACGCAGCTCACCTGCTGTCTACCAAGTCCTTCCACCTTAGCTTGTATCTTGGCATCAGCAGAAGGGGCACTCAGTAAGGGAGGGCTCTGCTAAAGCCTCTCAAGCTGCACCCCCTGCAAGGGCCTCCAGCTCCTTCTTCCTAGGTCTGCTGCATCTTGACCTTTGACTCCCAGGGCTCTCTCCTAGTCTCACCTGTCCTTCGTTGCCACAAAGCATATCCCAGGTGCCATACTGCTCCTTGGACTGGCGGTACATGCGGATGGCGTCCGTGAATGCAGGAGCTTCGACTTTGGAGTCCTCTGGGATCCCTGGAAGAAAAGAACAGCTGCACTGAATATACTTGAGGAGGGGGAGAACTGGGTTTAAATTCAGTGGTCCTATTAAGACTGCCAGCCAATCAGACGGTTCCATCACAAACGATTAAACGGGGTGCAAAAGATAAGGTCCTACCTGCCCATTTCTGCTGCCATCACATCAAGGCTCTTCTGCATCATGCCCCCGGGGTGGTTGTGAATACACAAACAAGCCACTGGCACAGAGAAGCTATGGAGTGGGCACACTTTGCCATAACAACAAATGCAACAGAAAGAGATTGCCCAGAGTAGAGCCATGGGGAAATCCACACAGAGAGCTGGTGCATACTACAGAATGTACAACAGCCACACGGCATGATCTGAAGGACTATGCGCATGACAGCTCCAAGCCATAGTGCAGTAGAGCACAGGATTTGCACCATAAGCCAGAGCAGTACAAGAAAGAGTTAATGAATTAGAATTTGGCTGCTGTCGGCCTGGCTTGGGAACTCTGGCTTAAATCCACGACGGCACCATCAAGAATCACAAGCTACCGGAAGTGAGGTCTAAAACGGCAATTGCCACATTTCAGGGGGGTGGGTGACTGGGAAGGGGAGCAAAAGTGACTAAAATAGGCTGGATGAATCACAGACTGCTAAAATGTAAACACCCCCACGGGGAGGAAGGAACCATGCTTTGTGCGTCTGCTGCCTTCAGGGTCACCCGAGTGATTCACAGCAAGAGCAAATCCCAAAGAAGGGAAAGGGCTGGAAGCTCCGGGAATACAGAGAGTGATTCCTGCAGGCGGCCTTCCTCTTTTGGAGGAAGGGAATTGCCAGGTCTTGCAGGGGAGCCAGGGAAGACCAAGGAAGGTTGCAACAGCGAGACTTACAACAGTGGCGTGACCTCCTCTACGGCAACTCCTCTCGTGTCATGAGAAACACGAGGCACTGACCTTTCCAGCTCTGTCTTTCACAACCCAACAATTCAAACCCAGAGTTGGCAGTGAGCGCAGTGGAACCGGAAAATCAGGAGGGGAGGTGGGCAAAGAACATTCTCTCCTTGGAGAAGGGGGCCACCCTGCACTCTTGACTTCTCGGCAAGGTGCCAGGGAGAGAGAAAAAATACACACACACACACACACACACACACAATCTTAAAGAGCACAGGAGGCAGTTTGGGGTTCGCTTCTGGGCAAAGAGATGCCAGAGGCACTGGAGAGTGTGAATTTCTCTCTTCCTCAGGAAGAAGGAACAACACAGAACGTGACCAGGATTCTTAGGGTTATGATACTATTGCAGGGGTGTCCAACTCTGGTGCCCCAGATGTTCATGGACTACGATTCCCATCGGCCCCTGCCATCAAGGCTAATCGGCCTTGAAGTCCATGAAGATTCCCAGGCAGGCTCCAGATGTTGCAACTGAACTCTGCACACATGATGGATGAAATTTTGTGTATTGTCTTTCTTGAATCCACCTCTCAGTTCATCATCCCTTCTTCCAGCTTCCAGGCTCTGGCCAATCAGTGGAAAGTGTGCAAAAGGGGGTGGGGGGAATAGTGTTTCTTTAGGAGAAGGTTCCTATTTTGGCAGAGAAAAATGTGGGCATCCAATGCCGGATCAGCTCCAAAATCCACATGCCCATTTCTCTCCTATAAATTGGCAGCACAGTCCACAAACTCTTAATATCAGACTTCAGAGGGGGTCTTGACTAGAGAGTCAGACAGATGGAGTAGTCGAGACACTGGGCATCCTTTCTCTACTGCTCTGACACTATCCCTCCACAAACCTCCTGAGATGGTACAGTCCCACCAAAGTGGATTCCTGTGACAGACTTCTCTCCCTGGCCCCTAAAAGACTCCAGTGGAGACTGATCAACCCCTCAAATGGGCTGAAAAACTGCTCCAGCCAAGATGCTGGAAAGCCCCCGCAGATAAGATGCAAGACTACCTGTAATGCATGAGTGAGTTGTACCTGTGCATGGTATCCAACAGCCAAAGGTTCACTTAGTCCAGATGCCAAACATCAGGTCACCCACAAAACTTTGCTTTGCTACTGCACCCCAGGAGCTAGTATTCTAAGGTAGATTGCCCCCTGCACGGGAAGTTCTGATTCACCAAGTTTATTATCCATTGACTCATTCATTTGACCATGGTTACATCTAGTGCAATGAGTTCCACATGCATACCATGCATGGCACAGAATGTTAAAGGGTGAGCCCCAGCTATAGTCCCCCTCCCCTAAAAAACAGTAGGGTTTGAAGTCAGGAGAGGCACCAACGCTCCTTTCTTCATCACAGACGAGGCACCCAAGTTTCTCTCTCACAGCCAACGCCCAAGGGAAGCAAAACAAGGCAGGCCAACCCTGGAACTAGTCTCATCAGCCTCACACACCTGCCGTTTGACCTGAGTTACGCAACAGCTGGTTTAGTGCCTGGCTCCATCAGAAAGGTGGCAAGGAGCCATCTCAACCAAGCGTTTCATTAGCCTTCATGGCAAAGGCAGGAATTAGGGGAGGTTGGGGGAGGCACTGAAGAGGAAACACACCCAAATCCTACAGCTGCTGGGGAGAGGGACATGACAGGCCAAATACTATCAGGGGGGTGGAGGGCTTTGTCCAACTGAAGGTGGGAAGGAAATTCCAGAGGGAGTCTCCCACCCACCCACCCAGGGACAGGGAAGGCAGCAGACAGCCTTTTCACAGTGAGCCATTTTAATACCCCCCCCCCCCCCGCCAGACATTCCAGACAGGGCCAGAAAGGGAAACCAGCCAAGGGAGGGAGCAGGATGCGGGGGGGGGGGAGGTGGGGGCACTGCACATACAAATGCCACCCTCATCCAAGGAATGTCCCAACCCAGGCCTGGCAAAAGGCTCAGCCTACACAGGAGTTCCCTGTTGTCTGAGAAGGTCCCAAGGCCTGCACAGACAGAGGCAGGTTATGCACCAGGTAGAACACAGAGACGGTGAAAAGGGGGGGGGGGGCACTGGCAAGCTTGGGTTAAATTGGAAGCAAAAAGGGAAGCAGGCATTAGCAAAAGGGCCTGACAGCTTGGATTAAATTGGAAGAGCAGATTAGGGGAAGGCAAGGAAACGGTCCATTGGTACTCACCCTGAAGAGGCCTTCTCCTGGACGGCGATGAGGGCATCCTGGATGGGTGATTTCCAACCTATGCTCAGGGAGGCAGGACTTAATTGATGTCACTTCCTGTGCTGGGTTGGAACCTCCCCTCGATCCCCAGTCTCATCTGGAATTGGCGAAGCAAGCATAGCAGAATTTAGGATCTCACGAGGTGTAACAGGAGAATGACAACAGAGTTAAGGGCAACATATAACACAGAACACAAGTGTATAATGAAAAACGGAGCTCCAAGGGCTAACTCCTACAAAGGCTAAAGTTAAACTTTTAACTTTTTTTCCAAAACAGTGTAATCTCTAGAATGGAGACTATATAGCTCCAGGGTTAGGATAAGGATTTCATCATGCTGGCCGTCAGGAGAAGGGAGCCTCTTCAGGAGTGGAGTACCAATGGACCGCTTCTCCTGGAGGCGAGATCGTGCATCTCTGGATGGACTCTCCCAGCAGTGCGTCCCGCGAACTCGGTGGGATAAACTGAGTCTCCTAATATGTGTTCTAAAGCTTCCCGGAGTGCCAAGGCTGTCTCTTTGGCTAGAGAGTAATGGTGTGTAGCTTATGAGTGTCTAATAAATGACGGTAACTGGAGAGACCACGTGGGTCAGCTTCTACAAATATCCTCCCAAGCCGGATAAGGCGCCTAAACGCTGGCGCTGAGTTGGCGGGCGACTCCTGCGTGGAGTGGGCTGTAATCCCTGAGTGGGACTGGAAGCCTGTTAGAGGCTTTGTATGCACCTCCCACGATGCAGGTTTTGAGCGTAGCTGAGGGATGCTTCTGGACATCTGTTTCACCTATTAGGGCGTGAGGCGTTAATAAAAGAGGGACTCAGTGGTTTCTGATAGTTTCAGTACTTTGATGATGAAGGCTTTTGGAGTGCCCTTCCTAGCACGCCTAGAGTGGTGCCAAAGTCTTTAACGCTTTGGGTGAGATGGTGATGGGACAAAACGCTGGAGATTATGATCTCCTGTTTGAGATGAAATGTAGTGGCTACCTTTGGAATGAGAGGCGTGGGCTGTAATATTGACCTACTCTTGTCCCTAAGGAATAATGACAGTTGTGGAGTTAATTCGGATAGAGCTTGTGAAGCTTTGATATCCTCCCACTTGAGGTAGTGATGGTAATGAGGAATACTAGACGTTTACAATTGCGGAGACCACTTGAGGTTTAAATGTCTGAAGCGGTCCATTGGTACTCACCTAGAAGAGGCCTTCTCCTGGGCCAGTGAGGGGCATCCTGGATGGGTGATTTCAACCCTATGCTCAGGGGAGGCAGGACAATTGATGTCACTTCCTGTGCTGGGTTGGAACCTCCCCTCGATCACAGTCTCGATTGGCGTAGCAATAGTATAGCAGAATTTAGGATCTCAGGAGGTGCTTAACAGGAGAATGACAACAGGTTAAGGCAACATATAACACAAGAACACAATGTATAATGTCTTGAAAACGGAGCTCCAAAGGCTAACTTTCTAAGGCTAAGTTAAACTTTTTAACTTTTTTCCAAACAGTGTAAGCTTAGATGGGGCCTGTAACTTCAGGAGAGCCAGGATGCCCCTCATCGTAGATCAGGAGAAGGCCTCTTCAGGGTGAGAGTACCAATGGACCCGTTCTCACCTGGAAGTGATGTCGGGCATCCACATGGATGGGACCTCGAGCAGTGTCCCAGTAACGGGTGGGTAACTAGTCTCGAATATGTGTTCTAAACTTCGGGTTGCCAAAGGCTGTCTCTTTAGCTGAAAATGGTCATTAATAGCTTATAGTGTCTAATAAATGGCGTAACTGAAGACCGCGTGGCCAGCTCTACAAATATCCTCAAGCGGGATACAAAGTCCTAAGCGCTCTGCGTTGGATTCTTGTAGGACCTGAAGTGGAGTGGGCTGCTTGTAATCCCCTGAGGGACTGGAATGTTAGAGGCTTTGTATGCCTCCACGATGCAGGTTTTGAAGCGTGTAGCTGAGGGATACTTTGGACATCACAATAGCCTATATTAGAAGTGGCGTTAATAAAGAGGGACTCAGTGTTTCCTGATAGAACGAATCACGGATGATGAGAGCTTTGAGTGCCCCTTCTAACGATCTAAGTGGTGTAAAGTCTTTCCCTTTGGAGTATGAGATAGTGATGGGCAAAGCGTTTGAGATTATGATCTCCCTGTTTGGGGGTGAAATGTATTGAGCTACCTTTGGAAGGAATGAAGGTGGGGTCAGAGTAGCATGAGCTACTCTGTCCCTATGGAATAAGCACAGTTGTTGAGTTAATTGATAGAGCCACAGCTCCTGATATCCCCTCCCTAGCTGAGGTGAGTGATGGCAATGAGGAATACTAATAGTTTCATTCGAAGACCCACTTGAGGTTAATGTACAAGATAGGCTCAAAAGGAGTCTAGTAAGGAGCTGATAGGACCGTGTTAAGTCTCCAGGCAGGGAATCTATGATTATGCTCGGGGCTGTTTTGAGGAGAACTCCTTTGAAACCTCAGAGATGTCCAGGATGTCACAATGGTCACTGGCAGTCCCTGTATTTTTTTGCCCATCTGGTGGGAGAGACCCGGCTAACCTTCTCCCTCAGAGTTGAACTCCTCAGACCTTCGTCAAATCCCTGCTGCAGGTACTAGAAGAATTTGTGGGGCCGAAGGGCAGTAGTGGAGTCTGCAGTGAGTTTCTCTCTGCCCAGGAAGCGAAGTTCCCTCCATAGGGAATTATATATGCAGCGTGGTGGAGGGAGAGCCCTCCTGGAAGCGGAAAATGATAGTCATTAGCCATGACCTGGTTAGAATAGCCCTTCTTTGCCTTAGGGCCTGGCGTTCCAAAAGCGCCAGAAGCGGTCAGGCTGAGGCTCCACCTTGAGGAGTTGGGAGGTGGCCTTTTGGCCCTTGTGACAGCATGTAGCTAGGTGTGAGTGGCAGAAGCCCGAGGAGAGAGTTGCCAGTTGCAGGATTGTAGCCAGAAAACCACGGACGTCTGGAGCCACGGTGCTACTAGAATAACCTCTGCTTCCTCCATCCAAATCTTTCTGAGGAGTTTGGTGGGAACTGGGGTTGGAGGAATGCTAAGTGAGAGTGAGCAACTTTGGGCCATGGGCTGGATTAGTGCATCTGATTCCCTGTGCCTGGGGGGTGGAAGTGCCTGGAAGTGATGGCAGTGGCAGCTGGGAGTTGTGAGGAGAGCGAAGAAGGTCCGTGGTGGAGCTGGCCTAGTGTCTGTGTTATCTGAAGGAAGATTAGGGGATGTAGTTGCCATTCTGCTCTCGACTAGAGACTGTCGAGCTGGAGCCAAAGTCCGCCCTCGATGTTGAGAATGCCCTGTATGTGTTCTGCCATAAGGGACTGGAGGTGTATCTCCGCCCAGGATAGAATAGCTGTAAGCTTCAGATGAAGGCTGGCGGGATCGTGAGCCCCTGATTGTTGATGTGGGCCTTGGCGGAGATGTTGTATCGGTTCTGACTAGAATGATGGCAGTTCTGGGAGTCTGCGGCTGGAAGTGAGTGAGAAGGAGCCAGGAGGAATGGCCCTCATTTCTAAGATGACGATCATTAGGCGGGCCGAGGAGCAGGCCAAGTCGCATGTAGAATGTCCCCTTGGCAAGGGAGGCTCCCCAACCCATGAGCTGGCGTCGTCTGTATGAAAGAGTTAGGTCGATAATGGGTAGAGGTAGACTTTCCCGTGAGAGGTTCCGCTTGGACCACCAGAGCAGGCTGTAGCAGAGAAGTTGTTTGTTGGTCTGCAAGGACCTGTCCATGATCCGATGGAGCTAGTAGGAGGCCAGTAGGAACAACTGCAACATCCGGGACATGGAACCTGCAGCCCACTGTAACATGTCTATCACCTGATGAATGAAAAGTCCCACATCAGTTTGGCCAGTTGCAGGAGAGAGCTTTGTTGAGAAAGGTCGAAAGAAAGGGATGACCGTTTTCTGGATTTTTGGCTATCTTGGGTGAGTGGGATGTAGAAAGAGGCGGTTGTGGGAGGTGTAATCCCGCGATTGCCCCAGGTGTTCCATCCAGTGGAAGGGTTCAGAGAGCTCTTCTGTAGGTTGACAAAGGAAGCCGTGTTTCTTGAGAAGAGTGTGCATGACCAGCTGCAGATCCCTGTAAAGGCCTGCTCTTTGGATCATGACCACAGCTAAGATATACGTCCTAAGAAATGCAGGATTGAATATGGATGCCCCTGTTCCAGGATGAGCCACTTGATAGGGGCTAGGAGGGACCCGAAAGCTTCGAGTGCTTATGTAGAATCAAATGGAAGAAATTTGTAGAGTGTGAAGTGGTCTTGTCCACTGCAAGTGAAGAAATCTTCTGTGTAAGAAGATTGATAGGAATGGAGAGTGATGAGCCTCCATTTGAGGTCCAAGGAGGTCAAAATGCATTACGCCTGGGCCCAGTGCCTCTCGATGGACCTGGGGTTTCCATCTTGAACCTGCTTAAGCCGGATGAATCTGTTCACATAAGCGGAGGAGGTTGAGGATGGCTGCGCCAATCCGCCCGTTCCCTCTTGGGGGCCCGGTGAAAAAATGCAGTGAAGCCGCCCATACCGAGCGTTCTAGGAATTGGTAGGCACGGTTACGTTAGCTTGAATGCAGGAGTGAGATAGCGGGATTACCTCCTGGGTTCTTTCTTTTGTTTGTCCAGATTGCATTGGAGAGGGTAGGTCGCGGAATCTGCATTTTTGGGAGAAGCGGAAAAATTCTAGGAGAGGTACCGGATGCTGACCACCTCCCTGATGCACTGTGGTCCACGTGAGTACGCCTGTCCACTGATGAGTGAAAGTGGCTGCAAGTGACCTCCCACTGGTAGTGCTCATGATGGTATTGGTCAGGATTTGGCCGGGTTTCCTGCTCCATGCTACAGGAATTGTCTGGCTCCCTCCTGCCCTGCTAGCGATTGTAGGGGCCAGAAAGGGAACTGTTGAAAGTGGCTTGCGTCCTGCGAAATGTTTGCTGTTGCTGTTGGGGTTGCTACAGAGGAACCAACGTTTACCCATCTCTGGAAGCCCTATAGCAGAAGTGTCGTTTATTGTCACGAAAAGGTGTATGGTTTGAAGAGGAAGAAGGATACAGATCCAGACCCTGGCGTATCTAGGAGGAAAAACATGGATTTTTTGTTGCCCTTGGTTTCCACTAGAACAGCATCTGGTTCTTTTCGAAGAGAGGCGGGAGCAGAAGTAATCAAAGGTGGAGAGCGACCTTACTATTGTTTGGGTGGAAGTCGGCTGACCATGCTTTTAGCAGAGCATGTGTCTTCTGACGCATTTTGCCAAGTACTGGGAGCCGTGAGGTTAGCAGTAGGAGAAGGTGGAGTCTGCCCAATAGGAGGCGGCCTTCATGACCCTTTCACACCCCTCTCTGAGACCTTGAGCTTCAGGAGAGGGAGCATAGAGAAGAAAGGGGCTGAAGCGTAACCCACACAATGAGTGGCCCCTGGCCATGAGTGGAGGAGATGGGGCTGAGAACTCTGATGGATAGGAGCTAGTCTATCGTGGATCCGTTTAGAGAAAAGACATCAACTCCTACGATCTGTAAGCGTCCCTTCAGGTTGCCTTCCCGTCCCTTGGTGGCCAGAGGCATGCCAGACTGGAAACACGACTGGGAAACGTCGACCAGGGGAGTGTTTGATGATGTTGTAGCAGATATGCTCCAGGGAGGGCACGTAAAAGGCTTTGAGGAAGGAAAAGGACTAGCTCTTACTAGCCTCTAGATTGCAGAGCCACTCTCTCTTAATCCTCCCTTTGAAAGGAATTCTGGTAGGAAATGCAGGGAGAACCTCTCCTCCAGACTGGGGAGGATTCCCTTCTTCCCCTTAGGGGCATGACTGACTGACTTTTAGAGGTGGAGGAGGGCCCTCGGGGTCCTCCAGCATCTACAGGGATCTTACAACTCCAAGGCTGAGATGGCCCTTGTAGCCATAAGAGAGGCAAGAGTCCCTCTTTTTAAAGTCCCTAGCACTGTTCATTGGGCTCCTCACAGGTCTCCTCAGGCTCAGAAAAATGCTCAGATGAGTCCCCTATTTCCCCTTCACTGGTACCCTCCTCCTCAGGGAGATTAAGGGGATCCCTATAGGCTGGGGTGGCAGGAGGGGTGGGGTGGGAGAAGGATGAGGAACTAGAAGTGATGTCCCTGGAGCCTGTGAGCCCTTCTTGGGGTGGGAGATCTTTTTTCACTTCCGTTTGGCTTTTTTTTCTCCCTTATCATGCTGTCTGATCTCACTCCCCTCATGGCTGTTCTAAAAAAATCCCATTAGTGCCTCTGGGAGAGTACTGGTCCAGTGGAGGAGGATCAAGCAGAGCTGGGGGCTGAAGAGCAGGGAGGAGGCCCTCCCTCCCCCCTTACCCCCTGGATCTTGCCTGTAAGGAGAAGGCAGGGAGTCCTCAGGAAAAATGGCGATGCAGCGCCTTGCTGGCAGCTGGTGTGAAGTGCGGCCCACGCCCCCCCCCCCCCTCAGTTTAGCGGCTTTCTAAAGAAGCGTCCGAAACTGAGAACAAAAGCTTGACTCCGTTGAGTCTCTGGGATGCCAGTGCAGGCTTTGCTGTCCAGCGTCCCTGAGTGGGGCGTTGGTGCCTCCTGACCTAGCCTCTGTTCTGGGCTGCGGGGAGGCTCCCGGCGCTTTGTCGGCGGGGAGCTTCGGCATGCCCTTACCCTCCTCCCTTGGAAGCAGCTTTGGCTGCGGGACTTAGAGGAGCTACCCACTTGGCCGCCCTCCTCCGAGGCTTCTGGCTGGCTGGGCTCCTGCAGATCCCATGGACGGGTTGCAGCCCTCAGTCTCTGACTGCAGACTTGCCAGGAGGCGAGTCTGGGGTAAGGTCGCGCTGGAGTCTTTCGGCATTGCCTAGCATACCTAGCAATTAGTCAGTGCTATCGCGGCTGAAGGGAAGAAGGGATGGGAGATATATATGAAGAGTGTATGAACTCACAGTGAGACAAGAACCAGTAGGGAGAAAGTAAGCTTGGGCTTGGAGCTCCAGACTAAGCTGCACTCCTGCTGTGAAGCAGGAGAAGAAGACTGTAAGGGATCGAGGGGAGGTTCCAACCCAGCACAGGAAGTGACATCAATTAAGTCCTGCCTCCCTGAGCATAGGTTGGAAATCACCCATCCAGGATGCCCGATATCGCCTCCAGGAGAATGGGCTCGCTCAGGGAAAGGAGCTAACTGTGCAGGGAGATTCTTCAGATTGATTAGGAGTATCTTTGTGTGTGTGCAAAAGAAAAACAAAAGGTGGACTGGGTGCAAAGAAAGGGATCACGTGGCTAATAGGAGATGCTCAAAAGTCCCAACAAAAGGCCAGTCACATCAGTAGCCTAGCCTTTCTCATCTATGGAGATTGAGGTGGCAAACTTGTGGATTAAGCAGTTATATTCTCACAACCACCCTGTGATGTGGGGTAGTCCACAAGACACACACACACACACACACACACACACACACACACACAGAGAGAGAGAGAGAGATCACCCAGAGAAATTCACAGCTCAGTTGAAATTTGAATCAAGCTCTTCTCTGTTCAGAGCAAAAACTGTAGAATGCTTGGGAAGACCAGAGTTCAAATTTCTACTCAGCTATGAAGCTCACTGAGTCACCTTGGTTCAGCCATATTCTCTCAGCCTAACCTACCTCACAGGGTTGTTGTGAAGATAATATGGAGGAGGAGAGAACACATACAGCCAACCATGGCTCCGTAGAATGCCCGTGGGAGTATGTATGGTGGTAAGTCCAGGGTGGAGAAGGAAATCCTAAAACAGTTCTGTTACTACAGTCACCTAGTCTACAAGGCATGCAATGGGAACGCTTTCTGAATCAGGGCAAGAATGGGAAACACAATCATTAAGCAAGTACAGGAAAAACTTTACAGGTGTAGTAAACTGTAAGCAGAACATTCTGACTGTTTTCAAGAGGCTGGGGGAAAAGTTATGCTCCAGGTTGAGTTCAAATATGCCACTTAAATAAAAAGTTCCACTTGCCCCTGGCAAGCCTCCCTATGACACAGTTCTTGCTATTCTCACGGCCACCACATGAAAGGAGGTTAGGACAAATCGCCTTCACTGGGGTGGCGGGAGGGGGCTGGACGAATGCGGACACATCTTCTCACAACAAAGAACTTATGGAATTCACTGCCACAAGTTATGGGGACAACCATGACATCAGATGACTTAGAAGGGGATTAGACAAACTGGAACTACCAAAGGCCGTATACCCCCAACAACCAGTTATTGGGGGGAGGGGGGGGGACGGAAACAGCACAGGGTACTGTTGCCTTCCTTTCTCATTTGTGGCCTTCCCTGAGGCATCTGTGGCTGGTCACCTTGGAGACAGGACACTGAACTTTGTGAATCTTTGCTATGATCCAGATGGGCTCCTCTCCTATTCCAGGATTCCCAGTGAGCTCTGAGGCTGTGCAAGCAGAGCTAAACAGACTCCTGGCTAAGCCAATGGAGACAGCATCCCGCCTGCTGTTTTTCCCCTCAGCCAATTTACTACCACAGGACTAAACCGGAACATTCCTTGAGACAGAGGGAAACACGAAGGACACGGGCATTTGCCGCAGTGTTCGCAGACACATTTTGCCACGTCTGCTGACCTTGCCCAACCTTGCCCACCATCTGGTCCAGCGCAATTAAAGCCAGGATTGGCTCTCCTCCTTGTTTATCTGGCACCACCTGCTGAATTAGCACGGTCAATCCTTGGACACAGATCATACTGGCGACACGCTAACTTCACTTTTGGGCCACCTTTCGGGTGCATGATGCAAACCGCTGGCAGAAGAAAACCTGGGGTGCGACTCCATGTCTAATAATTGCTTTGGCCAGTGTCCAGCCTCCTTCTAAACCAGTTCCTTAAAATAAGCAGCTGGCAGATTAAACACAAACCCACATCCAATTTGGGAGGCAGCCATAGGGGAAAATCTTCTCACTTCATCAGCTGCTTGACTCTCCCCACCACCGCCTGGAAGAATGCTCAACTTGCAGCATCAGAAATTGTTTCGATATGAGGTTTTTTTTAAAGAGTAGCTGGATCTCACTGTGGTTGTCGCAAAAGGAACTCTAAGTCAGTGGTTCTCAACCTGTGGGTCGGAACCCCTTTGGGTTCCATCTGTAAAATGGATAAATGTTAGGGTTGGGGGTCACCACATCACAAGGAACTGTATTAAAGGGTCGGGGCATTAGGAAGGTTGAGAACCACTGCTCTAAGCCCACAACTCTTCTCATATTGTGTCATGGGCAAGGAGGTGGAAGAGGAGAAGAAGAAGAGTATGGATTTATACCCTGATTTTCTCAACTGTAAGGAGTCTCAAGGGGGCTTACAAACTCCTTTCCCTTCCTCTCCCCACAGAAGACACCTTGTGAGGTACATGGGCTGAAAGAGTTCTGAGAGAACTGTGACTAGCCCAAGGTCACCCAGCAGGCTTCATTGGGAAAGAACGGGGAAAATAAACTGGGTTCTCCAAATTAGCGATCACGGCTCATGTGGAGGAGTGGGGAATCAAAACCATTCTCCACATTAGAGTCTACTGCTCTTAACCATGTTGGCTCTCTGTTTTTAAAAAAATCTAAAGGCCAGCTTCTAAAACAGAGGCAACATTTTTTAGTGGTTAGAGCCATGGACTGAGGTGGGGAAGACCCAATTTGAATTCCCACTTTAGTTAATTTAATAACTTAGGGACACATTGTTTCAAAGGATGTTACATCTTGGAACCATCAGGGTATGTGTCTTCAGACTTGGCCTGAATCCCCGCTCACCAGGAACATCATGCACGTCACTGAGATCTTTGGAGTATTTCACAATTAGCTTCACGTGAGTTACCATAGTAACAGCCCTGCTGGGCTGGCTAATGCCATTGCCATAACACAGATGGAGTCTCCTCAAGTCTTTCTGGTGAGAATTTGTGGTGGAGGAGAGATTTGAACCAGGGACCTCCCAGGCCGCAGTCTGTCCTCATAACCACTACACCATACCAGCTCCCTAGATTTTTTATGCATGAAAGTGGCACAGGACAGCTGCAAAGCACATACGGTGAATGCAGAATTCAAAGTTGGAATCACAGAATCACAAGGAAGAGACCACAAGGGCCAACAACCCCCAGCCATGCAGCCATGCAGGAATACATAATCAAAGCACTCCTGACAGATGGCCACTGAGCCTCTATTAAAAAACTTCCAAAGAAGGAGACTCCACTATCCCCCAAGGCAGCATATTCCTCTGTTGAACAGCCCTTGCCCTGGAAAGTTTAAGGAGAAGAAGAGTTGGATTTATATCCCTTCTTTCTGTCCTTTAGGAGACTCAAAGGGGCTGACAATCTCCTTTTCCTTCCCCCCTCGCAACAAACACCTGAGGTAGGTGGGGCTGAAAGAGCTCTGAAGGTCACGCAGCTGGCATGTGTTGGAGTGTACAGGCTAATCTAGTCCACCAGATAAGCCTCCACAGCTCAAGTGGCAGAGCAGGGAATTAAACCTAGTTCTCTAGATTAGAGTGTATCTGCACTTCACCACTATACCACGCTGGCTCTTCCTAATGTTAAGGTGGAACCTCTTTTCTTGATGCTTGCATCCATTACTCCATGTTCTAGTCTCTGAAGCATCAAAAAAACAAGCTTGCTCCATCTTCAACAAGACATCCCTTCAAATATTTTAACATGGCTGTCCTGTCACCCCTTAACCTTCTCTTCTCCAGACTATAACACACCTAGCTTCCTAAGGTCATGGAATCCAGACCTTTGACCATTTTGGTTGCCCTCCTCTGGACTCATTTCAACTTGCCAATATCCTTCAGGAACTGGGATGCCCCGAACTGGACACAGTATTCTAGGTGAGGTCTGACCAATGTACGATAGAGTGGAATAGAGTGCAGCCCTCAGTCTAGAGTTAATAGCAGTTTGTTTTTCAGCCCAGAGGTCTAAAGGAAAGCACATGCCCTCCCTCCAGAGATGTTTCACATGGAGGCTCCCACAATACACAGTCCCTTAACACAGACAAGGGAGAGCAAATGGAAGTCCAACACAGGCTTCACAAGGAGGGGACTCCATGCTACACATACCGTTGTTGCAGTGGCGCACACAGTCCTGGAAAACAGCCCGCCATTTCTCATGTTCCTTGCCGGTCATCACACAGAAGTAGTAGTGTCGGGCATAAGGGTGCCAGAGGATGAGCGGGAACTGGGTGGGGCACTTCAGTATGGCAGAATTGCCAGATTTGGGCACAGGACCTGAAGAAGAGTTAAAGAGTGATCAGCAGGAGGTGGAAAAACAACACCTGTCATAATTTCAAACACTTTCTTCTCATTTTCAAAGCATGCAATTCAGACTGTTCTGGAAAAGGCAACAAAACAAAGCTTGACTATAGCACCAAAGCACCCTCTCCACTGAGGCTGCCCGTTGTCTCTCAGAATGATTCACTGGGTTGACTTCGCATCATTCCACAGACAGTCAGTGGCTACTCCTGCGGCATCTTGGTATAATCTCTCCTGATGTTCAGGTTAACAGGATGGCTTAGCCTCTAAAGAGGCTAGCAGTTGCATCTCTGCATGTCACTCCTTTAGAAAACCAGTCAAGGGCAGCAACTCATGCAGCAATGCGATAAGGCAGTTGACTCAAAGGACAAGCAATTCTGCCATATCAAAGAACCCGAAGGAATCAGTCAATAATTCTCAATGTAACATGACCGCCAGCTCTTAAAAGGGGCTGCTTGTTGCCTCACTGCATGAGTCACTGCTTGGAGCTTGTACGGTTAGGAAGCATCATCCAGAAATATAGATTTTCATCAAATCAATATTAGAAGAAGAAGAAGAAGAAGAAGAAGAAGAAGAAGAAGAAGAAGAAGAAGAGGAGGAGGAGGAGGAGGAGGAGGAGGAGGAGTTTGGATTTATATCTCCCCTTTCTCTCCTGTAGGAGACTCAAAGGGGCTTACAATCTCCTTGCCCTTCCCCCCTCACAACAAACACCCTGTGAGGTGGGCGGGGCTGAGAGAGCTCCGAGAAACTGTGACTAGCCCAAGGTCACCCAGCTGGCGTGTGTGGGAGTATACAGGCTAATCTGAATTCCCCAGATAAGCCTCCACAGCTCAGGCGGCAGAGCGGAGAATCAATCCTCCAGATTAGATACACAAGCTCTTAACCTCCTACACCACTGCTGCTCCTATTAAAGCAGTCCCTCATGCAGAAAGGGAAAACTGAGCAAAACTTTGAAAGACCCGAAGCCACGGGTGTGAGAGACTCGGCAGCATTTTACAGTGACAAGCTGCTGGCCCGTTTCCACAACAGGAGAGACAAAGAGCCATCTGCCATGTGCCAGGAGACGTGCAGATGTGCAAACCATCTGATTTTCACTGTCAATGGCAAGTTTCCAGGAGACACAAGAAAAGAGCAGAAACATCTGGAAAGCTTATGGTCTGATAGATACACACATTGCAACAGGAGCGGGTGAGGGAGCTTTGCTGAAGATTGCGAGATCGCAACTCACACAGACATGGTACAAGTGGTGGTGGGGGGGTTAGGGCAGGGAGTAGGGATGGGGAATATAAGTTCAACAAATACAATCCTGGCCTGACCCAGCCATTTTCCATGTGAGGTGACAGGAGACAGCTGCTTCCTGAAAGACACGTAAACATCTGCAAGAGAGGGAGATCCCTTCTGCACCCAAGGGCTGCGACTGTCAAGACAGCAGCTGGGAATACAGAAGTGTGTGCTTTGCCACACTGACCAGGCTTGAGGTCAGGATCAGAAGCAGCATTATGGCCAGCTGTTCCAACCTTTAACTAACACATCAATCTGCCCCCTCTCCCCCTGTTCTACTCGTTGGTTTAGCTCAGGGGTAGGGAACCTTTAACACTCAAAGAGCCATTTGGACCCGTTTTCCATGGGAAAAGAAAACACTTGGAGCCGCAAATAATTGTATTGTCGAAGGCTTTCACGGCCGGAATCACTTGGGTGCTGTGTGGTTTCCGGGCTGTATGGCCGTGTTCTAGCAGCATTCTCTCCTGACGTTTCGCCTGCATCTGTGATTGATCCTCTGAAGATGCCAGCCACAGATGCAGGCGAAACGTCAGGAGAAAAAAATACTAAACTAAAAGTCTGTCCCTTGCTCGAAGAGCCCTTCTCCACTAAATATTTTGACATTTTAAAATAAAGAGATAACACTATATGTATAGAGGTTTTTTAACCTTTTACTCCAGCTCACATTCTGAGGAAGGCGCGTGGATGCGCCTGCCTGCCTGCCTGCAGAGCCTGCAGGGCAAGGAGTGAAACCGGCCTGGCTCGGCTTCTTGCGCCAGCCCGCCCGGAAAGCCACCCCACTTCAGCAGGGCGGAAGCGAGGGGAAGCCCGTGGCACAGCCCAGCCGACCGTGGGCAGTTGGTGTGCCCGCCCTGCTGCCTGCAGGGCAGGCAAGGATGGGGCCGGTGGCTCGGCTCGTGGAGCCACAGTGCAAGGTCAGAAGAGCCACATGCGGCTCTCGAGCCGCAGGTTCCCTACCCCTGGATTAGCTAAACAGCTTCAACCACTTCCCATCTCAGGGCTCTCTCCTAAAGAGGGAATCTCACTTCAAGTGGAAACTTGCTGTTCCTGGCTAGCTTCTCTACGACCAGATCTGCCCCCGTCCCTCACCTCACTATGGTTTCTGAGATGAGTGACACATTCAAACCACCAGGATCTACACAAATGCAACTGCAAATGAACCCCACAGCTATCCTCTCCACCAACACTCCTCTGTGTCAGTTCTAAAATCTGCTTCCAGAGAACCAGACATGAAAAAAGTTCATTTGGATTGTGAGATGCTGAGAAAAGGAGACCTTTGGGAAATCATAAACCAACTCTCAGCAGAAAAGAAAGAAATCTAGAATCTGCAGCAACAAGTTTGCTCCGCTAACTTCTGCCTAGAAAGAAGTATTTTCAGCAGCTGCTTCATGGAGGTTTTGCAGTAGCTTTACAGTCAACGCAAGGCACTTTCCCAGCTGTAACCAGTGGACCACAATAATCTGAAAGACTCAGAAGTGCACTGACCTGGCAGGCTATTGTTGATCAGGTCCAGATACTGCTCCACAGAGGTCAAAACTTTGTAACCGGCACTGTTGACTAGAATTCGGGGCTGCAGACCCCTCTCGTAGGCCTGGAGAAGAGGGGAAAGTCCACACAGGTTGCTTCATGGTTTTATTAAAAGTAAAATTCACACCTATGACAGTAACCCAAACACAGGGCCATCTACAGTTGTAGGAAGCCTTCAAACTTTGCTTAGCAGAGCGGCAGGACCCAGGCCTCAGATTCTCTGTTCCAATGAAATCTGGGCCTTGCACAAGTTATCCCTGTATGCTGAATTCATAGCCTGAATTAACACCTACGTTCTTTCCAAGGAGTGTCTATCGAGTCCCATCATGCCACTGATCACCTATCTCAAAAGGTTACAACTGACAGCAGCTCTCCTACAGACACCCAAGATGGCTTCCTCCATCTCACTGCCTATTATCCATTGGCCTGGAGATGATACCCTGTTTCCCCGAATATAAGACATCCCCTGAAAATAAGACGCAGTAGAGGTCTTGCTGAAGTGCGAAATATAAGGCATCCCCCGAAAGTAAGACATAGCAAAGTTTTTGTTTGGAAGCGTGCCCGACGAACAGAACACAGAAAAAGAAGACATCCCCTGAAAGTAAGACATGGCGCATCTTTTTGAGCAAAAATTAATATACGACGCTGTCTTATTTTCGGGGAAACACGGTAGGAACTGGATGTGGGCCACAGAGCTGATCTAGCCATGAGGAAAACCTCAGTGTTTGCCAAGGGTGCCAGATTTTGAGGGATACCAAAAAGGATACAGGGGCCTCTTCTACTGGCATGAAGGCCAGTTGAGAATGACATGGCTTTGAGAACTGACCTGGGCCTTCCATAGCAGACATGATGGAATATGGAGGGCTTTTCAAGAACACACCAATGTGTAATTTGTAGTGTTCATTTTGAATGCCTACTAAGTAAAATACTCATCCTAGACGTTCCCTTTCCTCTCTATTGAATGGGGAGATGCCAGAGTTTGCCTAGGATGCCTGAAAACCTTAGGTTGGTCCTGCACATGCACCACTGCAGATTTGGTGAGCACCAGCCTTCAAAAATGGGTAATTTAACAGGAAAAAAACTAAGTTAGATGCTGCCAGTCTGCCTTCCACCCTGTGCTGCCAGCCAGGTCAAATGACTGCACTTGAGAGATCAAAGCACACTTCTTCCCAAGTATGCACTCCAAGCACTACACACTCACAGGAGGATCTCTTTGAGCAGCTATCACTGGAGGCCTCTTTAGAAACACAAGAGAACTCAACAAGCACTCAAATACCATAGCTACTGGGTTCCTGATAAGGTGGCACCTCTTGGGACACAGATTCTCTCCTCTCCCCACCAGCAAGCACAATGTGCCCTTGGTTCATAAGGACAGGGTGGCTCACCAGTTTGTTTTCATAGAGCACCAGCCCATAATTGTGTGGCACAACGCTGTAGCGGTTTCTCCACTTCTTGTTTTCTTCTATGTACTGGAAAAGATTTCCAGAGAAGATGGTGCGATCCTCCAGTGGAACCTGGTAAAAGAAGAGGAGGGAAATATAAAGAGAATGCTCTGAGCAAGAGAAACACTGGCATGGGAAATGGAATCCAAGATGGCATTTATTCAGAATGCATCACTCAAATTCAACAAAGCCGTAACTGGTCTATAGTGTAGTGAATGTGACCCACAATGTGACCCATATACACGTACAATCCTTTCATAATTTTATACATGATGCAGAGCAAACTACATGTCATGTATACAACATACTCAATGACTATGTATACACCAGGTGCTCAGGAGCAGCAGCAGCAGCAGGCCATTGCTTTCACATCCTGCATGTGAGCTCCCAAAGGCACCTGGTGGGCCACTGCAAGTAGCAGGGTGCTGGACTAGATGGACTCGTGTCTGATCCAGCAGGCTAGTTCTTATGTTCGTATGTTCTTATGATTAAAAAGTCCTTTGCATTATAGTCACTGCTCTAATACTGAACATAAATATCCTCTGCAGATGCTAACATCTCACAAGTTAACTCATTGCAGGATGTTCAAATCTGCAGAAGAGAGTCATGGTCAATATTAGAGCAATGACTGCCATGCAAAGGACTTTTCAGTCATTGATGTTATTGTATAATAAGACTTAAGGTAAAATACTGATGAATATGGGACATGAATAATGTGTAGTTTGCTCTGTATTGTGAAATAAAATTATTGGTGGATTTTGCATTCATTACACTATAGCTTTATTACAGGTTTGATTACACTATAGCTTTATTACAGCTTTGTTGTATTTGTTGTAACTCCTTATCCGTCTCTATTTTTGCTAGAATTCATCACTTAACAGGTCTGTGGCTTTCAATTAAATGAATTCAAAATCTCTTCTGCTGGCTTGGAAACAGCAAGCCCCTTAACAGGATAACAGATCCCCTCACCAAACCCCCCCCCCCCCCCCCCCCCCATATTTAATTCTTGAAAAAGTGATGCATGGTGATAAATGCCATCTTAGAAGAGGCATTCTCTCCGGCATAAGAAAATGCCAAGAGGATACATGCTGAATGAGCATTATCTAAAAACATGTGGCTTGTTCTTCAAAAGCACTGCTTTATTCAGTACAGACAGATATCTTGGGAAATCTTTTACCACGGTGCTCAGGAAAGTTAAACCAGAACAAACTGGCTATATTACCTGCAGATAGAGATAAATGGCAAAGTTTGTGGCCCAGGTTATAACGATTCAGTAAAATCCTTTCATCCAAGTTTGGTCAGTTAATAGTTCACTGGTTTATCCTGGATCATTTCTCATTATTAAAGCAACAGCAAACTATTGTCCTTTTTTTAAGCCTATAAAGACTGTGTTTAAAATTGCTTTTATGTATTTTAATCTTCTACTGGGTATTTTACGGATTTTACTTTATTTATTCACTTGGTTTATAGGCCGTTCTTCCCAATACATATACTGGAATTGCACTGTTTTATTTGTTTGTGGTTTTTATTGTTTTGCTATGGCTTTGAGCTAATGCAACAAAGCTGTTATTTGTTATTCAGCACAAATATGTGCAGATACCTTCACGTCAGTGTTGAAACTAAAACCTCATCATTGAAACTGACTATGACTGTTTTAAATCAAGTGACAATAGCAGAGCTCCCATAATGGTAAGGCTGCTTCCTCAACCTATAGCACCCTATCTACTCCAAGCTCTGTACTCTTAAATGGGAACAATTCAACCCACCTAGAAACCTAAGGTAGAAAATAACCTGCCCTTGAACAGCTAGAGATTAACACATTCCCACATCCCAATTGTCTCTTCCCATTAGTTTAAGATAGATGCTGGCAAACTCTGGTATACATCAGCCTTGCAAGAAAATTTCCTTAAAAATTATTGGCGTAGTGGCTTTGGATTAAAAAATGAACCAACTGGAGAACCAGATCTCTTCTAGTTTACAGAAGCCTCCCTGCCTGGAAAAAGATTCTTGCCAATGGTTATCATCCAAATAATAGCCCAAGGACTATATTCTAAGTAGTTTTTTCACATACAGATAGCAACAGACCAAAGCAATGTAAGCATAAACTTTTCATAAATCATATCTCACCATGCTTTGAGCTTTCAAATGAGAATGGCTTACAACTGCTTAGCTTTCTATTTCTTCCAGATTTATGAAGTCCATTTCAAGTCACAGTGCTACACTTTCTGGAAGAGCTACAACACCTCCCCAAAGGTACATCAATTTGAACCCGACACTGATGCGTGGCAGGCCCAAGTCATAATGTGCAACCCCATTTCCAGCCACAGCTTCTAACTTGGAGTTTGCCCATCAAGAAAAAAAACACTAGTTTGTCAATCCAGATGCTATGACAAATATGCCAAACCAGAGTAGCAGATGAATGAGCTGGACATTATTCCAGACATTAGACCAAATCCCAGTCAATCTTCCTTTGTGCAGGGATGGAATTCAGACAAAACCAGAAGTTGCATTTGGGCTAAACATTACTTATAGCAATTTGCCCACAGCAGATGTAGCATTACTAAGGACAGATAATACTGCTATATCTTATAGAGCCGTCACACAGATGCACGTACAGGCCCCCAAACACCTGAAATGCACTGAATAAAGAGTGTTACACTGCTAGCCACCATCAAAATCCCACTGTGCTAAGTGAAGGTTGGTGTCATTTGTCATAATCCTGCCACCTACTGATTTCAGTGGATGATGCTATGATTTCACATTCAAAATTAACTGCCTCCTGATTTTTATTTCAGAGAAGTTCTTTTTTTGTTAAAATGGTCTTTAGCAATTCTGGGAGTCTCCCCATGAGTCAGAAGCACTCACTTCCCGGGCTGGCTTGTATGACCAAAGAACCTAAAAAGGAACAAACTCAAACAAAGTACTTGAACATCAGTCCCGAGCCATGAGTCCAAAACAGACGTTGGCCAGTGGACACCCTTTTGTTCTTCCCCTTTTCATGCATGCACAAGTTTTCTGTTGTGTTTTTCTTTAAGAAGAAACATGCATTTATGATGTCCGCTGTGCGCTTGTATGGAAAGCAAACCAGCTGCAGGTACACAATTTGAACCCCCCCACACACACGCGCGCGCGTGTGTGTGTGTGTATATATATATGTGTGTATATATATATATATGTATATATATATATGTATGTATGTATATATATATATGTATTTATGTATATATAAATACAATTTTATTTTTTATATATGAGCAGAACATAAAAAAAGGAAAGAGAATCAATATTACAACCACAATTACAATTAGATCAAAGGAAAAAACAAGAAAAATATACGTATATTAAACAATATTAAACAATTACATAATAAGTAAAAAACATAATAGCAACAATCATGATCAGTAAACAGTGATATAATAACGAGCATTAAATGGTGATTGTCATAATAATAAATCTTAGCATAAATCATGAGGTATCGTATACAATACCTGATAAACATGATAACTATGTTGGACAATATTATTACGATGAATTAAATTAAAATAGATTTAAAAAACTTGTAGTGATAATTACTAATTTGAATTTCTAAAATTACAATTTTGAATTTCTAAAACTACCGAGTTAACATATGATTACCATCTATATATTAAATATTTAAATGTTTTTTCCTGAATTTCAGCATGTATTTCTTTCCAATTTTTTGGTCTTTTTGCATATTTACCACATATAAAGAATGTCATCTACCTCTTCACATTTCTAGCATTTCTCAATATAGCTCTTGCCCATCTTCTTGATATTTTTTGAAATAATATACCACTGATAAAGCATCTTACACCAGCTTTCTCTTAATGTTTGACTGGCTGTAAATTTTACCTCATAAGATTTCCCGATGTTGGATAGATATTTCTTTCTCACAGTTTTGGATTCATCTAACCAACATGTTTTAGCTTGTTATGAATTAGTAACTTATAAATCCGTCCTAATAACTGGTCTTTTTGAAGGTTTATCACCCTTTCGAAGTTAATCAGAACCCTCATTACGCCGCTTCCTGTGTGAATGTCCTTTTTAAATCTCAAAACCAATTGAAAATATAGCAGTGATTGTACTTTTTTGCCTTCATCCTTCATCTTTTGCCAACACTTGATTTCTCCATGAGAGTTTATCATGTCACCTTACAGTATAAAATAATTTTTTCCTTCTCACATTCTTATCATAGTATACCTCTATACAGGACACAAATGGGGATATCAGAGGACTCGCTTTTCTTTGGGTAGATATCCAAATTCTTAAAAGTCCATCTCTAATTACATGGATTCAGTTTTGTATTATATTTTGACTGATTTTTAGTCCATGTGGTAATTATGTATACCTTCTTCCAAATCTGCTGTTTCCAATTTTGTTATACTTTAATCTGGGTTAATCGAAACCAGGCCAGCTGCTTGATGATATATTTTAGTATTAGGCACTGCTAGTCCTCATCACTTTTTCTCATCTTGTAAAACTGATTCTAGACTTATTGCCATCCCATATGAACTTAATTATCGGTTTCTCTCATTGCTTCAAGATATATATTTTTTGTATATAGATTGGTGACATCTAAAATAGAAAAATCTGCTTCGATAATCCATTCATTTTTATTGTAGAAATTCTTCCAAGCCGTGAAACTTTTAGTTTAGACTATCTCTTCGGGTCCTCTTGAATCTTCACCCACATTGTTTGCAATTGTGCTAAATCTTCTGTCCAGTTAGTTTTATTCCCAGATAACTGGATTTGACCTTACTGCACATCAAGTATGTCCTTCTGATGACTTCCTATTCCTGCTTTGTTAAACTTCTAAAATTATTTTCATCTGTTTTCCTATTGATTGTATAATCCAAGAAGGATCCACATATTTCAGTTGTTCTATTACAGTGGTGGCGAACCTTTGGCACTCCAGATGTTATGGACTACAATTCCCATCAGCCCCTGCCAGCATGGCCAACTGGCCATACTGGAAGGGGCTGATGGGAATTGTAGTCCATAACATCTGGAGAGCCAAAGGTTCGCCACCACGGTTCTATTAGGTATCGTATCAACAATTGAGGGGTTTGAGATTATCAGCACCACATCATCAATATAACTTCTCATTTTAAGCTCTTCTCCATCCACTTTCAGCCCTTTAATTCTACAGTCTTATCTGATCTTAGGAGCTAGCACTTCTCGGGCAAGAATAAATGAAAACGGTGGATGGCCTTTTGCGATTTGAAATCTGCCAGGTAACACGCCACGCTCCTGCTGCACCTGGCCCACCTCACGCACCGCCCCTCAGGGAAGGAGGCAGGGAGGGAGGGGTCACTGCTGGGTCTCGATTTTCTACCCCCCCATGACTTACGCCCGGAACATGTGACCTCACATGTCCCCGTGGGCTCTACATCTTTGTGCTTCAGGACGGTGGCTTAGGGATGAATGCTCCTTCTTTAGCATGTCAGAGAAAAGGAGAAGATATAAACCCTATATGCAGGGATTGAATATTTATTAAAACATGTACATTCCACCTTTCATTGTCATTAAAGGTGTGTCAGGGACAAAGCCTGGTGTATGTAAACTGATTGTAACTCTCACGTAACCTGATTGATATGCACCTTGATTGATATGTAAAGAAACTTTCTTTGGGATTTATAGCTTTGACACCGATTGTAGATAACTAGGCAAATGACCCTGAGGAGGCTCTCTGCCTCAGAGAAACAGGATGTGCCTGTTGGCCTGAGGCGAGGCAGGTGGCTACATCTATCCCTATTGCAGCCTCGAAGGCACCTAAGTCTCTAAAATCTTTTCACACTTTCTCTGGGAAAGCGGGAGGGGGAATTGGGCAAGGATAAAGGAACCCAGGAAAGCCAGGTCGAACAGAATTGGCTTTCTCAAGCTATGCCCTAAGCCTTTCAATAAAGGCTACTGATCAAGAATCCAAAATCTGTTTATTGGCTAACGCTCTGAGACCTAACAAGGTGTATTTAAGAAGAAGATAAAGAGATTGGATTTATGCTTTTCCCAACCAAAAGGAGTCTCAAAGACCCTTTCCCTTCTCCTCCCCACAACAGACATGCTGTGAGTCAGGTGGGGCTGACAGAGTTCTGAGAGAACTGTGACTGACCCAAGGTCATCCAGCAGGTTTCATGAGGAGTAGGGGAAAAACTTGGTTCGCCTGAGAAGAGTCCACCACTCATGTGTAGGAGTGGGGAATCAAACACAGTTCTCCAGATTAGAGTCCACTGCTCTTAACCACTACGCCCCACTGGCTCTTTAAATGGGAGAACATATAGCCAAGTGGTGTTCCTGTCGCACAAAGAGGCCTCGGCCCAAATGCACGTTCACCGCCTTGGTGAGAATTAGAAATGCATCTCTCTCTCTCCCTCACTTGCACTCACTTGAGAGATCAACACCACCCGGTAATCAGAAGGCACATTCAGCGTACACCTGGACAAGGTTCAACTTTAACCACAAGGGCGGGACACCCAAGGGTGCTTATTAAAGCCTGAACGTTTCCTGGCCACAGATGCCCTGCAACAAAACCCAGGCCAAGGCAGAAGCGGTAAGGACACCACTCATAGGTACCCTTGGCTGTTTATATACCTGACAATTAAAGTATCTGTCCTGTGCAAAGCACATGATAAAAACACACACCCGTGCTGCTTTCAACTCCAGATTAGCCTGCCAGGATGTAAAGGAGTCACAGGGAGAAAATACTCCAAGTTACGAGCAGCAGTTCTCCTATTGCCATGACTGGACCGGACATATACTTCTGCGTGGGGTGGATTCGCTGTTTGTGAATTCAGCAGCCTCCTCTAGCTTCAGCTTAAAGATTCTGAAAGAAGCCTATCCATCCATCCATCTATCCAAAAAACATTCTTCAGGATCCAGGTGGGAAACAATTGAATTACACATGCTGCTTAAAGCACCCTGCTAAACTCTTTTCTTCCTGCTGTAAAACAAACACACACCTCTTGCAGGTTTAATTGAGTCTGCCTCCTTTTGCCATCTGTTAATAGATGCCTGCAAAGTGCACCGGCGGGTATCCAGCCATCCACCTGCATTCCTCTCTGTTCCTGGGTTGTTGGGTGGGAAGTGAGGATATCGACTCCTTACCATAGCAGAGCTGTGATGGCAGAAGTGGAAAAGGAGAGATTTTCCCCACCCCAGACCCCCCTCACTCCAACCCTCCATGCATTTCTCCATGTATAACACTCAGCACTATAAGCTTGAGAATTATATTTTCAGAAGGGGCTATAGGAACAGCAAGGAAAGTAAGAAGCCTCCATGTTCCATGCACAAAGTGGTAAAATACACACCACTAGTAATGGTGGTGGTGGTGGGGAGTTGGGTATAAAAATACTTCATTCACAAGGATTGCGGGGGGCGGGGGGAGATTCCGAAGACGACAAGAGTCTTTTCTGACACAAATCTGACGCAGTCTAACAGTCATGGGGTTGCACCCCCTTGTGAAAAAATCTCGTGTCCAGAAAATTTTTCAGAAATATACGAGAAGATTAATCTTGGAAGCTTGCGGTGCTCGCCGAAGGCTTCCCTGGAGTGTCAAACTCAGAGTCTTATATAGGAGAGGGCTCAGATGCAAGTCATTACAAGTCGGCATGAGGCAGAAGCAGGGAGGGGGAAGGGGGCCAAAAAACCAGTAGGTGGGAAAATGTGGTCGAGTTTTTTCCGAGCTTTTAACAGCGGCAAGAGAGTTTCTGTGGCTTATAAGAGATTTTTCAGAACTCTTCTGACATTTATATTGCTTCAAAAAGAATTTGGCTCCCCTTTCTCCAGAAAAGGAGGTACGGGGCCCCCTCCAATAGGAATTTTTTTTTAAGCCCCTTCTCAGTCTCATCTTACATTTATCCCTAATGGATAAACTGGAAAAATTTGGGAAATCCCAAGGAGGGAAGAGGGACTCTTATGGAATAGTCTTTGACTGAAATGCTTTTAAAGACAAGGTTTCCTACATTCAAAAATATATATCAATCATTTTTTAAAATGTGTGGAGGTGTACAGCATTAGATAATGGTGGTCCTGTGTAGTTTAGATAAAGGTAAAGGTAGTCCTTTGAGCAAACACTGGACCATTACTGACCCATGGCATAATGTCACATCACAACATTTATTAGGCAGACTTTGTTTGGGGGGGGGGATGTCATTGCCAGCCCCATATATAGCTACAGTGTATGGAAGGTGTGCAAAATTAGTACAGTTTCCATATTTTCCTTACCCTACATGTTCAATATAGGTACACTGGGGTACCAAAGGAATTTAGTAAGAATTTGTTCTGAGAGGCTGGTGGCATCTCTCTTCCAGGCTTATTATGGTCTCATGCACTACTAGCACAACATACCATGATAGTACACAATCAATATGGCCCTGTGCATTACATGAGCACTGCCCTTTGAAATCCTGCCTTTACACTTCCTTCTGGTGACCCAGACAATAGACATGTTTCCAAGAATCTCTACCTGCTACTCCAAGATCCATCTCAGTCAACCAGCCCTGTTTTGTAGGACAATGCATGCACTGCAACTATCTGCTTTGCATCCACATTTAACATCCCATGACAGTGTGGAAAACGAACTACAGGCCCATGCACTGCCAACTGTACGTCATCCAACAGCCAAGGGTGTCAAGAAGCAGGCAAGCACTTGGGGATCCCATTGGATCAAAGGCTCAAAAGCAGACGGCACTTTATTACACAGATTGTCTGCGTCTGGGCGTCTCTTGCCTCTCGACAGACACAACTGCAATTAAGCTCTTAGGGTGTTTACACTGACGAAGGGCTAAAGATCAGCTAGAGAGAAACACTGCGCCTATTTATTTTTTTAAAAATGGGATGAATTAGCCAACAATACAAACAGAGAGGATTTGTTCAGCAGCCTCTGGCTTTGATTTAGGAAAGAAAGACAAAGACTACAAGCTACTAATTCCTACAGGAAAACGTCAAGCACATTTTGACAGATAATCTACCCTTGCAAATAAATAATGAAAAACAGACCAATGCTATTTTTCTGGTGCACATTAGTAAGTCAAGAGGACTAGGTTCTCTGCCTTGGTGGTTGCCTGAAAGTAGCTGCCATACACCATAGGTAACTAGGTGTTTATAAGACTATACGTTAGATGTGTTCACATGGACAACACTGAACAGTTTTTAGGGATTATTTGGTAAAGTTTGCCTTGTCTTTCACAATTAAAATGAAATAATATACAGAGCAGATTTAGAAGAGCCAAATACAATGATGTCTTGTTCTGGGGTTATCCCAGAGTTCTTTAGTTGCTTTACTGACTACAATACAGGTAGAAAAACTCTTAAGCAATCCACGACAGTCGTCTTGGGAAGGTGAAATGTGTTCTATTGAAAGATTCACACATATCCCAAAAGACGAACAGCTAGAAGACTGTATTGTTGAAGGCTTTCACAGCCGGATTCAACTGGTGGTCGTGGGTTTTCTGGGCTGTGTGGCCGTGGTCTGGTAGATCTTGTTCCTAACATTTCACCTGCATCTGTGGCTGGCATCTTCAGAGGAGTATCACAGAAGGAACAGAGGTGTATTCTCTCTGTGATACACCTCTGAAGATGCCAGCCACAGTTGCAGGCGAAACGTTAGGAACAAGATCTAGCAGACCTCAACCACACAGCCCGGAAAACCAACAACCACCAGCTAGAAGATTGGTTCTAGAAGTGCAGAAAAGTAGCTTGGGGTGGTTTAAGTATAACAGTTTTTTATTTAAAAAGAAAAATGATCACGTTTCTAGTACCCAATTACAAAAGTGTATCATTCTTATATTTTCAAGCCTGTCTAGGTTTTCCCCCACTACAGAAGTAGGAAGACAGAAGAGGTTCTATAATTCATGCAGAGTTGCAACAGCCGGTCTCTACTAAGGATGTGGAATTCAAGTGTAACTCTGAATGAGATGAGACCTAACTGCCCAATCACTCTCAGTGCAAAAATGTGCAAGCAGAGAGAAGGGCCTGATAGTAGATCAAGCAAGCACAGCAGGAAGACATACCAAAAAGGAATTTTACTTGCATGGGGCTTAAAGGAATTTTACGTGATTTATTTCTTGAGGAACTCTGGCAGTTCTGGGGAATTGCTGACATAGTTAACACTCAACTTCAGAGGTCTGGTGTGCTAAATCAGCATTCTAGCAACCCACACATACACTGTGTGATGACATTTGGGAAAAGATGCATCCCTTGATCTTCTGAAAATGACAAGGGAGAGCGGGTAGGAGTGAATTATTTTGTCCCTGTTTAATGGCTCCTCTAACTGGTTCCCCAAACCACTGAGAGGCAAACCCTTGGGGCTGTTGGATAGCGAGCAATTAATTAAAAGTATTTCCCCCATCTCCTTAGCATCTGTATAACTATTCAGCTAACAAGGCTCTCTCCTTCACCCCCAAGCTACATTCCAAAAGTTCAGATTCACAGGTGTGTTGCCAAAAGAAAAACAGGGCAGGGAAAGAGAGGGGAAGAGAGGATCTCCCCATTTAAAGATCCAAAGCCATAGCAGCGAAAGCGGCAAACCAAACAGAAAAATAGCAAGGGAATGAGAAGCCAGACAGTGACAAACCATCAAAAATAAGACTGGACGAAAGGTACTGCAATGTTGTCAGGGGCTCTGGAGTGACAGGGAAGGGGGCAGTGCGGCAGTTTCTAATGCTGTGCTACCTTAGTTCTGTCCCACTGCTACCCACCCAGCATCTACAGTCAGTGGGGGTGATTCTCTGCACAGTTGTTTTCACCCAGGCCAGTCCTAGACATTAGCACAGGGGTGTCCAATTCCCATGCCAGCAGGGACTGATGGGAATTGTAGTCCACAAACATCTGAAGCACCAGAGTTGGACACTCCTGCACTACTACATTTGTGTCTCATGAGGACTGAAAGAGGACACACAGACAGTTCATCATATCATCTCAGTCTTGCATACCAGGTTGCTACTGCTGAGATAAGCCAGTGTACTGGTTATAGTATTAAAAGAGCTGGTTTTTATAAGCCCCTTTTCTCAACTTTTCAGAAGTTTAAAAGCAGCTTACAAACCTTCTCTTCCACTCAACAGGAACCCTGTAAGGGAGGTGGGGTTGAGAGAGTACTGAGAGAACTGAGACATAGCCCAAGATGACCCTGCATGCTTCTTGTGGAAGAGTGGGGAATCAAACCCGATTCTCCAGATTAGAGTCCACTGCTCTGAAACACTACAACATTCTGGCTCAGTTTCAGACTAGGAAGAACCACATTCTAATCACGTGTCAACCTGGATACTCCCCAGCTGGTCTGAGGCCAGTCAGGCTGAACTACCTCACAGGGTTGAAATGAGGATAGACATGGTGAGCCACAAATGCTTCTTTGAACCATCTGGAGGAAGGATGGGATAGACATTCAATGAATAATTAGTTCAGAAATCCTGCATTGAAGCTTCACATAGCTAACTCACAAGTTTATTTGGCTTTTAAAGACAGCCCTTCTACCCCATAAGAGGGGGGTATTTTGATTTATACGATCTGAAGAGAAACCAGAGTATTGGAATATTTTGGTTATGGTTACTCAGAAGGATGAGAAAGAGAATATACCCCGTCTGACAGATCTTAATAAATCCTTCAGTTTGTTCTCTTAATCTTAACTATTTAAAGGTCGGATCAAAATGGGGATAAGGCGAGAGTGACAGAAGAACATGTTTTGTGGAAAACTTTGCCCTCACAGTTGGGGTGGGGTGGGGACAACCAAAAACTGGGATAATTTTTTAGATTTTTCAAAGGAGAAGAAGGCAGCATTGCCCTCTCTCCCCTCCATCATGATTCAAAATCTTCCGAACAGCCACAGAAGAGGAAGAGGAGGAGGAGGAGGGTTTATATCCCCCCCTTTCTCTCCTGTAAGGGGACTTACAAACTTCTTTCCCTTATCCCCTCACAACAAACACCCTGTGAGGTAGGTGGAGCTGAGAGAGCTCTGAAGAACTGTGACTGGCCCAAGGTCACCCAGCTGGCATGTGTTGGCAGGCTCATTTGAATTCCCCAGATAAGCCTCCACAGCTCAAGCGGCAGAGAGGGGAATCAAACCCGGTCCCTCCAGATTAGAGTACACCTGCTCTTAACCACTACACCACTGCTGCTCCTGAAGAATAGCAAAGTCACACTCAAATAGTAAGCCAGGAGTAAGGAGCAGGTATGAATGTTTCCTCCTCCCAAATTTTAAAACATGAGTACGCAAAACAACTTAACACAACCTTGAATTGCATCAACCCTCCCTTGTGTGTCTCACCTAGTACCCCAAAACACCTGAAAGGGCCCCCCAATCTGTGCCACATCAGACCAGTCAGGCATCATGGAAGGAACTTTTCCCACACCTCTGAAGCTTATCTGTCACCATCGTTTCTGTCCCACAACCAAGGGATCGGTTCCAAATCTTTCTCCCCCAACTTTGCAGCTTTTCCCAATAGAGCATTCAAGGTGTGAGATCCGAGGCTTTTTCTGCCAGCAGAACTCATGCTTGGCTCATTTCCCAGGGAACTGCGGCAAATCACCTTGGGATAACTCCACCTCACCTCCTTCATCCTCCCAGGGGTTGTGTTTTGACAATCACCATCACCCCTTCAGTTCTCACAGAAGACACGAACCGCTCAGGTTCATTTTGCCCCGTCTGGTTCATCTCAGCCCTATTTGGAGAGGCCTCTGTGAAAAATTACCCTTGAGGACACTTCAGTGTACAATGCCCTGTTAGACAGGCTTTAGGGAGGCGAAAAAAGAGCACACATCAAAAACAGGCCACAAGGAAAACAGGGGCATCGGGGCAGAAGGCTAGGGAGATGAGACTGCAGTCTCAATTTGGCCATAAAGCTCACTGGATGTTCTTGGCCATCTGTGTCTCAGTACCCATCAGTCACCCAGCAATACTGCTCCTAAGCTAATATTCTTCAGAGGTGAGTCACACCTTTGACTCCATGTCGCTGAGCAAGGAAAATGCAAGTGAAGCACAAATCTGACCCCAACACTCACCATCTGAAGCGAAGGGTCTACACTGGTGCACCTCTTTCACAGAACTGGAGTTGTGTAGGGAAGACACCACGTAACATGCCTTTTTACATGTTCAGGGTATATGTATTCAGTCTGAATTCACAGTGCACACAAACCATGTGCCTTTGTTGAATCAGAGTTTCCCAGAGTTTACAACACTTCCCAGAGTTTACAACACTTCCACTCCATATACAAATCTATACAATCTCAATCCTGGATTTTTCACGGAAACTTGTTGCTTGGAAACGAAACTGGAAAGAATATACATTCCCACAGTATGAATTAATCCAATAACTAAGTTAACATGTGAAAAGCTCTAACTTGACATGACATGGTTGTGATTCTCAGCAAGATATGGACAAATATGAGACAAATGCACCAAAATAAATTGGAAGATGCGATTTTTAAATTCAGAAACAAATCTTTTTGGCCTTCCCTGCTTTTGATGACATTTGCAATAAAATGCTCAAGTTTCCATCAACCATGCAGTGCTTCACCTTCAAATTGACTTGCTCGTCCCCCATATGAGGCGAGTTTGAGCCAAATCGCTAATTTTGAGCCAGCAAAAATTGAAACCCAAACAGGCACACCCTGTCTACCCCCAAGGAATGCCAACTAAAACCAGCCAAGAAAACAGTGACACCCTGAAAATATCTACAGTTTGAGTTGGCCACCAGTCAAGAGGAGTGGGCACGGTCTTGGTAACTGTATCCAGGCATCAACAAACACCCAGCTAGAGTGTCAGCTGCCACTTGGTAAAGACCAGAATATATTACCACTTCCTCCGTTCTTCCACAATGGTGCAAGAACACCAGCTGTGCAATGACCTCATTAAAAAAACCCATTCATTTTCTTCACATAGAGTTAGGAGGAGACTCACCAGCTGAACAGATGACTCAGGTCAA
Organism: Sphaerodactylus townsendi; assembly: GCF_021028975.2. Taxonomy (NCBI): domain Eukaryota; kingdom Metazoa; phylum Chordata; class Lepidosauria; order Squamata; family Sphaerodactylidae; genus Sphaerodactylus; species Sphaerodactylus townsendi. The sequence continues at coordinate 41,070,273 of NC_059436.1, read as the reverse complement.
TGCCGGAGGTCAAAGCCTGGTCATAATGAAGGGGCATTTCCCTCCTGAGCTGCAAATTATTACCTCAGTCTGGGACCCAGATAGTCTAGAAAGTCATATGCAGGCCAGACTTGCACTGAAAGTTGCCATTTATTTATGTGGAAACAATTATACACCACCTTTCTCAAGATGGCTGCCAACTAAGAATAAAACATAATCACTGCAGAATCAGGGTATAATGTTACAGTGTTCACCTACCAAAGCTGCCATTTCCTCCAAGGAACATGATCTTGGTCATCTGGAAACAAGTTGTAATATCTGAAGATCTCCAGGTTCTGCCTGAAGGTTAGCAACCTTAGGGCACTAAAGCACAGGACTTGGGAAAAGTGTCTTTAACTTGGGGGCTGGACAGTATGGGTGGAGGCTCTACTTCTGCAGGAACACAACATGGTGCTGATTTAAGTTTTAATATCTCTGTTGTACAAGCCCAACATACTTTGTGTGTTACTTCACTCTTATTCCTCAGGTCCCTTCACACTGCAGTAAGCTTTTTACATGCAAAACTGACCAAACAGGAGGTCAGCTAAATGGTTTGGTCTTGCCAAGAAGATAGCACATTTTTCCCCACTTAGCCAGGAGTTCAGGGTTAGAGCCAGGGCAACACGAGGTCTAGACCAGGTTCCATGCCAAAAGAACAGAGTCAAATAAAGTCATCCAAATCACACACCAGACCTGAATCAAAATCAGCCTTCATGGCCAAGCCAGCAAGTTAAGGCAGACTCTCCCCACCAGAAATACAGCTAGCAGCTAAGTAGGACGAAACTGGAGGAGACGCTCTCTCGATACTCAGGAGCAAACGGGTTGCACAGCCTGGGTGACGCGAGAAGAAGTAGATAAGTAAACACTGCTCCAGTTATGAAATACAGAGAGCGCTCAAATTGCAGGGACCAGACTCAAGCTCTAAATCACAAATTTATACCAATACCTGAAAGAGAAACTACGGTAAGTGAGAGATTGTGGCTTAGTAAAACCTGCTTTGCATGTGAAATCTTGTGTGTATATATGTGTCAAACGTGTTATCAGGTAACCAAGCAGAATTGCTGGAGTAATTATTTGTTTAGAAATTTAATTACCTGTCCTCTAGACTTGTTTTTTCCTTATGTCAGATTTTGTATTAAGGATTATCTTTCTACAAAGTTGATTTTTTTTATTTAGAGCTTTGGAGGTGTTAAATGCTATTCTTTTATTTGTAAGCCTGATCAATGGCTGTATATAATAAATAAACAAACCGGCTTTGAATGCAGAAGCTCAATTTCTGGCATCTCCAGTCAAAGGATTTCAAAGAGCTGCTGTTGTGAAATACCATTCTCTTCTCCAGACCCCTGGAGAGCCATTGCCAGTAAGAAGAGACAATACTGAGCTAGTACCAGCAGCCCCTAACACAATAGACAGCAGCTTCACATATTTGAAGTTCTGCCCACTGTACAGTTATCCACTGTCAGAAAATCAACATCCTCTCATTGAGGCAAACCACTGGATTTTAAGAGCCATATAGGCATACTCCAGAGACTGTATTTAGAAAGCAGATGTCTTGGGGGGGGGGGAGAGATATTGTTTACCATCTTTATCACAGTCAAGAGCTGAAAGATACTAAACAATACAATCTGGAATGCTCCCCAATGGTTGGGCCAAACCAAGCCCTTCCTTCCTGCAGGATACAGGAATACCTTCAAAATGGGTACACAGATTCAAAAGAGACCAACAGTTCCACCAGGATGCAACACCTTGCCCAACAGTACATTCTGGTTTGTGCCAAAAATTTCAGAAGTTATCCAGTTTGATGAATAAAAGGGTGTACTTACAGCTAGCATACTAGAACTAGTCTCCCATACTAGCATACTAGAACTAGTCTCCCCTACCACCCATTACAGCCGTGGTGGCGAACCTTTGGCACTCCAGATGTTATGGACTACAATTCCCATCAGCCCCTTCCAGTATGGCCAATTGGCCATGCTGGCAGGGGCTGATGGGAATTCTAGTCCATAACATCTGGAGTGCCAAAGGTTCGCCACCACTGCATTACAGTGACCAGTTCCAGCCACTCACAGTGCAAATTTGGACAGCTCCCACAAACCCCCACACAATCGTACAAGCAGAGAGAAGTCATTCAATCAAGGCAGACCTGCACAAGCAGCCATCTCTCCCCAGCTTCTTATAGACCTTTGAAAAGAATACTTATTACATACATCACTTCTGCTCTACCTCTCCACAGTCTGCTATTCTGCTTCGCATGCCTGCCACATTTTAGGTTCATCACCGATACACAAGATTATCTATCTATCTATCTATCTATCTATCTATCTATCTATCTATCTATCTATCTATCTATCTATCTATCTATCTATCTATCTATCTATCTATCTATCTATCTATCTATCTATCTATCTATCTATCTATCTATCTATCTATCTATCTATCTATCTAGATTTGTAGACAACCCCATCCCCAAGGGGCTCTGGGCAGTGCACAACAGTGTCAATATACATACAAGATATAACAAGGATCACAATAGTGACCACATTTACTAAAATCCATTAAAATCCATTAAAACAGTGGTCAAAACAATAATAACAGGTTCCCATAACTCCAGTTCATTAAAACCTCCCCAAAAGAGGAACGCCGGACTCCTCCCTAGGAGTTGCAAAAATAAGGGAGGGGTTTCCTACTCAGCGACTGGACACTCCAAAGGCCCAGCGGAACAACTCAGTCTTGCAGGCCCTGCGGAATTCACCAAGGTCCCGCAGGGCCCGGACAGCTGGAGGGCTCAATCACTGGAAAGGCCAAAACCTTGTTTGCATGTTACAGTGAATGCACATACCTCCTGGGTGTACATGCACACATCCGTTTGTAAAAAGAAGCCAGCTTGTGTTCACTTTACAAATGAACCTGGGACCAAAACCTGGAAAAGTGTGTCATTTCAATCATATGTTGAAGGTAACATAAATAGTGCACACACGTAACGGGTAAACTGTACACAGAAGCCCTGTTCATGTTACCGTGAATGCACATAAATCTTGCACATTCAGGTACACATCTATCTGTAAGAACTAGTGTGCATTTACATGCAGTATCTGGATGAGCATGAAGTCTGTATTACCTGTTCATGTATTGAATGCACATGAGAATTATGCAGTGCACGTATTTTTTTAAAAAAGTGTATTCTATACATGGATTGTACATGCATACTATAATTTTCAACAGGGTTAGACTGTACATGCATCAAGACAACATTCCCTGTAAGCTGCATGGCTGTGCAGTCACCATATTGGTACAGCACAGATTGGGCAGCCGCCCAACAGGGGCAGCTCTCCCAGGCAGCTCAGTTCCACTCAATAGTAGGGAGCTCCCATGCAGTGGTGGTGAGAGATTAGAGGGACTATTGATCCAGGGGAATTTGTGAACAAGGCCTGTTACACATTTATGATATGAAACTAATCACGGGGCCTTTTGAGAGACTGGCAGCAGATTGGCTGTCCCCTTGTGAGGCCCCTGCCATATTTCACCATCTTCAGCAATGCCTTTTCCATCTTTTGGCACTGCTGCCCCCTCCCATCCTTAGGAACGGGCACCACTACCATGGGATTTTTAAGCTGTCTCTGTTTTAGAAATTGGTACGCTGCAACTGAATTTTAAGGGTTTTAATTGTTTTTAAATTATTGATTATGGATGTTGTTGCTGTAAACCACCTAGAGCCCTTTGAGGATGAGGCGGTCTATGAAACAAACAAACAAATGAATGAATCAAACAATCAAACAAATAAACTCCATATTATGGGTATCCCATGCAGCTGTTCCTTCTGATGCTTTGATGCAGCTGTTCCTTTTGATGCTCTGTATATGGCTATGCTTCTGTACACAAGTCAATCGTAAGTTTGAGGTCTGTTTTTGACTTACCAATTCTCCTCCCCTTCCGTTGGTGGCCCATACTGTCTTAAAGGCAGTGACAGAAAGCCATCTCCCACACACATCGATTAGAGGCTCTATTTAACACTTTAAAAAATCCCATATTGGTCCATTCCCTCTCACATAGCCCATCCCATAAAGCTAACCCAGAAGCAGAGATTTGTGACTGCTTCAACCACTGTTTAATAGCATTTGGACAGCATCTATATAAATACTGGTACCAGATGAAAATGAGCAGACTCAGATCTTTCCAACACTTAACATAAATCAGAGGACCTTCCAAACAACATAGGGTTTAATTATGAATAATTGTGTTGGCATAGAGATCCCCTGAGTTATGATGCCACCAGTTTTTGATCTCTCATCACCTAACGCCTCCCCAAAATGTTAATCACATACTCTGCAATCTGGTTGAAAGGATAAAGGCATTCACCTAGGATAAGACAGTCTAACGTCAATCTCTCCCCTCCATCCCCATCAGAACAATCCTGTTTATTTAACCAAGGTTAGGCTTGTTCAACAAGAGCAAGGAATACAAGGCTTGCAGTTAAAATGAAAGACTGACAGTAGAACATTGCTTCTAAGCTTCCTGCTTGTTCTGGCTAGCCTAGCCAAGCAGTTATGGCATCGTACCTTCAGATGCAAAGCAAGAAATCATCGTAACTCCCTGTTTGACGGAAGATGCCAAGCGGCAGTCCAAAACAGAGCTTTCACACATTCCAGAATGAAGCCCCCTTGCAACAGACTGGAGCTGAGTGTTTATGGAAAACCTAGGCTGGGAACCAGCCAGAAGATATAAAGATGTTAAAATGCCCCTATAATGGACTCTTCAGTGGAAAGCTCTCAAGCGGGAGAGTAAGAGATAGGAAAAATTATTGTATACTTGGAGAAATTTATTGTATACTTGGAAAATGTGTTGTATACTTGGAGGGGGGAGAAGTCCACACCCATCCAAGCTGAAAGCGACACACAGAAGTGAAGTTGCAAAGAATATCAGAAAAGGTAAGAGAGAAACGGACAGTTGGCACCTGTCCCCTTAAGTAAAGTGACTCTTGCAAACATAAGTGCCGAAGAAAGTAACTCAAAGAATTTAAGAAAAGTAACTCTCCATATATTCCTCCCAGACAGAACTGCCCTCTGCAAATAACAATTTGTTAGTGGTCCTTGGCTCCAAAGCTATCTGGTTGTCCTTGACCAGGGCGAGAGCTTTTTCAGCTCTGCCCCCCATCCCCCTTGCTGGAATGCTCTGTCAAATGAGACCTGGGCCCTGCAGGATTTATCAGAGTTCCACAGGGTTTGTAAGATGAAGCTGTTCAGCCCAACATTTGGTCAAGGACAGCAATGATGTCCAACTGACTGGCCTCTCTTCCCTTCCCTTTTTTCCTGTTATTTGGTTGAAGTCCTTTCATTTCTTTGCTGTTAATCGTTGATTGATATTGTATGTTGCTGATTCCATCCTTAGTGACCTGTACTTAGGGCATTATGGGTTATGAAATTTTGACTGTTTTGATTGTACATTGAATTGTTCTGTTGGAAGCCACCCTGGGTCCGTATGGAGAAGAGACGCTCAGAAATCAAATGCTAAATACAAATAAATAAAATACACAGGCTCAATTCAAACACCAAGTTATGCTATGTGGTTGGTTTTTTTACACAATGACAGAACTTATTAGTCATGAAGACCGGTTAGCCAAACAGAACTAGACATTGTGGTTTGAAGAAAGTTGCAAACCATGGTTTGGCAGGGTGCAAATTCAGAGGCACTCTAGTTCTTGACATTGACATTCAGAGGCATTCTGGTTCATGATCTAGAGAATCCCACTAGATAGCCTGGGTCCAGCACTACAATTCCCATCAGCCTCTGTCAGCATGGCCAATTGGCCATGCTGGTAGGGGCTGATGGGAATTGTAGTTCCTGAACATCTGGAGAGCCGCAGGTTCCCTACCCCTGCTCTAGAGGTTCCTCTACCCTATACAGATGGTTGTACCGAGCAGATTTCAAAGAGCAAAACCTATAAAATTATGCATGAGGTAGAAAATGTTGACAGAGAGAAATTTTTCTCTCTTTCTCACAATACTAGAACCAGGGGGCATACATTGAAAATGCTGGGGGGAAGAATTAGGACTAATAAAAGGAAACACTTCTTCACACAACGTGTGATTGGTGTTTGGAATATGCTGCCACAGGAGGTGGTGATGGCTACTAACCTGGATAGCTTTAAAAAGGGACAGATTTATGGAGGAGAAGTCGATCTATGGCTACCAATCTTGATCTCAGATTGCAAACGCCTTAGCAGACCAGGTGCTCAGGAGCAGCAGCAGCAGAAGGCCCTTGCTTTCACATCCTGCACGTGAGCTCCCAAAGGCACCTGGTGGGCCACTGTGAGTAGCAGAGTGCTGGACTAGATGGACTCTGGTCTGATCCAGCAGGCTAGTTCTTATGTTCTTATGTCCACTCTAAACCTTGTACATTTTGAAGCTCAACTCTCAGTTTGGGCTCTAAACATAAACCACGGTTTGGATGGATACCTGTTGAATTTGTATATTTTTATACAACATGTTCATCAAGTTTGTGTTCCGTTACTAGATAGGTTACTTCGCATCAAGTGAACTCCGATGTAGCCACATGCAATAAAATTTATCTTATGTGGGTTTCATAATTTGTGCTATTCCCACATCGAAAATGCAGGATGGGTAGAAGATGTCTGCAAAACCAAAGCATAAAACAGCAGACACCCGCAGGTAACAATTGGCAGATTTTTGAATTCATAGCCATTCTACAGCTTCCAGACCGCTTTCATGAGAAGCATGAAGCCCACCGCCGTCAATACAAAACCTTCAAACCCAGTGCCCTCCTTACCTTGCGGTGCAGTAGCTGCGCCTGGGGCCCCCCTCCACCTTCAATCTCATATCGGACACTGTTGAAGAGTGCGACGCCATACTGCTCCTCATAGAACTGAGAGAAATCTCCAAGGACTTTGCCAGTCTTTTCTGCAAGATGACAAAAAATTGTATGACTGTAACTGTATGGTTTTAAACTACAAAAACTTAGTTATTGGCAATAATCCCAAATAGTCTTGGGAAAAATGAACTGTTACATATCATCCACTGTTAGTTTCTAGTTTGAATGCATCACAACCATTGAGCCATGATGGAACAGCTCAAGGGTCCATCTAATGCAGCACCCTGTTATAATCAGATGTCTCTAGGAAGCCCATAAGCAGGACATGAAGACAATAGTTCCCCTCTCGTTTTCCCACCAGCAGCTTGTATACAAGAGGTAGCAAGCAAGCAAGAGTTTGATTGTATTAGCTACAGGCCTTCATAATCTTTCCATAATGCAGAACAATACAATCGCATGGTTACGAGCAGAAAAGCAAAGAAACAACAAAATGTACCCTAATGCCTAAAATCCTATGAAAATGTTAGCAACTAAATAATCTAAACTATACCTAAGACAAATCTTAAGCAATGATACAACAGACAACCACAACAGTGAGACAATATGACATGCAGATCATTCTGCAAGATTTAACCTAATTTTCCTTGCAGCATGTGCTAATAGCACGTACTCAGGGGTATATGAACACAACACAAAGTTTACAGATACTGAATCAGACAATGGTCCATCAAAGTCACCAGGGTCTATGTCCGTGGCTGATGGGAATTGTAGTCCATAACCTCTGGAGTGCCAAAGGTTCGCCACCACTGGTCTATGTAGACTGGCAGCAGTTTTCCAGGCTGGCCTTCCACATCATCTACAACCTGATTCTTACTGGAAGTGCTAGAGATTCAACCCGAGACTTCCTGCATGCAAAGCAGATTACCGCTGAACCTCTCCCTACTTGTATCAGATCAGAAAGTTCCACCTATCATGACTAATAGCGGCTGACAAACCACTGCTTCATTAATTTGTTTCGTTCTCATCTAGCCACCTCAGGGAGAAGCTATCGCCACATCCTGTAATCGAGGATTCCATAAATAAAGGATGAATTGAACGAAGCATGGTTTGGAATGGGAGAGTGTCAGTTCCTGCATCTATTGTGAAGTGCTTAATGGCAAACAGGCCACTTAGTTGGGGTAACCAGTCTGACAGAACTTTGCTTATGCGATGGGGTGGTGTCTTAGTAGTATAATGCATGCAAAAGAACCCAGGTTCCATTCCAAACATCCCTCATTAGAGGGAAAACCTCAAGTGAGACGTGTCAGGAAAGGGCTCTCTCCGTTCAAGATCTTGGAGTGTTGGAGTTGGAAACATGAAGCCTGAGGGATCAGTTGATTGATTTTCGGTACAAAGTAGCTTCACCGTTCAGCAGAAGCATTAACTTCACTAACCCCAGGACACTGGGGGTTTGTTTACCAAGCGCTTTTAGACACACACCATTGGTGTCATTTCCCTTTGAGAGAACACACAAGAACAAGCAAACCACCTGCTCTGTGGAAAGAGGCTATCAGCACCTTTGCAGTCAAATATTTATTTCAACTTCAGAAGGTGCCAAATCCTCACTGGCCTACATTGTTGAAGGCTTTCATGGCCAGAATCAACTGGTTGTTGTAGGTTTTCCGGGTTGTGTGGCTCCTAATGTTTCATCCGCACCTACGGCTGGCATCTTCAGAGGCATGTCACAGTAAGGTGTGTTTCTCTCCATGGCACAGTGTGGAGTCTCTTCACAGTGTGGAGATGTGTTTTACGCCACACTGTAGAATACCAAAACCCTAAGCATATACAAAATATTTCTCAAAGGGGCTTACAAACTCCTTTTCCCTTCCCCCCTCACAACAGACACCCTGTGAGGTGGGTGGGGCTGAGAGAGCTCAGAAGAACTGTGCCTAGTCCAAGGTCATCCAGCTGGTGTGTGTTAGAGAGCACAGACTAATCCGAATTCCCCAGATAAGCCTCCACAGCTCAAGCAGCAGAGGGGGGGAATCAAACCCGGTTCCTCCAGAGTACACCTGCTCATAACCACTACACTTCATTAATGGGGCTGTGCCTCAATAATGCTCTAGTACATCTTCGAGCAAATCTCACATACAGACAAGGATGGATTCATAAGAACTAATAATCACTTTTACAATTGCTTCCCTAATCTTTACACGGATAGCTATTGACTAAATATTGAACACTGAAAACCCAACATAAGCAACCAGCTTCCGGATATATTCTGACTTCAAACATCTTCAAAGGCTCGTGAGTGCATGGCATTTTCAATGCAGGTCAGTGAGTCAAATTTAACTTGTTCTTACAACAATCAAGTCAGACTTCTTTTGGCTCAATGAAGTATAAGAGGTGGCATGTTCCACACACAGCATAGGCAACTTCAAAGGAAGAAACTCTGGAGCAGCAAGTCATAGAATGATGCAGCAGTCAGCATGCTCAGTAGGTTTAGGGTTCCCTTTAATTAAAATATTTTTTCACAGTACAGCAACACTTTTTTGGTCAAAGGAGAACACCTGTCACAACTGAATGCTGAACACCACAACTGGAATAATTATTCCACTAACTATGTGTGGGAAAACAATCACAACACTGCATGGCTATCCAGGACAGCTTCCGGTGTTGCTCACCTCCCTCCCTCAGCAAAACACCCCCAAAGGGGCTCCCACTACCACCAGTGGAATAGTTAGGGTTAGGGTAAATGAGGGGGTAAATGAAACCCGGTTCCTCCAGATTACAGTACACCTGCTCTTAACCACTATGCCACTGTGCCACATTAATGGGGTTGTGCCTCAGTAATGCCCTAGTATAGTGGTGGCGAATCCCATATATCTCAGGATAGCTCATGGATTCACAATTCCCATCAGCCTCTGCCAGCATGGCCAATTGGCAGAGGCTGATGGAAATTGTAGTCCATGAACATCTGGAGTGCCACAGGTTTGCCACCATGGCCCTAGTACATCTTCAAGCAAATCTCACATACAGCTACTACTCACATACAGAATAGTTACTACTAAGGGCTCCTGCAACCATGACTCGTACTCTACTTAATCTGGGAGGTGGGATGTCTATACCCATATCTCCTTCCCTAACAAGCAGATGGAGAAGACCAAACAGCCACCACTACACCCATCCATCACTCTCCCATGTCTTTTGGTCAAGATTGGGTTGCACACTCCTAGTGGTGGCTGGAGATCTCCCGCTATTACACCTGAACTTCAGGTGACAGAGGTCAGTTCCCCTGGAGAAAATGGCTGCTAGGGAAGGTACATTCTGTTGAGGTCCCTCCCATCCTCAAACCCCTCATCAGGCTCCACCCCCCAAAAATCTCCAGCTATTTCCCAACCCAAAGCTGGCAACCAGGGGCATCAACAGCAGCCTCACACAACCAGCACGGGACCATGGGGTCAATGCTGGGCAGAAGGGAAGGCCTATTACAGAAAGAGGGGGAAATGTAGCATACATTAAGTCCGGCTCCAGATTGTAAGGCAGCCAAGTCTGAGGAGCCTCTCTTTAAGAAAGATATTCATTGGATCCAGTTGCAACTCTCCCAGGAGCAACTGGAAACTGCTCCAGAGAAAAGAAAACATGCACACAGCTGCCTGGGCTGAGTCTCTTGAATTACTCCTTTTTGTGCAAAAAATACACAACAGACTGGAAGCAAAAAAAGGAAGAGTTTAGTACCTCAAACGTGAAGAGGGGGAAGGATGCTATACCAGCTGCAGGCAGGCACAAAAATGTCAGTTTATTCTGGCATAGCACTCCACCTCTTCGACATCCTGTCCAGCTGATCAGCATTAGCCAGTCTCATTCCATACTTGAGTGATCTTGTTTTATACTTGGGATGATCCATTTCCGCTCACAAATGGAAACCAACACAATTGAACTTTCCTCCAGATAAAAAAAAAGTCACGATACCCCCACACACAGAAAGCTAGCACACCAGAGAGAAAGTGATGCTAGAAACTCCATGTTAATTTTCTACGCATTTATGGGCTTTTTAAAAAGTTGAAGGTTCTCAACAGTAGGCCCCTTCCTTTAGAAGCACAGCTCAGATCTGGGCTGACTCGTCATTCAAGATTAGGACACACACACACATCCCGTGGTTTGCCCTCTGCACCCCAGGAGCCCCTACCAGAAAGGAGCTAGTCACCCCAACAAGGGCATGAATTAATGAAGAAAAAAATGAAGAGTATGCATGCTACTTATCAACTGCATTGTTATTCCCCTTTCCTGCCCATGACCAAAGCACTTGTCTACCCAGGCATCATCACCAAACACGTAAAGAAGTTTTAAGAGCACGCATTCAGCAAGGTCTCTAACCTCACTGTAGCAGCACTTCAGGTATGATACGGATAGAAGCATAGATCACCAAAACCAAGGTGTGCAGCCCCTGAAAGGTGTTTTTTTAAACTCAGGCACTCCTGGGTCAACCAGATCAGATGTCTATGTAGGATTACAGTAACATTCTGACCAGATATCAGGAGGCCAGATTTAAGAAAACAAAGAACCGCATTATATAACCAGGTCAACTTCTGGCCTACCTAAAATGGAGAAGGTCGGGAAGGGAGCAAAGTAGTGTATAAAATATCAAAACAAGTGTGACAGTTTTCCAAAAATCTTGCATTTAAAAGCTTCTTTGGAGACAGGGGAGAGAACATTAAAGTCTCAAGTGCACGTGAGGGTTAAAATCCAACACCCTGCGAAATTGCTGTACAGAGCCCCAAGGGTAGGAAAACAAGTTGAAAAAGTAGGCATATGACGCACAACAATTGTTTTGCATAGACGAGATACAGTCTCTTCCTCACTTGAAGAGCACATAGTAGGTGACCAACTCTGAAGACGCCTTGAGCACAGCCTGTAGGGAAGGGATCTGTTGTCCAAGTCAAGGCTGAAAGCAAAGAACTCACCGCAAGAGTTCGAACATTAGCACTGGGCAGTTAATGGTTAGGCAAGACAGCCGGAGGGACTCCATCAGGAATCTGAAAGCCTGAAACTGGAACCGAGCCTAGTTCACCATTTGATTGCAGCAGCTTCCAGGGACTCGTTCCATCTAGTTCAGTGTCACCTTCTCTAAGAGACACCTCCCCTTTTTACTGAAAGGTTTTCATTTTATTTAAAGCATGTCTATGCTGCCGTTCAACTGAACTCAGGGTCTGCAAGGTGGCAGACATTACAATATCGAAATACTTCAAACATTAAAAAGGCCATTTAGCATGTACATATATCCAGTATTTTTGAACAAAACACTTAATCCCATACACAAGCAGAGAGGAGGGCTAACTGGACTTCATGAACGCTGGCTTTGCCATCCCATTTCTTCACGTCTTAGGCCAGTTTTCATTTGCATTGTCTTCCAGTACCGTAATCCTAGTCCTATTACATAGTTTATTGGAGGTCTCTGTTGTCAGACTGAATTGCTTTTCATATATTATAATCTGCCTTAAGTCTCAAGTGAGAATGGTGGGCTATGAATAATCTTTCTATGGCAGAGGTCTCATTTGGAAGGTACAGCTGCAAGAGTGCGTGGCAAGAGGGCAATGAAAGATCAAAGGATGCCAGGAGCTGGCCTGCGCAGAGGGGCATGGAAGGGGTGCGGGTGCATGCATGCCCTGAGCACAGTTCCCCCTCGCTCCGCCTCTGCTGCACAGTGCACAAAGGTTGCTTACTGGGGGTTAATCACTAAATCCTGGCTGCTGTCCTCGGAGGGGGGTGGGGTTCTTGATTCAGAGTTTGGTCTCTTTACCTCTAGAGTTATCTACTAACTGGGCCATCCAAGGTCAGTTTCGAAGAACCACAGACTGAACAGTATATGCATAGATAGCAGCATCCTTACATTTTATTCAGAATCCCAGGGTCAGATAAATTCAGGGACCATCTCTATCAGTCTCTACCAGCATGGGCCACCACATTGGCTGACAGAGGCTGATGGGAATTGTAGTTCCTGAACATCTGGAGAGCCGCAGGTTCCCTACCCCTGTTCTAATCCAAAATGCCATCATCGTTGTTCTATTTTAGTACACTCACACTACTGAGGCTAGGCTCAGATATCACAGCAGACGATGGCCTGCAGTGCGTTCCATCTTTCCTGCCAAAAGCGGAGATCTCTAGGATAAGCAATAGTTCACCACTACATTCCAACCTGCAAACTATGGTGGGCCCCAAGCTTTTTTCACTCGCGTACACCTTGGCAACCCATCACCCTAAAATTGTACCCCCATATTAGTAAACCCATTACATAGTTTTTTCAAGCACTCCAAATACTCAGGGGCATACGTACCCCAAATTGGGAACCACTGGTTTACAGGATTTCTCTTGCAAAGCAAGATTCCAAGGCACAACTGAGGCCCTGTTTAGAAACCTGGTTGGGAAGGCAAATCCTGTCAGGAAGAAACCTGGTTGGGAAGGCAAATCCCGTCGGGAAGAAACCTGGTTGGGAAGGCAAATCCCGTCGGGAAGAAACCTGGTCGGGGAGGCAAATCCCGTCTGGAAGAAACCTGGTTGGGAAGGCAAATCACGCCGTGTAAACCATAGAAACACCTATTAGTCATATTGGAAGATATAGTGCTAGGGTCCCCTAAATGTTTGAAACTTGAAGGCAACTTTGGAAATCAGACACAGCATGGTGGGTACAACCACAAAATGGTGGAGTCAGGAAGTGAAGTTGTGAATAACTCTAACCTTTCAGGCAGTTGCTCGATTTAACAGGATGACTTTTAAAATAGAACATTCTACTTTAAAATTATTTCTTGTGTATCTTTATTTCAAAATGTTTATTTCATGTCTACTTTAAAACTTTACATTTATTGTAAAATGTTTTCTTGTATATCTTTGGCCACGCAGTGAAGGCTCTTGTGTGGGTTGGAAGATGCTGTCAAAAGCAACATTTTTCAAAAACATCTTCACAATGCACAAAAAAATGAAAATCTGAAGATATACCACTGGTTTACAGATATACCTGCAAGAGAAGAATGGTGGGTGAAGGTTTTGGAGTTGGTGGAGAGGTCCAAACTCACTTCGTTACTTAAAGAAAGGAGTTAAGTAAACTTTTTGGACAATTGGAAATTGTGTTGATAGGTTACTTCAGTAAAACAGAAAGAAGTTAAATGATGATTAGTGGTTTTGAAGATTAGCAAATTGTTATTATAATACTTAACAGAGAAAAGTATTTTAATTATCAGGAGTGGTTATTAAGTTGGAATTTTAAGTATGCGGTTGAAGTCAAAGTGTTAGTAATATTTACTGTTCATATTCAATGTAGATGAAATTAGAGTCCTTATGCTAAGTGCGCTTTTTACAGTTTTTGATCTGTTTTTCCTTTTTTGTAAGTATTTTAAGTACTATCAAAATTTAATATTACATAGACATTTTCAGAAGCCAATCAGATTTCCACTGGAGAATTAGAGGTCCAGTTCAGCAAAAAAAAAAAAAAAATCCATCTAGCCTTGTCCATTTTCTAAGAAGACTTGGTTGGGCTGGAGGAAATCTGTCCGTGGATGGAATGGTACCCACAGGGAACCATGTTGGAGACCCCCGTCATAGTGAAAGAAATATGACAATCCAAGAACTCCCATGCTTGTCTGCGCAGCATCACCCCATAGTTTGGCTTGAACTGAGCTTAAGTGCGGACATGATCCTCATTTCATAAGCATTGCAATGAAAGAGAAGGAAGGGGGGAGAGAAATCCATCCCAACTGTGAACACTACGGGAGACCAGAACTTGCTGAAACGAACTAATCCACATGAAGTCATCTTGACCCAAAAACCCTAGCAACCATCCGTTCTGCTTTGGGGCTGAAGGAGCCCAAGTTGTTAGTCATAGTTTCTTTTCTTTCACAATTGGCCTCACTAAAGCATAGTTTCCAGTGACAGCAGTGGATGATTCATAGCTCAGAAGCGTAAACCATGCTGGGTGTAAAGGCCAAGAGCACTGTTTAGGCAACAGCAACCAAATGCTGTACAACCCCCAAGAGGGATGCTTTGGGGTAACGTGTATTCCCTGAGTGGTACTTGAGAAAACTAGCAAGTCGCCTATGGAGACCAAAAAAACCTACAGGTGTCCAGCTAAACAAGTTTATTTATTGCTAACACACAAAGGCTGTTGCAATATTAACGAAAGAAAAACACGAGGGAGGAAAAAGCAGGTAGTGAATGTAATAAATCGATTAAAGATAATACCTGCAAATTATTTTTACTGCCTCTGAGCTGGAGTTTAAACTGTTTAAAATAAATTTGCATGAGAGGGAAGGCAAGAAGAAATGAACCAGTGCTCAGCTGTTATGGCTCTTTCTTACATGTCTAGTGTAGTGTCAATCATAACCCAGTTCTCCAGATTAGAGTTCACCACACTTGACCACTACGCCAAGCTGTTGAGGCTGAGCAAGAATAACAGGTCCAAAGTTATCTTAGGGAGCTTCAGGGTAGAGTGTGAGGATGTCAACCCAGGTCTCTTCTTAATTCTTAATTTTAACCATTGTGCAAGAAAGACTTATTATTTCTGCATGTTCAAGGATACAACCGCTCTGTTCCCAGGAGAAGCAGCAGCAGACAGAACTTGGGATGGCGTCTAAATGTGTGTGTGTGAGGAAGGGAGGGAGGGGCTTGGAGAAGGGGGTACAACACCCAAACCTATGCACTGACACTTCTTCCATAAAATCTTCTTCACACCTTCCCCAAGAGAAGTCAGACCCATACACATGCTATTAAGTTAGCCTGCATCTATCCCTCTAAAGCAGGGGTGTCAAACTCATGGCCCTCCAGATGTTCATGAACTACAATTCCCATCAGTCCCTCCCAACATGAGCATTGGCTATACTGGAAAGGGCTGATGGGAATTGTAGTTCATGAACATCTGGATGGCCGCGAGTTTGACACCTGTGCTCTAAAACAACAGTTCTCAACCTGTGGGTCGCAACTTCTTTGGGGGTCGAATGACCCTTTCACAGGGGTCGCCTAAGACCATCAGAAAACGGTCCTTTTATATTTTATATCTACCAATGTTATGGTTGGGGGGGTCACCAATATGAGGAACTGTATTAAAGGATCACAGCATTAGGATGGTTGAGAACCACTGCCACTTCCTTACCCCTCGATTGACTTGTTCCAATGTGTTAGATTTGCCAGCTATCTTGGGCAGAGGTCCACCGTGCTCAGCATTTGATTGTTTGACACCACAAAGCACTATTACAGAGCCATCATGTGATCTAACTGTATCACAGTTCATTCACAAGTTCACGCAAGCATTGTCTGCACACTTAAGCAGTTCTAAAGAGAGGGATCGAGAGAATTTTGTCTTGAGAACACCTCTTTAGATGGCATTTTTATAGACCTGCATTACATCTAGAAAAAGAGTCCAACGTTCAAGTAAATGCAGCAACTTGCAAACAGTTAAAACTACAGCAATATTAGACAGCAAAACCTTGATCAGTAATCAGTAATAGAAGAGGGAAATTTCAGCCAAATGTAAGCTCTTGGGTCCAAGCTTAGACAGAGAGGCAATTTGAGTTTCACACACCTAGATAGCCCTTTGCGGTATGCCAAGCCCAGTAACTGGAGGAACAGGTTTGGAAGAAGGGATGGCTGCCAAAAAAAGGGAGCGAAGCCTCCACCCCCTTCTGTCCACTCCCAAAATTGCCTGAAAATTAATGTGCTTTTTAAATAGCTCCAGAAGGAGCTCAAAGCAGTCAGCTGAAATGGCATGGAGGAGTCAGAGGTGGAAAGGACTAGGATGCTGCGGCTTGGATGCTGCCAGCAGAACCTGAAGGAGCAGGGAAGGAGCAGGCAGCCAGGCTGTTTCCTTCCTGGTTTATAGCTGAGCATGATGCCATTGGGGGAGAAGCTTTCCCAGGGAGCCTCAAACAGTTAAATTCTGGATATGGTAAAAAAGGCCAAAAATATACCTATCTCAGGCCATTTCCGAACAGCCAAATAACAGCATCCTAGGGACGGAAAAAATGCCGTCCCAGCAGCGCCGTTCTGGCCATGCGAAGGCGCCGCTTTAAACCTCGCTAAACTAGTGAAGTTTTTGCAAAGTTTCAGCCCCACCTACCTCACAGGGTGTTTGTTGTGAGGGGGGAAGGGCAAGGAGATTGTCAGCCCCTTTGAGTCTCTTGCAGGAGAGAAAGGGGGGATATAAATCCAAACTACTACTCCTCCTCCTCCTCTTCCTCTTCTTCTTCTTCTTCTTCTCCTTCTTCTTCAAAGCGGCACCTTCAGGCCGGCACTGTGCGAACAGCACCGGGCGCTGGAGGGCTGGCTTTTCGCTCTTCGTGTGTGCATACTTTACTCTGTTGATCCCATTCAGCTCCGGGCAGTTGCAAAGACACGCCCACGCTGCCCTCTGACCCACGGCGGGCAGAGGACAGCGTGAGTGTGTCTGTGCAGCCGTCCGGAGCTGAACGAGATGGCAAGGTTAAGTGCCTTGCACACACCCTGGGCGGCTCCGTGTGGAGCCCTCCTGCAGGCAGCGGTGGCATCAGGGCTGCCTGCGTGGGACTGTGCAAGCAGTCCCAACACCCCACCGGCTTCATTAAGCCAGTGGGATGCCGCTGCCGCCAGCTGTGCAGAAACAGCCTCAGATACGAAAGCTCCACCTGGCAGGCAAAAGATTGTGGGCAACTTCAAAATTAAAATTACAACATTCCTCAGGGCAATGTCCATCCGGTCTCCCCCAGCCGGAGGCTCACTGGAAAGTTGCATTATTGCCCAGCACACAGTGGATCTGCTCCAACTAGATGTCCATTCCAGTTCCCATCAACACCCCAAGCTACCATCAAGCCTAAATTCCTTCTCTGGACTCTCAGGTTGTTTTTCTTTTCATAGACCTGGAAACAGAAGAATGGGGCAGAGAAGAGGGTATCTCTCATTTCTCTTTGTGTACTGTGGTCCGCCATTGGGACTGCCTCTTGAATTTTAATTGCCATCTGCCACCATCATTGTGGGTCTGAAAAATGGGATTAAAATATCCAAACGCTCCTGCACATGCACTTTTAAAAGGGCAAATCCACCACAAGTAGCCAGATTTATATTATGAATGTAGCTTCAATCTGGGCCTCAAAACCTTTACGAACTGAAGTGCAACAGCTGATCTTCTAAAGAGGCCTGCCAGGCGAGTCTCCCACAACATGGCATTCTACAGAAAGACCTTCATGGCACCCAACATTTAACAACACAGGACTGATGGCATTCTCTCAAGATACTGTCAAGGGATCCAGAAACTACACTGGACAATTGTGGATCTGCAACAGAAACGTAACCCCGTGAACTGGCAGCAAACAGGTGAGTGGGTTTAACAGGTAATTGACATCCAAACGTCAGTTTCCTGAACTAAGCAACTAACAAGAGGCCCTGGATATGTCAGGCCATGTTTAAATCATAGGTGTCAAACTCGCGGTCCTCCAGATGTTATGGATTACAGTTCCCATCATCCCCTGCCAAAATGGCCAATTGCTCATGCTGGCTGGGGATGATGGGAACTGTAGTCCATAACATCTGGAGGGCTGCGAGTTTGACACCTGTAGCCAATGGAATCAGAAGTTCCTGTTCTCACATTTCTAAGACTTCACAGCAACCCAGGGTGATCCACCACTTCTGCTGTTGCACATTTTCCAAAGAGACACCTAATGGAAACTCTACAGAACTTTGCAACAGAATGATGTAAACCGCTCTCAGTTTGCTATTAGGACACAGGAGCAACTAGACTAGAAGAAATAAACAAGTGTGTTTATTTTTGCAGTTCTGCTGGCTCTTCATGGTTTATAAAGAAACAGCTCACAGCACAGGAGTTTCATATGTTTACAGGGCCATTCCCACAGCGACTCACTTCCAATCAGGTTCTAAGACAAACCTGCTTGGCCTGCCATCCAGCACTGTTCTAGAAGACAGACAACTGAAGACTGCCAAGAACATGCCTGCATGCTCACCTTCAGTTCAAGCATTGGAAGAAGGGTCAACTGCAATGCCAAGACTTTCCCACTATGTAGCATTCAGCGACAAAGCCAGTGGGGCCAAATGTCAACTATTCCCTCTGAGCATTCACAACACAAGCAAAACAGGGCTTCTGCAATTGCTGAACGCCTGCCACCCTGCCTCATACAGAGTTACTATAGGACAATTATGTGTTTCCTCCTGCACCAGGCTTCTTTCCTCCATTAGTCTCTCACCACCCACCCACCAGGCCTTTTATAGGGCCATGCATCTGTAACACCACCCTGCATTTAAGCTCACACAGTTTCTGCTTGTAAAACCCACTTTTCCCCACTTATGCCACAGAGGCTTGCTGGGTCATTCTGGGCTAGCTAGAAGCTAACTCACAGGGGTTTGTGAGGATAAAACAGAGGAGAGGAGAATGCTGCAAGGTGCTTTAGGTCTTTTGTTGGATAGAAAGTCAAAGTACATAAGTATCGAATAAATAAAAGAAAACCAGCCCTTCCCATCTTGAAGACAACTACCTCAACATCTACAGCTGCTGGCTGTTGTGGGGGTTTTGGGCTGTGTGGTCTGGTCGTTTTTGTTCCTAACATTTCGCCCACATCTATGGCTGGCATCTTCAGAGGTTTCTCACAGTGAAATGTGTTTCTCTCCGGGGTATCCACATCTTATCGTGACATACCTCTGAAGATGCCAGCCACACATGTGCTACATAAACAATGCAAAATTGCAATAAGTATCCACGAGGCTATCACCACAACCACGTGGTATATTTTAACTAATGATTCAGTGTGGCTACCAACAAAAACAGGATGGACAGCAGGGGAAGCTGCAGATAGCACCCTAGAGTGTGATCCCCAAAGGGCAAGGTCAAACTGGCCTCCCACATTGAGATTAAGCAGAACTGACCTGCTTCTTCTTTCCTAAAAAGGGGTGACGGCAGATACCCGATGCCTGTGGGCAGCAACCTGTTTTCTAGGAGGCTCCCTAGAAGGCAGACCTGCTCCTCAGCACATGCCAAGCTCGTGGCGTTCAGCATGCATTATGTGGGAGTGGGGGCTCAGAGCTAGGAAGGATTCACTGCTGGAGCCAAAAGGCATACAGATTACAGACACGCAAATCAGGCTTATACACTGAACAGACAGAGAAAGTCCACAGGAGCCTCTCTGGTGAATAGTGCCTGCCAATCTGTGATTCTTTTGAAGAACTGAAAGATTTACTCTCTAGATGGCAATTGGTTAGGATTTTACAAATGCCTGCTTCATTCAGTCAAGCAAGAGTCACATGCCTAGAATTACATGAGCTTCTGGAAATATCTCTCTGTTTCTTCTTCCAGCAAAAGGAGAGAGACAGATACACAGGCATCCATATCCATATAGACTGCACAGACATCCAGACTGAGTACGTGCATAGATATTTAGTGTAAATTCATTCATTTTACAGTAAAATTCTATAAAACAATACACTCATATCTCTGCTATATTATGTGCTCTGTTAATTCATTGCCGTACAACAAAAGGTTAAGGGTACAGAAGTTTCCGCTGCACAGACTTTTCTCTTTCACTGGAAGAAGAGGACATGTAGCTAAATATTGTCATGAAAGAGAATCAACTGGAGAATCAGAGGGGAAGAACCAATTAATGTTTATAGAAGAGGTGATATTAATAAAACTTTAGCTGTAAAGATAAGGAGAAAGTCACTTCAGTTACAGAAAAGGGGCAAACAAAGAACAGATGTGCATATATGACTATAAATGTCTGCAAAAGTGAAGTAAATTTATTTATTTTAGACTCTGGATCTTTTTCCCATGTTTGCAACAATGAAAAATATTTTGAATTGAATGAAAGCGAAGAAGAGAAACTTTTTCAGGTTGACAGTAAACCACTGAAAGTGTGTGGAAAATTTACTGTGATAATCGATGTTTTGAGTTCTACTGGAGAGACAGTACAGGATGACCTAAAAGAGACCCATATGCATTTGAAGATTGTGAAAATTTAATATCAGTGCCTAGACTGCTGAATGGTGGAAACAAAATTACAATGGCTAAAGAAACATGTTGCATTTATAATCCAAAACTTCATATGGAGTTCAAAGGTGAAAAGATTGGAAACTTTATCTAAGAAATGCTGAGAGCCATTTATCACATAAAAACTCCAGTTGTGTTTATGAATGGCATGTACAATTAGGCCACAGATGTATAGACTCAGTAAGAAAACTTATAAAAGTCTATGATTTAAAACTAGTTGAATGCAACAAAAATACTGAACGCTGTGAAATATACATTTTTGCCAAATGCATTGCTCCTCATTATTCAGGGCAACAAAGAGTAGGAGAAAAGGAAATGATAACAAAAGTACGCTCAGACCTAATTGGACCTCTAGCACTTTCTGTTAGTGGAAACAAATACAGGTTGACTTTTATCAATGCAGCAAGCAGATTTGCCCATGTGTATTTCCTCAAATCAAAAGATCAATTATTGAATAAGTTCAATGTTTATGTGGAAGCTGTTAAAAATACCAGTAAGCATGGAAGAGCACCAGAAATTTTATTCTCAGACAATGGTACTGAATACAGTGCTAGTGAATTCCAAAATTACCCAGAACAAGAATGTACGCATCATGCAAGTTCAGGGATATACTTACTCACCTCCTCAAAATGGTCTAGCAGAACACTGTAATGGTAAAATACTTGTGTGGAGAAAGAACTGGTATTGATTTAACTGTAACTGTATCCATTTTCTCTGTAAGTCTTGTCTATGTTTTTAAAGTGTTAATCACCTTTGGCTCTTTTCCAGCTAGCCCGTTCTAAGGTGGAATAATGATCAGCTGAAGGTCATCACCAGCTGTGTGAGATTGTTAATTGGTTAAGTTTTAAAGAAGGTTAACCTGCGTATTCATGGGGTATAATGATGTTATCAACGGCTCCTTTTAAATAATTTCACTCCTGATTGGTTGAGGGGAAATTACTGATTAGTAGTTTTATAAAAAGGAAAATTTGCCTTTTTTTTAAGAAACGAAAGAAAGGAGTTGATATGTAAATAGAGCTATCGTGGTTCAGTAGGCCAATTTGTAATATATCATTAAGCTTGCCTGTTATGTACATTAAGCACTCTTACGTGCTTTTTTATGAATTTTAAGTATGCTAGCTTTCCTGTGAATTTTGTTATGCTAGTTTATCTTAGATATCTGATATAAACAAGATTCAATAAATTACAAAAAGGATTTTTTGTCTCTGAGGCCCCTTCCGCACACGCAAAATAATGCATTTTCAAACCACTTCCATAACTGTTTGCAAGTGGATTTTGCTATTCCGCACAGCTTCAAAAAGCACTGAAAGCAGTTTGAAAGTGCATTATTCTGCATGTGCGGAATGAGCCTGAGTGTATATTGAATCAAAGCCCACGTAAAGGTGGATTGTTGAGCCTTCCATGACAACTTGAAACTGCATGTTTCAACTGCATGACACTTGTTGGGCAGAAGCTGTCAATACAGCTATATAGCTCTACAACAGAACACCATGAAAATCTATTGGAATGACTACTTTTGAAATACGGCATAAGAAACCAAGTTTAAAACACTTGAAGCCATTTGGAACAAAAACTTATGTATAAATTCCCCAATAGAGAAGAAGAAAACTGGGTGACGTTGGGCCAGTTATACTGAAGTTATATTCCAGCTGAAGTTGGAATATTAGTTGGCTACAATCCAAATTCAAGAGGTTACAGAGTCATGGATCCCTAGACTTATGATGTGCAGATATGCATCAATGCCTACATAGATGAACAAAGCATTCAGTGGGCTCTAAAACCTGATGATTCCACAAAAGAAAGCAGGCATGATACTGAAGAAGTCACATTTACAGAGCGGATAACAGAATTGCCTGCATATACTGTATCCCAACAAGGGACTTCCCAACCAGAAGGGGAAGAAGATGGTGCCAAACCACCAGAAAGAGAGACTGTAGTAACTGTAAGGAGGTCAGAAAGAAGCACTAAGGGAATGGCATCGAGGAGATACACCTACCACAGTGGTGGCGAGCCAATTAGCCATGCTGGCAGGAACTGATGGGAATTGTAGTCCATGAGCATCTGGAGTGCCATAGGTTCACCACCACTGGTCTAGTCTGTCTCAATTGCTCAAAAACAGTCCAGCTTCAAAACATACAGAACCTTGAGCTCACATATATGATTTTATACAAACCATCTATTTTTACACCACTAGTCTAGAACTTCTGAAGTTGCACTGTCCCAATACTGGCACCAAAATGCCATCTGAACCCTGAATCTGACATTGACAAATCAGAAGCCCCTGAATCTTTAGTAAAATGCACAAACATCATTTCTGAACGATGGGATTCTCTCGGCATTATTGGAGAACAATGGTGAGTCATGCTCTTTACCACATGCATTTATTTCTACGGTAGTTTCCTGATATACTTATTTCCTTACAAGACAAAACAGAATATTTTTAGCTCATGCTGTTCTCATTGTAGTACACCAGCTCCCAGTATATGTGAAAGGTTCTGATTGCTGTGAAGGACTATATCCATGGTGGCGAACCCATGACACTCCAGATAGCCTGAGGGACTACAATGCCTCATCAAAGCCCCTGCCAGCATTGGCCATTCTCTGGCCATGCTGCGCAAAGGGCCGATTTCGGAATTGTAGTCCATGAACATCTGGAGTGCCATAGGTTCGCCACCACGGACCTACCACATCAACATGCAAAGCCATATTTAACCCAAAAGCTGGGGTAAAACGGTGCAGTTGCCTCCATGTGAAAAAGAAAAACGGATGACAGCAGTAAAAAAAAAAGAATTGGAGGTCAAGCTCGCGATCGGTATTATCGAAGCGCCTGGAGACGGCAAAAAACGCCGCCTCCAGGCCGCTATCTTCGCATTAGGCGAAGCCGGTATCGCGAGCCGCTAAGGCCGCTTCTGGCGCTGCCGCCTCGCTCAAAGCCTTAAAGTCGGCGTTTCCCCAGAGCTTTGGAAGCTCTTTGTTGGGGAAATGTCACTGAAGCCGCTGCCGAAGCTTAATGTCTCCGTTTCGGCAGTCGCCAGGCTCGGGGATTAACAGCCAGTCTCTGCCCGGCATACTGGAGCAGGGCCAAGAGGCCAAGCGGTCCTGGCTCCGGGCGACGCGTCGAGGCCCGTGGATTGGTTGGTCAGCGCCGGTAAGGCCCGCGGTGCCGCTGCCCGGTTAGTGTCCAGGACCGGCCCCGCAGACGCGTCCCAGCATTGTCGGGTTGACGCTGAAATGCGCCGGACGAAGTCAGCTTCCGGCCCGCAAGGAAACGTCGGAGTCTTTACACAAGAAAATGATAGGAGACATACTGACAAAACCAAGATGAAATTTGAGAATCTCTGTCATAAATGATGCCTGGTTGACTTCAGAAGCTGACACTTGAGAAGGGGTTTGTTAGGATTTCACAAGTGCCTGCTTCATTCAGTCAAGCAACTGAATTAACTGCTGACGTCACATGCCTAGAATCACATGACCTCCCAGAGAGATTTCTGTTTCTTCTTCCAGCAAAAGAGGAGAGACAGATACACAGGCATATATAGACTGCACAGACGCTCAGGCTTGGTAGTTGCGAAGATAGAGTTTGGTGTTCCTATATTTAGTGTAAATTCATTTATTATCCAGTAAAATTCTATAAAACAACATACTTGCATCTCTGTTATATTATTTGCTCTGCTAATTCATTGCAATACAACACAATTTTTTGCCATCCCTTATTTTGCTGTTTCCAACTTAATCAGCCATAGACAGGGACTGATGAGTAGAGAAGGACACAACCTATGGGTCAAGATACTTGGGGTGGTGGGATTGTCTGAAGGGTCCTAGCTTGATGTCGATGAGAGGAAGTTAGATTGGTCCTAACAGATCACCATGAGTGGTATGGATTCAGCTGCCCTTTCCCCTCTTCACCTGCACCTAAATTGTAAAATATATATTTTACCCAGCAAACACAAATTAAGACCACAAAACAAGGGCCAGCCCAGCTGTATACGGAGTAGACGGTATTTATTTAACTTGAATTATTCCTAGCCTACTCCCCACAAAAGTCTCTTCTTCCATGCTGGTATTTTTAATTACCAAACCAGGAAGGAAGCCTGGGTCAACAAACGTGCTTTTAACTGGCAAGGGGAACTGAGCACACTCAGCACCAGCCAGATCTGTGGGAAGGCGTTCCATAACAGAGCAATGTGTGTATGTGTGTGCGTGCGTGTGTATAGGGCTGTCATCTGATTCATCTGATTTATGGTGACCCTTCAAAGGGTGTTCAAGGCAAGAGACTTTCAGAGGTGATTTGCCATGGTTGGCCTCTGCATAATGACTTGCACTTCCTTGTTCATCTCCCTTCCAAGCACTAATCAGGGCCAACCTTACTTAGCTTAGCTTCCAAGATCTGATGAGACTGGGCTAGTCTGGATTATCCAAGTCAGGGCATTACTGAGATGCCACCCCAGAAAGAATAACACTTATAGCCACAGCAAAAGCACTCGCTTGGTGATCTTGGGCAAATATAACATACT
This sequence comes from Sphaerodactylus townsendi, assembly GCF_021028975.2. Taxonomy (NCBI): domain Eukaryota; kingdom Metazoa; phylum Chordata; class Lepidosauria; order Squamata; family Sphaerodactylidae; genus Sphaerodactylus; species Sphaerodactylus townsendi. The sequence continues at coordinate 41,044,929 of NC_059436.1, read as the reverse complement.
TAGCCTAGCCTAACTCACAGGGTGGTTGTGAGGGTAAAATGACGGTGAGGAAAATGATGTGAGCATTCCAGGTCCCCACTGCGGTGAAAGGTGGGACACAAGTTAAATAAATAGCTACCCCAAGACAATCTCATTTTACATTTCCTGGCTGTAGATTCTTATTATCTGGTGGGTTATTTGTAATTTAGCCCTAATAAGCAGTTCTTGTTTCAAACTTTCTGGGCATTAGTGTTGAACAACATGCAACATAACTGTGTTCTAAAGAACCCACAGGCACCTTCTAATTTTCCTTTGAGCACCAACACTTCAAGAGGTTTGCACAAATCAACATCTCAGCCTCTAACATCACTACTCACACTAGCCGGTTTACCCAGAATGCTGAACAAGAGCTCAATAAGCACAGACTGTGGCTAGGTTTCGTAGGAAGCTGCCAAATACCAAATTGAGGTTTGGACCCACCGAGATCACCACTATCTCTGATTACTGATGTCCCTCTGATTACTGATGTCCCTTTGTCAGATGCAGTGGCGTAGCGCCCAAGGGGCCGGGTGGGACACAACACCCTGGCCACGTGCCTTGCGGAGGCGTGGCTGTGATGTGGCTGGGGCATTCTGGGGGTGCAGGATGAATGCACGCCCTGGGCACAGTCCCCCCTCGCTCTGCCTCTGGCCAGATGCAGGCTGTTCTCCGACACCTACAATCCAAGTTCCTTCCACCAGAGACAATCCTGGGATCTTCTGTGTGCAAAGCAAGCGATCTGAGCCATGGCAGCTCTCCTAGTTTCCGCACAGCAAAGATTGGAAGCCAGCTGATGGTTTTGCCAAGAGGTCCCATCAAAAGCCTTGCATCACAAGCCCATATCATTTGCAGCAATGCTTGGAGGAGACCAACACTCCAAACAAACCACTGAGAAATTTAGGAGTGTACACCATTTTAAAAAAATTGACATTTTTCGCGTTCGGCTTTAAAAGACACTGAAGTTTTCAAAAAATCTGGAGAAGCCAAACCCCCAAACTAGCTTTTCCATCTTTTCTGTAATGCTTTGGGGTCTTTTAAAGCTGAACTCAACAGATTCCAAGCCGCAGAGCTGAATGCAGGGATCAGCTGAGCCAACCCCTCACTGCACACAGCACTGCTGGCTGGGCTTGTGAATAGCTGAAAGCCAAAAAAGGTTATTCTTTTTAGGCTTTTCTGTTCAGCTTTATGCAGAGAGCTTTTTTTTCTTTTTCTTTTTTTGCCACCAACACCCCTGGAAAAAAAGCCAAAAAAAATGGGCGGTGGGTGATGGTTTGGCTCAGCTATATCCAAATGCACAGTGCTTGAGTGGCTGTTATCACAGACTAGGAGTTGCCTTATACCAAGGGGTCAACAAACTTTAACTTATCTTGGAAGTTGGTCAAAAAATGTGAGCTCACCACAATCCTAACCTAGAGAACAGTGTCTGGTATGACATGTGTGTGCAGGGATGGGGGCCAAGGGGGAGGGAAGGAAGGAAGGCTCATTTGCCAGATCAGAAAGCAAATATTTATTTATACCCCCACCTTCCTTTCCAGTGGGAATTCAAAGTGGCTCACATTGCTTTCCTCTCCTCCATTTTGTCCTTACAACAATCTTTTGAGGTAGGTTACAGCCAGTGTGGTATAGTGGTCAAGAGCAGGTAGATTCTAATCTGGAGAACCAGGTTTGATGCCCCACTCCTCTACCTGAGTGACAGAGGCTTATCTGGTGAACCGGATGTGTTTCCGCACTCCTACATTCCTGCTGGGTGACTTTGGGCTAGTCACAGTTCTTCAGAACTCTCTCAGCCCCACCTACCTAACCAGGTGTCTGCTGTGGAGAGAAGAAGGGAAAGGAGCTTGTAAGCCACCTTGAGTCTCCTTACAAGAGAGAAAGGTGGGGTATAAATCCAAACTCCTCCTCCTCAGTCTGAGAAAGTATAACTGCCCCAAGGTCACACAGACAGCTTCCATAACACAGTGAGGATTTGAACTTGGATCTCCCAGATCCTAATCTGATACCAACCATTAACCCCACTAGGTTTTAATAGGTGGACCTCTGCTTGGACCCCTGGTCCATCTAGCCCAGGGGTCTTCAAATTGTTCAGTGATTCTTCCAGTTCAGGGAACTATAATTCCCATCAGCCCTGCTACTTGGCCATGTTGGCGGAGGCTGATGGGAATTGTAGTTCCTGAACATCTGGAGGGCCATAGTTTGAAGACCTCTGATCTAGCCCCACTCAACCTTAACAGAGGTCCAAAGCAAAGATCAGTCTCCAATTCCCCCAACTGCTGGCAAGAAGAAGCAGGGAAGCTTCTGCCAACAGCATGCAAATATTGTCAGGGTCGAGCTGGTTTCTCCTCTTGCAGGAATTCAGCCTGGGTGTGGCCCCCAGGAGCGAAAGGGCAAGAGACAAAGAGCTCTTGGCACGAGGCTCACAACCCTGGGGCAGCTTAAAAAATAGTCGGCCAGTCGATAAGGCCTTGTCCAGGATGTGCTTTGGGGTCCGTGTTTGTTTTGGAAATTTGCTTAAACTGCTTGAAGTCCCTTTGGGTAGAAAGGCCTAGAAAAAAACTTGATGAACTCTGAAATCCTTTAAGTGGCCTTTCAGCACATGGAACATAAGTTTCACTGATAAGCTCTCAGTCCTCCTGTTACTTTACACCAAAACAAACTGTCAGGACGCCTGTCATCCCCGTACCATCTACTCCCATTCCGCAAAGTTTCAGGCAGAGAAAGGCCTCTCCAATACTTCTATGCTTGTCATTTGGCCACCTGCAGCTGGCAAACTGTTCTTCCTTAGCCTCAATCCTTTGTCTTTGAGATATTAAAACGACAGGTGAGAAAAAGTATCCACAGAATTTCCCTACGGTCTTCACCAAAGAGACTATGGGAAATTCCTAGAGCATCAGCCAAAAGTGATTTCACATCTTCCCCAAACTCCACAGACCACTGCCTTCTAAATCTGTGTGCATTTGAATCTAAGGAACAAAAGAAAAATCCTCTTTCTATTCTGGAACTAGTGACGATGGCTTTATTAACATGCAAGGGAGATAAAGGCCTGCGCCACATGTTTCATTTCCAAATTTCACAAAACATGAGTGTTTTCAATTACGACTTCTTTTGGACAATTTCCTTGCCCTTTAAGGGAGAATGAAGAGGGATGGAACCAAAAACACACATTTTGGATTCCACCAGGACGGGAGGGGAGGGGTGGGAGAAAGAAAAAGGACCAGCAGTAAAAAAAATTTCCAGCCAGCTTCAGACATCAGCTATTCACAGCATTTCCTGCTTCTTTGCCTGCCTGGGGTGACATGCCTCTGTTCCAAAAGATGCAAGAACTATCAATAGCAGCCAGCTATGGCTGGAAGGAAAACCAAAAAAAAAAATTCATTCAAAGCTAAACATTTGCTTAAGGGTAGAAACTTGCCATCATGGCTCTCAACAGAAGCAGGCAGGTGAGAGGCCCTGAAGTAGGAGCTGCAAGTTGTGCGAGCGGATGTGTGGAAACAGTTTGGCAAATGTTTGCAGGCTTCAAAACACTGGGGCAGATGCCATTCTGCCAAAAAATGGCGACTAGGAGAGAGCCAGCAAGACTGAAACCAAAGGCACAGGAAAGCCATCTCTACAAATAATAATGCGCTTTTTGATACCGTAATCTGTGATCCTGACCTGGAAAGCCCAGATAGCTTCAGATCTGGGAATCTAAGCAGGGCTGGCTTTGGTTAGTATTTGGATGGGAGACCACTTCGGCCAGGGGCTCTACAGAGAGCTAAGCAATAGCAAACTACTATCACTTGCCTAAACAACGGTGGATTCTGGACAGCATATCAGCAACAAGTTGCAATCATCATGAATGAACCCATTTTCCTTTTTTTCTGTTCATGTATGTGCCATTTGTGCGTCTGGGAAGCGATTTGAGGCCATGGAAACAATTTGGGTTATTTTCGTGCCTTTGCATGAAGACATTTCTCTCTCTCTCTTTTTTTTACAACACATGCATAGCTGCAAAGGCATACAGAAATGAGTCCTCGCAGCCATGCTGGTTTTTTCGCAATCTGATTGGCTACACCTGCATAGCTTCAAATGTTCAACACAAAGATTTTGTTTTAAAAGAGAAAAAAAGAAACTTTTGTACAATGGTCAGGTAATAATGAATGTGTTTCTGTAGATTTATGAGTAAAATGGTGGTCATACTCGCTGTCACAGGGAGAAAATGTGCTTGGGGAACTTGTGCAATGACGGGCACTCAGAAAATCAGCCTAAAGTGTCTCCTTCCTGTTGTGTCATTTTCAACCTGGGATTTGCAAAAAAACAAACAAACAAACTGCTAGTTGAGCAGTTTTTGAAAAACCTGGGTTGAGAAAAATATAACAGGCTTAAGCTGTCTTGGGGAACAGGCCTGTGCAAAGTTCTTCCCCAAAATGCTATTTATAACATCCCAAAGACGTTATATTTGTGCTGTGCGGACCTATTCTGGGTCACCCTAAGTCATTTGTGACTTGATGTCACTTTACACCCCCATCCTGTATGAAGAACCAAAGTGTCATTGGTTCAAATTTTTTATCCACCACAAACTCACCTGAGCCTTCAGCAAGCCACAGCCCATGCTTAACAACTGCAATGTGAAGATCTGACTATTGACTGACATTATCATAATTACTACAACAGTCTGATAATGAAGTGCAGTGCCTTGAACACTGGTAATGCTGTATGAATAAAAACGTACAACTGCTGAACCTTTTGAAGCCACTGAAAAAAGGGAAATCCTAGTTAAAGGAAGGCGGTGGACATTGAAACAAGATGCAATATATACTTCCTTATCATACCTGATTTCATTTTACTGCTTTTAACAAAGTACCACTTAAAAACTTGGCACACAGTTCTACTGCATGCAAGCCCCTAAAGCAGCATTAGTTAATGGGTAGGGATGGATATAAACACGTGCAGCGGCGGAGTGAGGGGAAACTGCGCCCAGGGTATGCACGCACCCCACACCACTGCTGCGGAGGCACCCACCCCACCCCAGAACACCCCCGCCACACCCCCTCCATGACCAGGCCACGCCTCCTCCACAGCTCCGCTTGGGGAATCACACACACCCCATCCCGTAGGAACTACGCCACTGAAAACATGCAATGCCCCTTTAATCCTGCCCCACAAGACCCCTGGTGCCAGGCAGCAGGTTCAAAATGGACACACCTATACATTATCTCTAGACTTTGGAAGAAGAAAGCAGTTCCTTGCTGGCCACCTGAAACAATGGTTGGCTCCCAAACATATGGACCCTGGTGATAAACATTCAAGATACCACAACTGTCAACACTTAGCCTTATTTTCTGCAAGAGGACTGCAGCCCACAAGGAGTTCCATGAAAATGACTTGTGGTTGGCTGACTGCAAAGGACAGGATTCTAAAGGCTGTGTGAGATTGTGAGGAGAATTCTGATTATAATGCCAGAACAAATTATTGTGAGCTCTCTGGTGGTTTGGCAGTTGGTTTCAGAATAAGCTTATGAATGGGTGTGTGCCAACTAGGCTCCATTCTAGTTGGTTTGAGGGACTGGACAGTCAGATTAAAGGGAGAATCTGTATCACGTCCCTGGTGAAAAGAAACAATGACACTCAATAAACACAGGGATTGTTTGGTTGTCTTGCCTCTGAAGGAAACCCCATGCAGATATTAAGAAGGAAAGCTTATGAATGTGGAGGCAGAGACAAAGAGAGGAATTGACTTCCTGAGGATTAGCTGGAATTCCTGCTCTTTTAAACAATGTGTGGGCTAGACACATTCAGAGGAAAGGATAGTCTAGAACAGTGATGGCGAACCTGTGGCATGGGTGCCAGAGGTGGCACTCAGAGCCCTCTCTGTGGGCACGCGTGCACAGAATCCGTCAAGTGATAATAGTGTAATTATTTCAGGGAGATTATTAGAATTAAATCTGAGACCTAGTTTTGGGGAAACAGTGTAGGTAACTCTGTTAAGCGCTGTTAAACCCTACTGATTTTCATGGGAAGAAAGCATGATCCTTACCTGTGAGTAAGCTTGGTTGCTGGCAATGGGGTTTGCTTCTGAGTAAACCCTCCTAGGGTCGTGATTCACTCGTTTGAAGTGTTGCACAGTTGCTTCAAAGCAAAGCCACCAACTACCACCAAGCTTAATTCTGAAAGCAACGCTGCGTCTTGGAGCCAACCGGCTTCATACTAAAGCCTCAGTATTAGGTTAAATTCCCATGCTGGCACTTTGCAATAAATAAGTGGGTTTTGGGTTGGAGTTTGGGTACTCGGTCTCGAAAAGGTTCGCCATCACTGGTCTAGAACACATTGTTTTAAGGAACTGTTTTTGAAATACTCTCCTGAGGACAAAAGAAAAGTTTTTTCAAACCAACAGCATTAACAACTGAATATAGTGTCACCAAAACTGGTGTGTGTTTAAAATTAAATTTATTGTAACATCAAGACAGTAAGCTAGTGACCTGAGTCAATCTTGTAGCACTTATAAAGATAGACACTGTAACTACTTGTATACCAGCCTCATGTTTCTAAATAGTCATTCCTTTGCCAAAACTCATTTTTCTTGTAAATAAAATATTCTTGTTCCATTGTTTTACTTTAAAGAGACTCTGGTATCTACTTTTTATTATTTGACAGAAGGACAAGTGATTTTTCATGGTGATTTTTCAAGGGGCAGGAGGAAGGAACTAAGGTAAGTGGGGGGCATGGGTCCGTGGGGTAAGGGAGAAGGGGACAAGGGCAGGGGGATTTCCCCACACACACCGGTGCAAGCCCGGCACCCCCGCATCCCCTAATAGTTCTGCCACTGTTTGGGAGTGGTTGGGATGGGAGTTTGAGAATTTCGAATGTTTTATGGTTTTAGGATTGGTTATATAGTGGTCTTGCCATCTTATTGTATGGGATTTTATTATGGCTTTTTATTGTAACTCGCTCTGGGATTATTGTAACAAGCAGAGAAAAATCTTAATAATAATAATACGGTCATCCAGTAAATGGCAGAGCGAAAATGTATATCTGAGTCTCCCAAATCTTACGCTCACACTCTGCCACACTGTGGAGTTTGCCAAGCAGAGTGATACTGCACGTGAGAGACTAGCTCAGTAGGCTAATCCCATGTTAAGCGTTCGATGGATTCATACTTTATCAGCCCCTGCCAGCATTTAATTCACTGGCCATGCTGGCAGGGGCTGATGGGAATTGTAGTCCATGAACATCTGGAGTGCCATAGGTTCATCACCACTGGACTAGCTGATCAGGGATTCCACAAGGCTCGCTTAAGAGCTTTGCATGATCCTCAGTGGTTGTTTCGATCCCAGCCTACTTCAACAAAATAAGTATGGGGGAGGCTCACCAGTGAGAGAGGTAATGTGCCAAACATGTTGATCTGACTAATTTCTTCCGCTTTCTTCGTAAGACAACTTCCCCCTGTCCTGCCCAGGCAAGGTGTTCTCAGGAGTTTCCCCTCCAAAATTAAAACTGTCACTTTTAGGGCTCACTGAGCAGCTACCAACTGCTTTTTTATGCTTTTATTATTATTATTTAACCTTTAATAGGCATAGAGCTTTTTTATGCTGATGAGGTAGTGTTAGTGTGGTGATTTCACTTTATTTCTTTCACTTTGTGGTTTCCCACCTTATAATTATACCCCAATATGTGTTAGGTTATTTTGATGTACCATGTTATGTGTTTTTTTTCTATGTTTTCATCTAAGAAAAAATAAAATTCTTTTTTTTAAGTGTCCCAACAGCCAATCTAGGAAGATTTCTCCAAAGCAGCAAGGACTGATTGCAGCCCAAAGAGCAACAACCCCAAAACTCTCCAGTCTTGGCTAGCAGTACAGCCCAGCAAAGGATTTCAAGAGCTGCAAAACTATTAAACTTGCCAATACACCATTTCCACGCTGCCTAGAACACACCCCAGTTCACATTTAATTTGTAAAAGTGTACTTTGTCACCACACAGCATTCTCCATCCCAAAAACATTTTCTCACAATACAGTACACAGTCCTAGAATTGGCAAAGATCCAGTGGACAGTGTTGGGCAGCCAAGAAAAGGCACAGTTAAAAGCTAGTCTAAACTTCATTTATTAGGCAAAGAATAACGGATGGCTATGTCCCAATACACATATGCCAGCTCATAAAATCATGCTGTCAAAGTTATAATCTGTGTAGAGAGAAATTCTTTTCCTTCTCACGCAGTAATAGGATTTGAAGCTTAATAAAACAGACAGGTAGCAGATTCAGGATTTTATTTTTCAAAGAGTACCTCTCACAAATGTATCATTGGCTCAGAGGACTATCAGAAGATGCGGGTGGATCCAAAACTTGGGGATGGTCTTCAAAGGACTAGCTAAGTGCATGGAGATCAGTCTGCAGCTAACAGTCAAGATAGCTAAATGGAACCTCCCTATCCTAAGGCAGTGTCTCTTCTAGTAGAAGGTACAAGTGGGTAAGGCCAACACATCTCTTGCATGAGCTTGAAGAGGTATCTTACTGATCTCCTTTGGAAATGTTAAGCTGTGCCTGTAATCTGCTCAGACGCAGCAAATCCTAGGTGTAAAGCAATGAGGCTAGACAAAAAACTACTGCCATGTTATCAGTCGTATTTATATGTTGTATTTTACTCCAACCTTCCCCTAGGGCAGCATTATGGTTGCTCCTCACCCCAATTTCATCCTCCTATCAACGCTAGGAGGTAATTATATGGCTGAGAATTGATTTGAACCTGCTTTTCCAAGTCTTAAACCAGGGTAAGCCACGGTACCCCAAAATGCAATATTGATGAAGATATTGGTGTGCTGGCAAACAGGATGGGTGGGGGGAAAGTTAAGGGTTGTATATGCTTGGAGCAAACCAAGCCCAAGTGTGGCTATCAGTATATCTGGGTCTAGCCTTGACTTAGCTAGTGGCTGTACAGATCTGAGAGGTTATGGTGCTCATAAACAATACCTTCGTCTTCTCCTTTATGGCTAGTACAGAGCTTTGAACGTTTCAACAGAGATCTGGCCCTGATGTCCAACAAAACTGTGGTGTGGTCAGCCGTGTGGTATGGTGGGGTCAGCTAACCCTGCCCTAGGCTGTCACTGTAACCAATCTATCACATCTTTAAGGATAAACAAACCCTATAACAACCTTCCTTTTGAGGATGGGGCCAAGAGGGTGTGTTAGATGCCTGTGAAATTATGTGCTGCAGGAAAATACCAGTTTAAGTGTGAGCATGCCTCTGTGAAATCTGATCAGGACCAACTTCCAGACCCAGGTATGCACCTACTTTATGCCTTCATGCTTGTTGTGGGTAACACCAGGGAGTAACTTCAGGAGCACATTCACACATATGAAGCACAGAGTTTCCAGTCATCCCCAAATGCAGTACAACCTCTGTGAAGTGTTCATAAATTCAGGCTGCAAAGACCTCTTTGCACAAGAGGCATTTCCGACATGGGGAAAAAAAATCAGAGGCATGCTACTGTACCAAGAGGCACAGATCCTGTGAAAGAGAAATTACCTGGCTAAAAAGGGATGGCCTCCAGCCCTGCTGGCAGCCATCTTGAGATTCCGTTAATTTATAATTTAGTCCAATTTAGTGGCCCCCTCAAGCTGGCTGGAAGCAGCAGAAGAGGAGGAACCTGGCAAATATGCACAGTGGAGCCTGCCAAGTTTAAGCCTGCAAGCATTACCCACCCTTTTTTTCAATTTATCTACACTGCCAGCTAACATGACTAGATGAAAGCCAACTTCCACCTCTTGGTGCAAACAGAGCCATCCAGCTTTCTCATATACTTGGTAACACCAGGTAGAAGTCATCACTATCAAAATTCCCTTCCTCCAAAGGATACTAATGATGGATTAACTTTTTCCCACAGTTCCCTCATGCACGCAAACCCCAGAAAGGACTCCTCCCCGAAGGCTTTTCTGAGAAAGAATAGAGTTCATTTGGTGGGGCACACAAGTGAGGACCTGAGCAATTTCAGAAAGGGACTACACCGCTTCCTAGAAAAGCTCATGAAGTGCTTCCAACCCAAGACCAACTTGTCTTTTTAGTGGATTAATAGATACATCCCAAGCTATTCTGAGAACTCCTGTTTAATCCAGCTTGCTTAACCCCAGTGAGGAATGAAGAATCTGGCTTGCTTAGTCCCAGAAGAATGAAAAAGAGAATATTCGAACATGTCAATAAGGTGTCAGAATGGTCAATAAGGAGTCAAAATGGGTTACACAAGAATTCCGGGGGAAGTGGGAGGCACCTACATCAGCATACCCAGGTCAAGTGAACTCCTGGATTAGATCTTGTTTTAAGAAAAGTATGAGTGTCCCAATGTAAAGGGCAAAAACCAGATCGTAATCCACATAACGCCCTTCCTTAGGACTGGATGATACATACATGTGAGCCATCATGACATCCTATTATGTATCACTAGCGGGGCCTGGCCACACGCTGCTGTGGCAATTGTCCTTCTCATCGCAGTCCGCAACCCACACAGACGTCCATGCAGGTCCAATGATCCCCAGCATAGCCTTTTGGGGTGGTAAAATGGAATCCCTCTTTCCCTTTTCAATTCACATTGTTATATGGTGGTGTCTTGTTTTTTTTAGTATAAGGTAACCCTTTCCATTCCACAATGGAACTGTCCAGAGTGCGAATCCCGCTGTCCATGAGGCTGGTTGACACGCACAGTCCTGGCTTGGGTAAGGCAGAACTGGGGCAAGGAGGCTATCCCAGTCAGTCAGCAGAGGCAGGGTGGTGAGGCGCTCAGATCGAGGCCAGCTCCCTGGGTTCTTAAAGGGCCATGTGCAAAAGAAGCAGAGCCAGTAGTGTTGGTTCGCCCCCACCCTGCGGATTTTCTTAGAAGAAAAAGGCGAACTCCAGCTAACTTTTAGTAAAAGGACTATGGGTGAGGAAGTGGGTAAGTGGTGCTTGGACATGAGGGAGGGCAGAGTGAGGTGTGTGAGGATGAGTGTATGAGTGTATGAGAGTATGTGTGTTGTGTGGTAGCAGTGGGTGAGGCACAAAGAGTGAAAGTTACCTGCATGTGTGTGGCGTCTCACATGGCAAAGTGTGTATGTGTTTCACTTCCACTCGTATTACCTAACAGTATTACCTATTTACCATTTTCACTGCTCATCTCTGGCCATCTGAGTGAACATTCTAAGGGCATACCAACTCCTCAGGCCACAGTCATGCTGCATGAACATTCTAAGGGTGACAGTTAAACACAGCCAGCTTCATGGCCTGGTGTGCCAGGAAAAATATATTTAACCTGGCTCAGGTATGGACTTTTGGCGATTACTTGCCCGCAACAGGGAGGAATGTCGTGTGAAAATTTGGGGGCAATCCGTCCAGCCGTTTCAGCGTTAGGGCATAACTAACAAAGTCACTGTTAGCTTTTTATATAGATAGATTTGATTGGTTCTAATAAAGGTACTGTGCGGGTTACATACCTTCTTTTGAACCAGACTGACTTTGTAGCATTCTCTCCCCCTCCCTTTCCAGTCATGCATATAAATCAGCTTCATGGAGTTATACTCCTGTGTATCAGAGAAAGTGAGCTATTACTCACTAAAACATGTGCCAGATGGAATACATTTTATTCAGACTTTCAGGTGCAACTGGACTCTTTTCTCATTCTATGTAATTACGGCTGAGTTTAGACTAAGTCAGTTTTAAATTGCAATTGTAAAATACGGGGGTGGGGGTGTTGAAGAAGGAGAGGCAGGAATGTTTAAAATACAACAAATGTTTGAGGGCTACCTTGCAGTCATAAATACTAGAATCCTTTTTTTAATAAAGAAAAGTGAAAGTTTTGTGTTCTCAGGTTGTGAAATCCCAACCCAATGCCAAATGTCTGTGTCTGCAGTTCCCTTTCATAACCCACAAAACTCTTGACTGTCAAAAGCTCATACCCTGAAAACTCTTGATGTCTAAAGAGCCGCCGGGCTTGAATCTAACTGTTTTACTGAAGACCAACACAACTAACCTCGGAAACCACAATGCCCTGTTAAGTGTTCTGCAGATTTCATACCGCCCCAGTCAGCGATCCCCAAACTACCCTGGGCCCAGCTTGCCTGGTGTACCAAATGGATAAATTCAATCCATGATAAACCAGAGCAAGAGATCACACTGCCCCGGGGCAACAAAAGGGAAGGCCTACAGAGAAATGGGTATAAAGCCAACGCTGTAAAGGAACAGTCAAGTTCGCCTTCTCCTCGGCTGCTACACGCCTGCGGTGAGTCACTGGGAATGCCTGTTGCTCAATGTGATTCCCCATCACCAATACCACAATACCACACTTCTGATTATGCAGAATTGCTGAGCCAGGCAGCCTTCAGCTCATTGGCAGGAAGGAGGGAGTGCTGTGGCCAAAACCTGGAGTGCGTTGTTGTAGCAACTGATTTAATGAACCAATTTGCTCCAACCTTTCTTGCAAGGATGGGAGGGGGGATATCTGCTGCCAGTAGCTAGATTGGCCAGAGGACCAGAGCACAGCAAGGGGCAAGCTGTTTCTCCCCCCCTCCCTCAGATGGCGTCAAGCTGGCTCAAAGCCCCAGATGAGCCGTCCTCCTTTCCGAAGGAAAAGGGGAAGCTGCAGAAGCCCCGTGGGCAGCATTAGCAGACTTCTACAACTCGCCAGTGGAACCAGGTTAATTTCCATTGGGGGTTGGGCTGGAAGGGGCATGAAAGTAATCAGGCTAATTGAGATTTGGTCTCCAGTTACACAGCACTTATAAGTTCCTGTTCTTGGTCACATGAAGAAAGAAGTCCAAGCTCTTCTAACATGTCATCTTTACTGTTTCAGCTTTCAGTCTCTTCCTCTTCAACATCTGTTCTTTTAGCATGCATAAGGATAGCATGCATAAGGATCTCCAAATGTATGTTTCAGGGAGGGAAGGGAGTGACGGAAGAGGTAGAAATATTTGGATATTAGACACTATTTGTTAAACTATAACTTTAAGACAATTATATTATTTTTTTCTTCCTATCTTTCCTACTGACCCTTTCCCTCAATTAGATGGAAAAACGCCTTCTTTTTTCAACATATATTCAACTGTCTGTATTTTAATAAATTGAAATTGAATAAAAATATTTTAAAAAACATCTGTTCTTGAGGCATAAACTTGAATGACAGTTTATAAATATGCTTTCCCATAAAGTCTGATTGATAATATTTGATCATACCAGAGCAAGATGTAATTCCTTTCCCTCAGCTTTACTCCAAGGTTGTTTTTCTAATATTGCTCATCTTGAGGGACGTTACTTGTTCTGTCTCCATATACCTGACTCACTCATGTCTTGCTTACTGCACTAAACATAATAATCTTAGATCTGATCTGGTTGCATTATTTCCTACAGGATTTGTGTTTCTTCCAGACAAAATAAAAATGATTAAGTTACTGAATAATCCTGAGGTAGACATATCCAAAGATGATGCCACATTCTTAATACATGTTTTGTATGCCTTGTAACTTTTAACTTTCAACTGTAATTGTATTTAGTTTTAAATGTTTTGGTTTTTTCCTAATGCCTATTAAAGGTTTCTGAAATATTTGGTCATACTTTACATTATAGGCCCTGATTGCTTGTGCTATGTATCACTTCACTGTTAGAGCAACACAGTTTCTTCTGAGACTACCATTTTCTGACTGAAAATGACCTGATCCAATCGGCCCTTTTGTCACTGTCTTTTCTCCTCTCACCGTCACCCCCACTTCCCAAAAGGGAGGGAATCACAGGCCCAAAATGCTCAAGCATGCCTTAAAGAGCAGATATGATAATACAGAAACCATTCCAAACTTGAGACATTTATACCATGAAACCGGGAGCACGGGGTAGATGACTAACTGGATTTCTCAGAACAAGGAAGTCTCTTGAAGAAAGACAGCACATGCATACGTCAGGGAGGAGCTATTATTTCTTGCAGCAAAAACAACACCTTCCTGGACGTGAGGAGCATTCTGCTCTCAGGCTTTGGCTCTAGGGAGTCAACAGCAGCAGCAAAATTTGTGAAAAGCCCGGAGTGCTCACCAGATGGGCCTTCCAAGGCTACAAAGATCTGCCAAGACCACGGCGACCAAGGCGCAAGAATGTTTGGTATTTCCTGCCATACAGGATTTCTCTTGGGGTATTTCCTCTGAGCATCCTACAACGCACGCTACGGTACAGAATACCAAACCATATATCCACACACATACAGACTTCCAAGAGAGGTGTTCTCTGGTCCTTCATTATTCCCAAGACCCTGGTATGTTTACCTTAAGGCAGCCTTATAATTTAGCTCTTGCATGAAGCTGTAAATCAAGTGCACCTATGTGGCAAGTTAGGAAGCCCCACGGTAGTTGCATACCTACCCGCTCCCCCTCCAGCAAGGAGGAAGAACACGCACACCACACTGGACCAGGCAATTAAATGTAGCAAGCCACGGACGCAGCTGCACAGGGCAGTCATGAATCGACCACACAGGATTGTTCAGGCAGCTGTGGCCACAGCTTGACATTTCTCGCAAGGACAGGATACGCAAGGACCTATGCTTTGAGTGTACAGCAGTGGAGAAAAATGCCTTATTTACAAAACTTGAAAATGGAAGCAACTGAGATGCTTCTGACACCACTGTTGAGACAAGCAGGAAGCCACCAGCAAAGCCAGGGGCTTCACATCCAAATGGTCAACAGCTACCCGCATGGGTTGTGCGGGGGCGGGAGGAGGATAATCGCTCTAATGTATACCCTAGCACTGCCAGACCGACGTTCCGCAAGACTTCCCAGAAGAAGATCCATCCACTCTGAACATTTTGTCTTCTACACCTTTGCCCGTAGGGTAAGCTTTGGACAAGGCAAGCTCTGGCTTCTGCAAAGGCATTTAAAAGCTGCCTCGCAGATTTACTTAGAAACTGTGTTTCCCTGTTAAAGGGAGCAATCGCACAAACTGCATGCTTGTAAAGGACCAATTGTAGAGCAGGTGGACAGGAAGCCAGCCATTCAATCACACATATATCAAATACCGTATCAGTATAGCTCACAGGAGTAACCAAACTCACAGAAGTAACCAAGCCACAGGAGTAACCAAGCCAAAAGTTGGCTGCACTTTGGTCAAGAGGGAGTTTAGGGTTGCCTGTAAGTCCTGGAACATTCCAATGAGTGATTCTGGGGCCTAAGATGGCTTCCTGTGCCTTTCCTGCAGCAGTGCTATCCAGGATGCATTGTGGGTAAATAAAACCTTTTACCCACCCATGCGTACTGCCTGTGGAGTCTGAGCAGATCTCTCACTGAAAGATGCCTCCCTGGCTTTCTCAGAGACAGCTCAAGACAAGCCTCAACTGTTCTTCGGCTGCAAAAGTGCCAAACATCCGGAGGCAAACAGCGGAGCCCAAATAGAGGCCATTATTCCTTTGAGACTTGGCAATGGCTTTACAAACACACACACCCTATCAAATCAGGGATCAGCCATTACAGAAGTTGCTCCATCTTCCCAAGCGGGATAGAGGTCTCTCCCTTTGAATCTTCTTCCTCACACTGCAAACACCTTCCTGAATCACATCTCTGTTCAGAAAACACTCAGCCTGCATATTTTCTGGACCAACTGGGAAGAAAACTCAAACCAAACCTTTTTTCAGAGTTTTTTTCAGAAACGTTTTATAGTCCACTGCCATTATTCCTATCCTTCTCTAGGGCAACCCCAGCATTGAACTAGATTTTAAGCCAATTCCAATTTCCTGTGCTGTGCCACCCAATTTTCAACACACATGTTTATCCCACTTAACCTTCCAGGCTCTTCTCCTCCATGTTGTCATTCATTTGTTTTATTTAAAACAGTCATAGAATAGCAAAACAAAATTAAAACAAACACAGCAATAATGTTAATTAACGGTTAATGAGCAATTTCACCTGACGTCGATTTCCATATTCTGCTAGCAATGTCACAAAACTTCAACACTGCGTATGAAATGGCGGAAATTAGTAGGAACTTAACAAGTGAGTCACTAGGGTGATTGGCCATGCTGGCAGGGGCTGATGGGAATCATAGTCCATGAACATCTGGGGGCACCAGAGCTGGACGCCACTGAACTAGAACATCCAAAAGGTCTAGTCAGCAGGGAGAAGAAAGCTCAAAAACCAACAAAGAAAACTGTGAAGTGCAACAGTAGAACAGAATAAATTATCCTAAGAAATTATGCAAGTTCCTTTAGTGTAGGGGTGTAGTGTAGTGTAGTGTAGGGGTGGCCAACCTATGGTGCTCCAGATGTTCATGCACTACAATTCCATCAGCCCCTGCCAGCATGGCCAATTCAGGGGCTGATGGGAATTGTAGTCCATGAACAACTGGAGCACCATAGGTTGGCCACCCCTGCTTTAGTGCATCTAATTTATACCAGTCACAGGACCTTTATTATTTAAAGTCAAGTATATGCAACACCCTATTAAACAGTTCTTCACTTTGGTTGGAAGAAGGTATCTGTTGTGCATGGAAATAGTCATTGGGATCAGAATCCTCCTATGAATCCCCCTCCCCAAACCCACAGTCTATCAGCTGCAGATCCCAAACACAGGCCAAGCAAGTCAACAGCGCAGCGACATACTTTTCCTTCCGATAAAACACCTCGCTTCACTCAACTGAACTTGGGAATTCTGTGCGCAAAACAGGTGCCCTGCTCCTAAACCACAATCCCTGTTCACAGCCCCTGGACAAAACCGTCAGCTCTGCAAAATTGCACAATGTGTGCGTGTTCCAAAATTTCTGCTCTGCCTTACAGCCAAGCAGCTCTGCAAGTGAACCCCATGCAACAACAAAAGCAATGTGGAGCCGGAACCCAACAAAACAGCAATTAGCAAAAAAAAACACAGTTCATAACATCCTCAGCAGTTTAATTAAGCGGCTAAATTGCCTTAATTAAAAAAAAGCTGGTTCTTTATTAACTGCTACATACTTCTCCCGCCTTTCCTCCGAGCAAATGCTTCCTCCACCACCACCATCTTTCTTCAAAACTACTCCGCAAAGTAGGTTAGGCTGGACGATTACTGGAAGTTACTTAGCAAGCATCCGGGCTGTATCCAGGTCTCCCCAATCTAACTTGCAAGCCTCTATCTATCCAGGGGTGGCCAACCTATGGTGCCCCAGATGTTCTTGGACTACAATTCCCATCGGCCCCTGAATTGCCCATGCTGGCAGGGGCTGATGGGAATTGTAGTCCATGAACATCTGGAGCGCCATAGGTTGGCCACCCATGATACTGTCTCTTGATTAGATTTCACTGGTTCGACCTGTAAGATAGTCTAAGGAAGGAAATCCATCAAGGGCTGGGGGACATCAAGACCCCAAATCCCAATGCCAACAGTTGATCCCTCACTCTATCAATAGGGAAGTTCACATCTCCAGCTGCCCCGCCACATCACTAAAAGGAGGACAATCCAGCATGGGACCAGGGAGGCAATTGGGTTTGCCAGATCAGACTTCGAACCCTTCCTCTTCTGCAACAGCAGAAAGAAGTCGCTTCCCCCAAACACGCCTGGTCACATTCCATTTCAACTTAGCCCTACAATCTCATCCACCCCACCCAGCACATGTCAGAGCTCCCTGTTCTACTCCATGCCGCAGGTTTGCCCCACACGTCTGCTGTTTCTTTTGGCAGGACACCCCGCTCCGGGAAGAACAGCACAGACCCGACAAAAAGCCCCCGCCCCCAGAACAGGCAGGGCTTGTTTGAGGCTGAAAATCAGGCTTTTGTCCCAACTTGCTCTCCAGCTCCTCTTGGCATGTTGTGTTTCGTCTCCCGAAAGTTCCCACCGCCATGGAGGCCAAGACAGCCCCATCGCTTCCAGCATCCTCCCAATGAGCCAAGGCGATACAGTGGCTAGAGCAAGGGTCCCCAACATGGTATCCACAGACACCTTTCCTGCTGCCCACCAAATGCATTCAAGAAATGGGTTGGGCCAGGTGGGGCTTTTATTCACATGGCTTCTGACTGACTGTGCAGATTTTTTAAAAGCTGCCACCGCAGCTCAAGGATTTTCATTGTGTGAATGAAGGTAAGCTGTGGGAGCCATTGGATTGGCTGGCTCTGCCTCCTGCAGCACCCACTGAGTGGCAACCCTTTTGTGGCTGCACCCACCAAACTTTGTCAGAATTCCAAAGGTGCTTGCAGGCTCACAAAGGTAGGGGACCCATGGGCTAGCATAGCCAACTAGAAACATACAGACCCTAGATCAGAGGTGTCCAACTCTGGTGCTTCAGATGTTCATGGACTACAATTCCCATCAGCCCCTGCCCTAGATCAAACCCCCCCCCAGCGCCCCTTAGCCAGGAAACTAATAGAGCGATTTGGGAAGAGTCACTGTTTCAAGATAACAATTGTAGTGTTACAGGGAGGGAGGAAAGAGGGAGGAGGATACTGCATGTCAGTCTGAGTTCCTTGAGGCACTGGTAGGGATGAAGCCGTAGTAAGTGTACACAGCACATGCAAACACATAGGCAAAAAGGACTACTGCCAACAGACAAACCCAATGTCCAAGACAGAGCCCTGGTAGGTCACCTACTATGAATTAAGAACCACTGCCAAGCTATGATTTATAAATTAATCCAGAGCAGGCATTAGGTAATAGTTTCATAGCCTTCCAGATGTTGTGGACTAGGATTGCCTTATCATCCCCTGCCAGCATGATGCTGGCAGGGGATGATGGGAACTGTAGTCCACAACATCTGGAGAGCCGCGAATTTGACACCTATGGTGTAAAGGGATGGTTCGCCCACTTTGTTGTAACACTGAGGTATCAGTAAGGGAATAATTTCAGAAATCGATATCTTTGCCCAGCTCCCACCTTCCCTTGGAGCAAATGCTTCCTCTGCCACCACCATCTTTCTTCAAAACTACTTTGCAAACTAGGTTAGGCTGGACAATTACTGGAAGTTACTTAACAAGCATCCTGGCCAGTAAAGGAGGTGCACCCAGGTCTCCCCAATCTAACCCGTATCATGTTTATATATTTCCTTTCTGGCTGGTGCATGATTTGCAAACAAAACATTGGGGGCTCATAAATTCTGACAGCTTGCAGTGCCCAGATGGTAATTGACTTCGCAAGTATTCAGGGCATCCATAGTCAACTTTCCCTGAGTGGGATATACAAAGCCCTGTTTGGCAAAACACTATACTAAACTATGCATGAAATCAAAGAAAATAAACATGAGGAAATCCAAGTAGTATCAGTAAGATGCTACATTAGCACATTACAAAGTCAATAGAGCACATTACAAAAGCAATGTAGACTAAGACAGGGAACAGAAAATTGTTGGCCATGAAGGGCCAAATTAATCATGCCCCGGGGGCAGCCACCAATAAGGCCTTGTAGTAAACAAAGCCTACTAACCTCGTTTTGCCTAAAGTGGGTCCCCAGCGCAAAAGACCAACAACCAACCACACCTTCTGAGCATGTTTACATGGGTGGGAAGCCTTCAAAGCATTCACAGGAACTTATGAAGTCACTGTCTTGGATCAATTCAGACTGTTGGGCTGTTTATACTGCCTACACCAACTGGCAGCAACTCAGCTCTTTGGCAGAAAAATCTCTCTCTCATTACAAGCTGCCCGCAGTCTTTTAGCTGGTAATGTTAGGAAGTAAACTTTGGTCCTTAAACATGCAAAGTAGGTAATATAGCACTGAGCCACAGTCGCTTGCCAACTAAGGATACCACAACACTCCTCCCCAAATCAGACATGCCATTATTAATCACTACAGAACAGTGTTCCTTATATGCCCAGAGGGACTATTTCAAGCAACCCACAGTTACATCGTACCACTGAAAAAGAGGTCTGGAATGGAAATCCTCCCTCCTATTAAGCCTGCATAACCCTAGTTTGTGTCTATACACCACAAGATGCATTCTTGGAGCTTAGAAATAAATAAAATAAAAATAGCTTGCATGAGTGGAGCATGGAAGACTCCTGACAACCCCAACA
The DNA here is from genome assembly GCF_021028975.2 of Sphaerodactylus townsendi. Taxonomy (NCBI): domain Eukaryota; kingdom Metazoa; phylum Chordata; class Lepidosauria; order Squamata; family Sphaerodactylidae; genus Sphaerodactylus; species Sphaerodactylus townsendi. Next base: position 41,024,979 of record NC_059436.1, on the reverse strand, counting down.
CAGTGGGAGGTATGAACATATGGTAGATATCACTTCTGTGAAGGCCTTCCAAAGGTATAAAATCCAGGCCCAGATAGAAAATAATAGGAGAAAAATCTGAACACACGTTGTGTGAGAGACAGAGGGAGGACAAGTTCTCCAATCCCAGAGTTTTTCCCTTCCCCTCTGACAGGTTTTCATGACTCTGGGCTCTCTGCCAACCTAACCCCCTAAGCCAGGATCCAAGACTGTCTAAACCCACAATGAAAAACAAACCCACCCAAAGCATCAAGAAGCATGGTTTTGTTCCTGCACCAGGGCCTCCCTTTAAAGAGCCTATTTGTCCTCCTTTGTTCAGAAAGGCAGAGAGAGAAGGAAGCTGGGCATCCAACCAGCAGCTCACGACACAGAAGCTGGCACAAAAAGTGACATCTGATGCCAACCTGCAACGCCTTGCCCATCCACGACCAACAGGTGAAGGGAGAGCCGGAGCTAAACCACTAATGGCAAACAGGCTGGCTTGCAGGGCATTCCTGTAGGTAGACATGAAGGGGGAGGGAGAAGCCATAGGAGGTTCTGCTGTTGGAGGGAAAGCAGGGGGAAACTCTGGCTATGCCCAAAGGGCAAACCTCCCTGCAGCTGAGGTCACAGCACGGAACAAAAAAAAGTGTTCAGTTCCAGAGCGAGTCCGTCCCCCGACTCTCAAAGTGGCAGAGCTGGAGGCAAAATAAAAATGGAATGGTCATCAGACCTTTGCACTGATGGGAAAGATGCGGGGGGGGGGGGAGGGCAGGGTGAGAAAGAGAGGCCTTCAGTGGGTCACGAACCAGACTCCCAGGTCTGTAATGGAAGTCAAAACCACACCGGCTGCTTTTTAACAACTGTGGAGGGAAGAGCACAAACTGCAATTTGAGAGTCACCATCCAGCTTCCAGGCAGCTAATGTGGGGCTCGTGGCCCATTCCAGTTATTAATACAATGTCTCCACCGCACAGGTCAATTTACAAGGTAAATGAAAGAAAATTAGTTCTCTGCCCCTAAGCAGGTTACACAACAAAGTGGATCAGTCAAGAAGACAATGGGTAGAGTGGAAAAAGAGGCATGGTAACAGGGAAATCTAATCTCAATTGCAGCTGGGGATGAAGACTGAAAGGGTAAGGGGAAAAGGTAATTCGTCGCATTTTTATCTGGTTTTTTTTTTCATCGTGGAATTGCCTCCACCAAGAAGCCTCCTATCCAATCACTGACCGGATAAAATTGTGCCAGCATCTTATTAGAAAAAGCACAAGAAAGTCACTGTTCTGTCCTTTTTAGCAACGATCTAGCCATGGCCTTCAGACTCTTCTGTGGAAAAACACAAGCAACTTGGAGATGCCAAGGAGGTTTTAAAGAAGGATACAATATAGAAGGAGAAAGATCATGTCCTTCAACACAACCTTACCTGGATACTTAGGTTATATGGCAAGATTCTGCTTTGTGTGTCACCATCACAAGTTGGACAGATAGCAATATATGGCAGGGCCTTTTTAGTGGCAGCACCAAAATTAGTTAACACACTCCCTAACCTAGGAAACATTTTCTCTTGCCATCTTTAGGGCAACAGCAAAAACCTAATCTGTCCAACCATGCTTTCAGCTCCAGAAGTCTTACTCTCTTCACCCCAATTATGTCTTTCCATGACTGACTTAGACCTTCCATAACTGACTTTGAACCTTAACCTGAAAGGGGAGGGGCAGTGTAGAAATTTAATAAAATAAATTGCTGCATCTCAGCCAGGTGTCACACTGATCTTGCTGGTTGCTTTCTCTGAAGGAGGACTTTTATATTTTATAAGCTGCTCTGCAAGGGAGCACTGAGTAGGATAAATATATATATATATATATAAATAAATAGGACTATGAAATGTACAACAACAAAAGCCAGGCTATAGAGCATATTTGGAAAAGAGAGATAAGCAGTTAGCTTTTAAACTATCAAGGATCCATCAATTGACTGCAAGAGTGAAATACCCTGACAAGAGGTCTGGATTAGGCTTGGAGATTTGGATGCACTGAATCCCAGATTCAGACCAAATCTGGGTGCATTCAGGCTCAAATCAGCCTGAATGTGTCCTGCCCGAATATGAATGAATCCGAATGCAAGACATTCGGGCTTTGGGGGTATTTTTGGTGGGTTTTTTGCATTTTGGCCTGCAGGGGGCGCATTTTTAAGCCAGCGGCACCAAAATTTCAGGGTCTCATCCAGAAACTGTCCTGATGATGTCACCCATGTTTGGTGATGTTTGGTTCAGGGGGTCTAAAGTTATGGACCTCCAAAGTGTGTGCCCCATCCCCCATTCCCCCCCCCCAAATATCCAGAACAGAGCCAGCTGGGTATAACAGCAAGCCCCATTGAAGTCTATGATGGGAAAAGTTAATTAGGTTTTCCCACCATTGAACTTGCTGAAGAGCCTGACAGATTCTGTGCTCTGCAGTGGCTCCATTGTACCCAACGGGAAATTTCTGTGCAGGCAGCCCATTTTTGAAGATAGAGGCACCAGACCAGGGGTAGGGAACCTGCGGCTCTCCAGATGTTCAGGAACTACAATTCCCATCAGCCTCTGTCAGCATGGCCAATTGGCCATGCTGGTAGGGGCTGATGGGAATTGTAGTTCCTGAACATCTGGAGAGCCGCAGGTTCCCTACCCCTGCACCAGACATTCAAGGTGGCCCCAGGAGGCCCTCCTGGTAATAACATTCAGTCTTGGTGAACTTTGCTTCTGGGGGCAGTGCGGGGGGCAGGTTGAGAGAGTTCTGAGATAACTCAGCCAGCAGGGTTCACAAGTGTAACAGCCTCCTGACACTGAAAAGCCCCCATAGCGTACAGTTAATTCACAGTCGCCGGTGTAAAGCCCCTGGCTGTCCCCCATTACACTGGTGGCCAGAGACACAGCAATGCTGCCACAGCATCCTGCACCACGTTCTACTGCCAAGGAGGGAAGCAGTGGCTGCACAGATGCGGTTTGATCCCTCTGCTCAGGTAAATGCCCCAGAAAGGGTGAATCTACCAGCATGGCCGCCACACTGCTCCCACAAACATTCAGGCCTCCCCCTCTCTTTGTTATGTTGTATCTTTCTTTAAGCAAGAGTAAGCACCAAGACCAATTTGGTTTTGTGTGGATTTTGCAGGAAATATCAATGGACGGGGAACAATCAATCTTAGGCCCAAGAATTTTACCAACAAAACCCAAGGCATGGTGATCAATTTGGCATGGTGATCTAAATAAGCATTTTTCTAAAAAAAAAAAAAAAAGCATGGCATTCTTCCCAGACAGCCATGGGGCAATGGCATGGGGAGAATATTCTACTGGAAGGCTAACAAAACCAAAATCCAAGGAAAACCAAATGTAGGATAAAATATTCAGGAACATGGACAAGCGGTTGATAGAACCCTTTTTTTCCTAACACTCTGGAGAGAGAATAAACCAACTGACTAGTTCAAACTATTCTACACAACAATCTATTGCTCCATCACTACCAGTTCAGACATGCCAAATGGTGGCCAAGGGAACTTAAGTCAATATCTGCTATAAGATGTTTAAAAAAAACCTGAAACCAGGGTTAGAACAGTTTATAAACCAGTCTGTGCTAACTGCTGCTTGGCCTGCTATTCAAATGAACAAGCCACTGGTTCCCATTGTCACCAAGTCCGGGCAAAAAGAAAAACATGGCTAACTTATGTGACCAGCAACTCAAACCACGTTTTGAATCTAAAAACGCTTAGCAAACACAGGGGTCTGTTGCACTGAGAGCTTATCTACAGAAGATCCATTTGGATCTACTCTAGTGTGTGGTGTAGTGGCTAGAGCAGCGATTCCCAACCAGGGTTCCTGGGGTGCCGTGAGCATGTCCCAGGGGTACTGTGGCAACACTACCAGCCCCCCTCAACTTTGTGGTGTCTCCCATCAGCTCCAGCAAGGACATGGAGCTGGCCTAGGAGGCAGGGCCTGCTGCAAGGTCAGCAGCCAATTCCCGCGCACGCACGCACACACAGAGTGCTTCCCTTCACCCTGGGAGGGGAAGGTGGGGGGGTGGCAAGCAGGGGCAGTGGGAGGGGAAGGAGGAATGGCAGGGGTACCATGAGATATGAAGAGTAAGGTCAAGCGTACCGTGATGTCGAAAAGGTTGGGAAACACTGGGCCAGAGGCTCAGACTAGATCTGGGAGACAGAGGGTCGAACCCCCACTATGACATGGAAGACTGTTGGGTGATCAAGGGCCAGTCACAGACGTTCCGCTTAAATGACACCACAGGGTTGTTGGAAGGATAAAATGGAGGTGAGGAGAATCATAGAGTTGGAAGAGATCCCAAGGGCCATCAAGTCCAAGAACAATGCAAGTTGCTTCGGGTTTGTTTTAGACAGATAGGCAAACTCAAAGCAAAACCACAGTATGGGACTTGGGTCTTCTACCCACTCACAATGTTGCCCCTTGTACAGTGACCACTATTATAGCCAGCATGGTGTAGTGGTTAAGAGCTGTGCATTCTATTCTAAAGAACTGAGTTCAATTGCCCAATCTTCCCCGTGAAGCCTGCTGGGTGACCCTGGGCCACTCACAGTTCTCTCAGAACTCTCTCAGCCCACAAAGACCCAGACAATGGAAAACCGATCTCCAAACTTCTCTAGCCTTGAAAATCCTGCAGGGTCACCAAAAGTCAGCTGTGACTTGACGGCACTTTATAAACACATTGTTAGCTGGGGTGGGAGGAAACACCATCTTTACTAATTTCTTCCAAAGCCTCCCACAGTGTGGGGAGATCAAGTTTCAGCTGGTTAAGGTTCTTTTGTTTGCCCTTCCTCCAAACTGGGGTCCTGTGTAGTTGTGATTGTCCTTTCAAAAAAAAATTTAGGAACATCCAACCATGGATCCCCCACCCCCCACCCCCCGAGTCAAAATAATTGTGCCAAGAGAGAAATCCGGGTTTGTACCACATACCATTTCAGGGTCTAGCTTTAAAAGGCATTCTAAAAACAAATATAACAGAAGTAGTGAAGTTTGGGGGCTATTTCACACATTACAGACTTACCAGAAAGAAACAGTTTTTAAACCCATATGTACTGTATTCACAGTCTGACATTTTCAGATGCGCACTTAAACATGTAATGTGTGAAACAGCTGCACAGTGTATACTCAAGCAAGGTTTACCATAATCCACAATGCAATCGTCTTTCTTTCCTTGCTTTCACTCCTAAGAATACTGACAGAGACTGGCAAAAACAGAACCTGTTTGGACAAGGAACAGGATCTAAGAAGAATGAATTCTTAATGAAAAAACGGTAAAACCACAGAGCACAATACCCATTTCCTGGACCAAGCCTCTCCTGAGCTTGGGGGTAGGGTGCTCTGAAGTAACCATCTAAACACCTGCACAGAATTTTGGGCAAGGGCAGCCTCTCAAAAGCTTTCTCGGTACACCCTGATTGGCTCACATTTCCACAGGTAAACACCCTTGGCTTCCCAGGGAAAAAAGTATTAAGGGGTTGATTGCTACTGTAACAATGGCCCCACTGCCCAAGTTACAAAGGTGATACAGCACAGATCTGAAGCCAGAAAGGACATTATTGGCAGGCAAGACTGTGGTGCAAGTCCCCGCTCTGCCTAGCATTCCTCTGAAGATTGTTGTTGCAAAGATAAGTATTGAGGCCAGGGTGAGCCACATATGTTGCCCCAAGCTTTCTGGAGAAAGACTGGGATAAAAATCTAAGAGACCATTCCCTTCATTCTTTCCTTAGCTTTCCAACTAATTTCACTGGGTTGAAACACATACCAGCAGAAAATTCACATATGCTATTTTGAGAAGTTAGAAGACACTTTTAAATTGGTCCATTAGGGCCTCCTTGGTAGTGTATGCTGTCTGTAGCATCTCGCAGGAATCCGGAAATACTCAACTTCCTTATTCAATCCAGCTAAGTTTCTAGTATGTTGTCGAAGACTTTCACAGCCAGAATCAGCTGGCTGTTGTGGGTTTTCCCATGTTGTGTGGTTGTGGTCTGGCGGTTCTTGCTCCTAATGTTTTGCCTGCATCTATGGCTAGCATCTTCAGAGGCATGTCACAGTGAGATAATCTCACCATGACATGCCTCTGAAGATGCTAGCCATGGGTGAAGGCAAAAGTTACGAGGAAAAATTACCAGACTATGGCCACACAGCCTGGGAAAACCACAACAATATGTTTCTAGTGTTTGTGCTCCCACAGATAATTATGAAAACCATGATGGTCACAGTACTTAAGGAGCAAAAATGTTTCAATTGCTTTTCATTGCAAGCACCTTACATTTAACAGAAGCACTAGGAACACTGACTCCATTCAGACATCGTACTAAAACAAGGTTAACAGATTAACTGTGGTTCAGCACAAAACCTGAATTGACAGAGCATGGCTTATCACCAGCAGCTAGAATTAGAAGCCACAGGAATGGGAATGCTCATTTGACAGGAAGCTCAAGAAAAAAAAGCATTTCTCAGTAAATTTCTCTGGTTGTTTGGAACTTCAAACCATGGTGTGCTTCTATAGGAAGTACAAACCACAATTTGGTGCAACCAAGTCACTACAGACACAACAAATTAGATTGGGAGTCACAACAAATCTTTCACAGTCGTGGAAATGGGGCATGAAATTAGGCAAGCACTATGCCAAGAACAAAATTAATCTAATTAACAAATATAGGCAGCAACGCCTCAAGAAGACCTTGGGTTCAGCAAATTAAACACCATAGATCTAGACCTTTTACAGGAACCAACTCAAGTATGATTCACAGACCTGCTAGGGGTGAGTGAGAAGAGAAGGCCCCACTGAACTGACCAGTTCTTTCCCGACAAAGAACTACTCAGATGTTCCACTTGAACATGCCGGACAAGTCATGAAGGGATGGCCTTTTCAGTAGCAGGAATAGGGCTCCTTTCTCGGAAAGGTCTCCAGGGCACCAGCAGAAGACGGCTGCCCACGTTCAGCTGAATTCCAGTGCTCACTTTCGGGGAAGTAAAGTTCTGATGAAATCAGTGGATTCATATCTTCGTGGATATGAATGCGCTTTCTGAAACCACTGAAGGGACTGAAAGCCGACAGGTTGGAGGGTGTGCACTCCACCCAACTGATGCTCACACCTGTATTTTAACCCCCACCCCAGTAAGCTCCACCTGAAAGTATAACTTGATTTTATGTGCTTGTGCCCTTTTGCACTTTTTTTAAAAAAAGGACCATTAAAAGAGAAGAGGACCTTCTCACATCCCCTACTTTAGAACCAGCTACTTTTGCTTTACAGTGACCACTAGCTTCTTGGTCATGAACACAAGTGTAACTATAAGAGGTGGAAGGGAATAGCCATAAGCCATCACAGTAAGTGAATATAAACAAAATACAAAATATAAAAGCTAAATAAAAAGCTAAACAAAACACAAAATATAAAAGTACCAGTCACATGCATGGCATAAATTATCCAAAGAAAGTATATAATAATTTAAACGCACTAACGTATGATAAATAGCATTCAGTTTGTAAAAATGTCACAATCATGTTGGAGTTGGATTGTAATTTTCCAGCAGCCAAGGCAAAAAGTGAATCTCTGTATGAAACAAATGAGTCTATAGAAGAAGCATTTCTCAAGGTCAGAGAATTTCTCAAGGTCAGAGAATGTGGTAGAAATGATGAAACCCACCTAAGGTTTCTTATTATCTCATTCATTCATTCATTCATTCATTCATTCATTCATTCATTCATTCATTCATATCCCACCCTTTCCCCACAGGGCTCAGGGTGGGTTACAACATCAACACTTAACAATCACTTAACTTTTAAAATACAGGATTACTATAAAACAATTGAAATCAATTTAAATACAATATTGAGCACCCACACTAATAGATTAAAACTGATGGCAATTCATGATCATGCCAGACAGATGATACCATCTGCATTAATTTCTTCTTGGGAAGCCCTGCCCCTTTGGCATCTGAAGGGCAAAGGAGGTTATGTGGGACTGAGATTTCCCGGATGTGGAATCAGATCCTTCACCATGGAGGTTTGCTTCCCCCCTCCTCCAACGGCATTTCAGCATTGAGCCAAAGTAGAGCTTTTGGGATTGCTCCACAAACCAGAAACCTCCAGTTCTACCGATGGGATCTACCGATTGGTTCTTTTTCATTTAGTGCCAATGTTTTTAATCTTCTGATTATGTTCTACTATTCTCTTCCGCTCTCTTTAGATGCCCCAGAGACGACAAACCAAGAGACAAAATACAGGCATCTTAACAGTCTCTACAAAATAGGCCAAAACAAATTGCTCCTCTCTTGGACAGAAGATGCGGAAATGTGAATCAGGCTTGCAGAGACAGCAAGAGGTCAAGCCTGAGACTCGGCAGAGCTCAGCCCTGTCAATTAGGGGGAGTCAGAAAAGAGCCAGACAGCAGATCTGCCCCCTCTCTGACCACTGACCTCTCCTCTTTCCCCCCTTATTAGGGTCAATCAAGTATCTGCAGGCAGCAATTACCATTGTCCCAACCCCACCCCCCATTTCTAGTCTATAATCAGACCGATGCTTCCTGGGGCGATAGCAAATTGTACAGAAAGCAGGATCTTGGCTAGAATCCCAAGCCCACTTAAGGGGGAAAGGGGGAATTTTCTTCCCACCGGGAACCATATATCCTACCCCCAGAAGGACAGAGATGGATTCTTGGCAGCAAAGATCCTACATGCCAATAAATCCCCAGGCTAGCCCGAGCAACTTTGCTGATCACCAGAAATGCTGCCCTGACCATAGCCCTTCTTAAACTGGCAAAAGCATCCATGTCGGATGTGGTCTCTCTACCCTGCAGGACAATACTCCACCAGTGATTCTCAACCAGGGTTCCGTGGTACCCTGGGGTGCCGTGAGCATGTCCCAGGGGTACCGCGGCAATACTACCAGCCCCCTTCACTTTTGCAGTGTCTTCCGCCAGTGCCAGCAAGGACATGGAGCTGGCCCAGGGGGTAGGATCTGCCACAAGGTCAGCAGCCACTCCCTGCCCCACAGTGCTTCCCTTCACCCTGGGAGGAAAAGGTGGTGGGAAATGGGGGTGGCAAGCAGGGGCACTGGGAGGGGAAGGTGGTGAGGGGTGGGGGTGGCAAGCAGGGGCACTGGGAGGGGAAGGTGGTGAGGGGTGGGGGTGGCAAGCAGGGGCACTGGGAGGGGAAGGTAGTGGGCATGGGGGTGGCAAGCAGGGGCACTGGGAGGGGAAGGTGGGGGGATGGCAGGGGTACTGTGAGATATGAAGAGTGAGGTCAAGGGTACTGTGACGTCGAAACTGTTGGGAAACACTGCTCCAGGCCCCTTCCGCACACGCAAAATAATGCATTTTCAAACCACTTTCACAACTGTTTGCAAGTGGATTTTGCCATTCCAAACAGCTTCAAAGAGCACTGAAAGCAGTTTGAAAGTGCATTATTCTGCATGTGCGGAATGAGCCTCTGAAACTACTCCAGACCTAACTGCACAGATGCAGTTCCAGAAGTCAAGCTCACCATAGATTAAGCCAGGCTCAAAGTGGCCAGCTCCGAAGACCCAAGACGGCCAATGAACACAGTTTGCTTTTTGCGTCTAAACAAAACCAGGAGCTGGCATATCATGATCCGAAGGACCACCAAAGAGTTTCCTAGTTTGCTGTTAAACCCTGCTTTGTTTCAGCTGTGGACTTTAAGCCCTGGTCCCTGGCACTTTGAAAGTAAACGGTGCTGCAAATCAATTAGGCCAACCGCCAAGGGAAAACTTAGCAAACAGAGTCTCCAATACCTCAAAAGCTTAATTGATTTATGTCCACTTCTGACACCTGGCCTGTGACAGCCAGCCTTGATATCCCATATTATTCAAACCGGCACTGCTGCCACTCCCTTGGTGTACAATCAGAGCCAAGAAACGCAGATTTCAATCTCCACTGGCAAGTTCGCCTTGAAGCAAAGCAGTCTCTGAACAGAGAGCCCCTTGGCTTTTACAGGCAGCTATCCAACAAACGACCCTCCCCATTATTTAAACTCATGGCAAAACGTCACCTGCCGGATTTCAGCCTGACTCTGGGCGTAGAAGATCTCCTCCCTTCCCTCGGCTTCAAACAAACCCAAAACGAAACACCTTAGGAAGGGAGCTGAAAAGGTATGCTCCAACAAAAGCAATGGAAAGGTTGCTCATTAAATGCGCGTTAACTAAAGCACGTTTGGAAGAAGGGGAGCCGCGCTGACTTTCCCAGCAGCAACTAAGGACGAATCCCACCCTCCACCAAAAACCCCCCAGCACACCGGTGCCCCTCCTCACCCCCCCAAAAAACAGTCAGGACAAGAAGTCTTTGCAGAGACTTGCCTTCCCAATAAGAACCACCTTTCCTGCGTCCCCCACCCCACCCTACATTTCCAGAGGCAAGAAAAGGGCGGGCCCGAGTCTATCCCAAACTCTTTGAAGCTGCAACGTGGAAAGGGGGGGGGGGTGTTTCCCTCAAGGTCTATTAATATAAAACAACCTGGAACCTGGAACAAACCAACAAGGCGAAGGGGAGGGGGATCACGGTTTGACCCTTAAAAAAAAGTGATTCCATACTATTTTCCGTGCATCCTGACGACTGGCACGCCTTACTCAACCCTGAATATTTTAGGGCGTCATGAAAAAGAAGCGTCGCCCAAGGAACCGGGGGAACGGGGGGGGGGGGGATTGCAATCGCGACCCTCCTCTCTCGCACAGCCCCAACTGGGTCGCCGACGGCGCCCACCGCCCTGGATTACCTGCGATGAACTGGCGGCGGCTGTCGTCCAGGTGTGCGGAGACCACGTCCCCCATGGCGGCCGAGCGGCGAGCGAGGCGGCGAGCGAGGAAAGCGGCGGGCGACGGCGGGCGAGCTCCGGCTAGAGGCACAGAGGAAGCCGCCGCCGGGCGGCCAGCTCCATGGGAAGGCGAACGGAGGAAGGAAGGGGGCGAGCCCGAGCCTGGAAGTAAAGTGCCCTCCCTTGCGCACGCCGCGCTCCCCGGGACACGCCTGCCTTCCCGTCTTCCCTCCCCCCTTCTTAGGTTTTCCTCTCTCCTTTTTTCCCCCACCTTCCCGTCTCTCCTCGCTCTTGAGCAGAGCCTTCCCCTGCTCGCCTCCCGGGCGTCTGAGCTGAGCTGGCCTGCCGGATTTCCCTTCGCCATCATCAGCTCCAAAAAACAAGAAAAGAGGAGCGAAACGGACACATATTGGCAGCCAAAAAGAGAATACGCTCAAAAGTTGCCTGCAAAATCTTGGGTCGTCGTACCCCCGCCCCCCACAGAGCAGAACAGGGGGAAATTTGTTTGGCCACGGGGGTACAGGAGCTTCCCTAATCTAATTCTGTATACAAGATGCTCCAAAGTTTGGGTTGCAGATGAAACATCAGGTTCAGTTTGATCCTTGCTGGAGGGGGAGAGCAGGGCAAGGGGTGGGTGGCGTGTGGGTCAGATAGAAGCTCTCAAGGAGCCAGATCTCATTTATCGGTTTTATGTTTGACACCGATGATTTAGTTCTTTCCCTGGGCCATTTCAGCTCAGGATGACAGTGTGGAGGGAAAAAACCAGTGGTGGGATCCAAAAATTTTAGTAACAGGTTCCCTTGATGGTGGGATTCAAACAGTGGTGTAGCGCCAATGGGGATGGGCGGGGCACGACGGGGGCGTGGCCGGGCATTCCGGGGTGGGGCAATAATAATTTCTCTGTTACTGTAAAAAACTCTTACTGTAAAAAAAAAAAGAAGTTCCTAATTTCCAGCTGGTACCTTTCTGTCCATAATTTAAACTCATTATAGCAAGTCCTATCGGCTACTGCCAACAGAAACAACTACTTCTCCTCTAATTGACTGCCTGTCAAATACTTCATACTTTCAAATACTTAATTTTGTTTCTAGAAATCAAAAGAAGGATACTTTCCTTAAACAAGGAACTTCACCATATTTCTAAAACATGTTTTTAAAACAGCCCAACAGGGAGAATTGTCCCATTTTCTACCTTCGCTAACCAGCCACATAGGAAACAACAGGACTTTATAGTTTTTGGACCTAATGGAATTTCTAACGGAAAAGCGGACCCAATTAGCAACCCCCTCTCGGCACACACAAATAATTAGTAACCCATTCTCGGGAACTGGTGAGAACCTGCTGGATCCCACCTCTGGAAAAAACTGCATCTTTTGTACGTATTTTAAAGTTCCAGGACAGAGCACGAACTATGCTTGTTGGAACTGAGTGCTACACTTCAGTCATATATTTGTTTGTTTGTTTGTTTGTTTATTTTTTAGACTTCTATATTGCCCCATCCTCGAGGGGTTCCGGGGACTTCGTAACTGTTCACAAGTTGGGTCCACTACTCATCTCTTGGAAATTGACCATGATTTTAGCATGCTCTTTCTGGCTATATTTTGGGTGGTTGTCTAAAGCATGCCGTTGTTTTCATTCCTCATGTGTGTTGCTTTTTTAAAAAAAGTTACAGACCAGTTTTAGGCATACTTACTATTAAGTGTCTTTTTAACTTAAGATGCCGGGTAGCGAACCTGGGATTGTCTGCATGCTGTGCACTTGCTCTAAGCTTCAGCCCCTCCTCTATCATGTGATCCCGCACCTGCAATGTAAAGAGGCATGTTCGAGACACATCTGCAGAGTTGAGGAAAGAAAGGTTTCAGAGCTACTCTTCCTGAGTCTGGGTAGAACATACAAATAAATCTGGCACATGCAAATCTTGATTTTCATAATACATGCAAGTCACAGAAACCAGCCGTTTAAAATATCCCCATTTCCTTGGCTAGGGCTGGGATAAACATGAGATAACAAATGAGTAAAGATGTTTCTTTAACGGGGCTGGAAGATCCAAAACTGCTTACTGGAAAGCATTGATAGCTGATCCCTACTAGCTGATGGATGAAGACATCCAGCCGTAGCCAGTAAAGATGGCCAAAGTCAGAGGTGTATCTATGCAAACTGGAGCCCGGGGACAAAACCTGAATTTGGTGCCCCCCTCCCGCCCCCGGTATGGGCAGCCACCCTTCCCCACCACGACCAAACAATGATTTTTTGCACCACCTCACAAAACACCCCCCACCCCCAGCAAAACATACATGACCCCACCAACTCTCTTTCCTAATTTTGTCCTTACCCCAATCCTGTGAGGTAGGTTGGCCTGAGAAACAGCTGAGGTAGGCCTGAGAAACAGCTCTAAGCCAGTTCAAGGGGAAATTAACGTTTAAGCATGTAAATCTCTCACAAATCAAAAGTTCAAGCTTCTTCACAGGATGGGAGATGCAAAGAGGGGCTGTTTGCTCTGAGATCAGCCGATGTTGCTGTAAAGATTTGCATGGTCTGGACTCTGGGGGCTTGCCTGCTTCTGCATTGCCCTGCTCACTTCCTGTGTTGGTAAACAGATATTACAAAGACACTGTTAATTGTACAGCAGGCCAGATTAAGACCTTTAGAGTACTGAAGAGGTTATGGTGCCACCAGTTGTTGTATATGTAATTCAAAATAAAAACTATATATATTTCTAATAAAGAAAAAATATCATTACAGTATTTGTATGAAACAAAGCATCTGTTATTCCATTGCTTTCTAACCTTGAAGATACATGGCATTTTAACTTACATGATTAAAATATATTATTTACCTTTTTAATGCTATCTTTTTTTTCCCATTTATTGTGGGGCCCCCTTTTTATGGGCCTTAATTCAGCTTCGGCATTGCACCACGGTCCATTGTAAATCTGTCATGGGGAAAACCCTAACCCTCTTTACTTGAAGCCCCAAGCATGAGCTTATTTTGCTTAACAGTTAATCCAGGGCTATAGAGCAGCGTTAAAAGTGACCTTACAGCGGCTGTCCCTGGAACTCCCTACCCACACACAGGGAGCAAAACACAATATTCATGAAATCCAGTCCTTTGAGTCAGCATTTGCAACAGACCCACATTTGTTTGAGGTGGAAAATATGTACTTGCCTCTGAAAAAAACCAAAGGCCACCATAGAACTGGCAGAGCTTTTCGTGAGAAGGGACGATCCCCTGAAAACCAAGACCTCCCTCCTTTCCCGGGGGTGGGGGTGACAGACTGTACGCGACTCCTCCGACGGTCTGAAACTGATTTCCCAAATTTCTAAATCTTTTTAAATCTGTTACGCAAAACCATCAAAACATCTTAAAATCAAATGCTAAATGTTAATAAAACAAACCACCCAGGGGCAGGGTGTCCAACTCTGGTGCTTCAGATATTCATGGGCTACTATTCCCATCAGCCTGATGGGAACTGTAGTCCATGAACATCTGAAGCGCCAGAGTTGGACACTTCTGACACGGGGTTTATTGCAAAAGCAGAACAAAATGGTCTTTTCCTGTGTTTGAAATACCACAAGAGAGACAGGAAGGCCTTGTCCACATGTGCCCTTTGAATGGCGAGGGAGAGGGGGCTTCAGTGAGTTGCCCCCTGCTCCATGGTCACCAGTTCATGAGAATGGCAATGCCACATGTAAGGTTTCCAACTCTGGGTCAGGAAATTTAAGGAGATTTGGGGGTGCAGTCTGAGAGAGGCAGGGTTTGGGGAGGGGGAAAGGTATGCATAATGCTATAGGGTTCACCCTCCAAAGCAGTCATTTTCTCTAGAGGAATTAATCTCTGTCACCTGGAGGTCAGCTGTAATTCTGGGACATCTCCAGGCCCCTCCTATAGGTTGGCAACTCTTACATAGAGATCATATCCACAAATATGCTTCCTGCCTGTGATCAGCAATGTTTAAAAAGCAGCAACTCCAGTAATAGACAAAGAGCAGATCTGTGGGCATTGCCTTGTTGCATAGGTTGGTTGGGGTGAAAGGTGCTGAGCTTGATGGCCTCCACCCATGTCACTCAGCATCCCAGCAGTATCCCCAACAAGCAATGCAAGTTACACATCAGCAATATCTTCTAAAGTGGGAGAGGATTACCACATTCTACCAATCTATTTTCCCTCCTACTAGGGCCGTGGTGGCGAACCTTTGGCACTCCAGATGTTATGGACTACAATTATCATCAGCCCCTGCCAGCATGACCAATTGGCCATGCTGGCAGGGGCTGATGGGAATTGTAGTCCATAACATCTGGAGTGCCAAAGGTTTGCCACCACTGTACTAGGGTGACCCTCCCAGAGGTTCACTGAAATTGGAAGGTCCTTTTTTTTGCAGAGGGCGAATGAAGAGTTTTACAGAAAGATCTCCATTTTAGCACAAGATGTTCATGGGTGTAGTGGAAGACAGAAGGGTGGACAAACAATATAGTTATATGTATAAAATAATCATCAAAGCAGCCCATGCAACAATAACCTTGGGCAGGAAAGAAAAGGAAAAATGGACACTTCAGAAATGGTTAGAATATATCTGGGAACAAGTGTCACTTGATATTTTCGATATACTAACCAAAAATAAGACGTGGCAAGATAAACAGAATGAAATTTTGAAGATATGGATAATATACGTGGACTGGATGAAAGAAGCTCGAGTCAATGAAGAAATATGGGAGAAGAGGCCACAGAGAATGAACTTACTGCTGTTTGTGTGACAAAACTATGAAGAAGATGAAACGGGGGGAGGGAGAAAAGGGGGAAAATGTATTGTTTGAAAATTTATGAAGGAAATTACTATAAACTGTAAAATTCAAATGATACAATAAAAAAAAATTTTAGCACAAGATTCGCTTCTCCAAGCTAAGGGCAAACCATTCATTAAAACAAATCTCATCAAGTAGTATTTTCTTTTCAAAGTGAGTCCAAGGACCTTAGTCAGACCATTGTGGTGCTAGGCTTACAATCTGGGATGGGTCCCTCTGGACTCCTGACAGGGTATGAAGCATCCCTTTCCCAATGACTGGGTCCTGGAACCACAAGGAGAACTGTGGGAGACCACCTCAGCCTTCAGGAAAGGGCGGGGGAGAAGGAGCTCAGACCTCCAACCAGCTACAGCACAAACTGCTCTAAAAACCTCCCTCAAAACAGTGCTGTAGCCTCAGTTGTCTTGGCAACTGATCCAACCAAAGCTCAGTTCAGGTAGCAACTGTGTTTACTTTGGTGACAGATTTCTCCTGAGATTTGGAAGTTGCCAGAAGGGGCAGTTTAAAACCCTGCCCTCTGATACCTGGCAAGGAGAACACAGTGGGAGGGCCAAATCAAACTCACCTCCAAAAGAGAGAAAGAAAAGGCAGGGTGTAAATTTATCCCTCTTGCTTCCCTAATTCTGAGGCTGAGGGAGCTCCAGGCAGCTGGGAAAAGGCTTATCCTGGGAGAAGCCGGATTGTCTTCAAACTCTTGCCAGGCAGGCCAGCAAACCTACTTTAGGGGCTGCCCTTTGGGAGGAAATAAAGGAAATAACCTATCGGACAAGTTGTTTCAATAAAGGTGCCAGCTCTAATTTATGGTGTTGTTACTTCACTTCGTAGCAAGAGCCACCCAAAGTCACCTTGAAGCACTCAGTGCAGAAACCAGTGGTGTGTGGCAGCAAGGAGGCAGGTCAGAGGCCTCTGAGGAGGAATCTCTGAAAGATCTGCCAGGAGCCCTGAGCCATAGAGTTGCCTCACTGGGCGTTCAGGCCTACAGAGCAGCAGGGTGAAATCACAGAGTTCTCAGCTAGCTAGGCATGCCAGCCTCGATCTGCCAGAGTTACAGGTCATCTCCAGATGATGGAGATCAGACCCCCTGGAGAAAATGGAAGCTTTGGAGGGTGGACTCTATGGCATTGTACCACACTGAAATCTGTGTCCACCCTTGGCTCCACCCCCAAATCTCAAAGGGTGGAGAGAAGGTATAGATGATAAGGGGGACAGGGTATATTTTAAGAAGGGGTATATTTGTGGGGTAATTTCGAATGTCCACGGTGATTTATTGTTGAATTAGTAGGGTGTAATGTATAATGTGCAATGTGATATGTGATTTGTTTGTGTTTGAATGTTTATTATTAGAATGTCTAATATGTAATGTTTAATGTAATAATGTAATAATAAAACTTTTTGTTTTAAAAAAAAGAGTTTCCCAACGCCGATCTGACAACCCTACTCCCCCATCCCCTGCCTGTGGCTGAGAGGATCTGACAGCCCTAAACTAGCCCAGGCATTTCTGATGCATTCCTGTTTGCAGAAACTACAGCCCATGGACATTGGAAATGGCTGGCAAGTGATATCCCATTTCCATTCTGCAGTTAGTACAAAATTACTATTTGCTATTAGGAAATAACCTCCAGGAGAGCAGGTGGGCAGCAAGTGGCAGGTGGGCCAGGCAAGTGTGTGGGCAGGGACAGCAGTGGGCAGGCTGGGCAAGCAACATGTGGACTGAGCAAGCAGGCAGAGGCTGGTGGGTGGGTGTATGGTGCAAAGGGATGGTTGAATGTGCCCCACATTTGGCCCTTGAAAATGGCACCTGGGGTGTTGGCCCCCTCGGTCCCCTCCCCAGGTTCGCCACTGTTCTCTACAAGTCTCAAGATTTGAATTCTGGAACCTGGCAACCCTATCATTCTATAAGGTTATCACACACAAATCCAAGATGCCAGACCACATAAAACCTTATCTCAGGCACATTTGAGCAAGGACCTGGAGTTCTACAGAGTTGCAACTGAAAAAAAATGGCAGCTTCAAAGGGTGGACTCTGTGACATCACAGCCCCACAGAGCCCCCTCTCTCCCTCAAACTCTGCTCTCCCCAGACATCCTAAATCTCTAGGCATTTCCAAAGATGGAGTCAACAACCATAGTCACACTTATGTAGTGCCAAGGGAGCCCTGGATACCATCCTCTGCATTAGCTCAGTGTCACCCATAAGGACAATAAAACTTGCCTGAACTTGCTGGTGCCAACATCAGCCTTGCAAATGTGACTTGCCTCTCCCTTCCTAAGGAAGGAGGTTAGACAACACTCCAACATGGGAAAACTAGCTCCCATCTCCAGTCCTGGTTTGCACGCCTCCATGAAACAAAGAACATGCTAATGTAACCTCATCAAGAAGTTCCTGCCCAAAATACTAATCTTATTTTCCTAACCTCTGACTATCACTAACCTCTCCCAAAGACCCCCTTCATTTGCATTTGGCATTTTCTAGAAGCTGTGATTAAGTCAGTTTCCTTCTATCTCCAGGCACTCCCAAGCTTACACCATTAAGCCAAGTATCCAACCAATAATTTTAACTACCCCAACACTTAACTTGAATGCCTGACACTCAAATTAAGTGTCCTTCTCTCGTCTTCCCTTCAGAAGACTAGAATCTCCTTTGTCTGAGGAAAACAGGGTTACTTAGCATAACCCTGAGGGTCCAGTTCTCCCTATAATTAGCCTCTCATCCGAGCACTTAGTCTTCAGTATTCTTCTGGGTATCTATCTAGGATTCTAGTCAATACTGTCCCCAATGTGTTGTCTTTCTTCCTCTATCAGAGCTTAGCACAGGTCACTGAACTCTACTTGAATGCTTCTAGACCAGGTAATTATTGCCTTATTCTCCTAAACCCCTCAGTTTTCCAAATCTATCAACTCAGCTCTATATAAATCCTAGGTCTGTGTGAATTCTCTGCTGCTTTGGTTTGTGTGCTTATATATTTATTATTTTATCTTTTATAATAAAAATGGTTACACTTCTACTTTGCTCGCCTGCGGATTTCTTGCAAAAGCTGATCTCGATAAAAGTTGGCAACAATCTCAAGCTTATCCAACCTCTTGTTAAAGCATGATCTGCCCTTAGCTAATTCCCCACTCTAAAAGGGGCAGGCCCAACATTTTGGATAACAGTAGGGTTAGCTCCAGTGGCCCTTTTTTATATGCCCAGGATAAAGCCGAATACCACTTTGAGATCAGGAGGAAATTCTCCCCCAGGCCCGATTGGCATAGGGATCCGGGAGGAGCGGGATGTTACCCTCCTCTTATCACAGGGAGGGTGAGGGGAGGGAGATAGTTGTGAATTTCCTGCATTGTGCAGTGGGTTGGACTTGATGACCCTTGAGGTCCCTTCCAGCTCTATGTTTCTACTGGGTGGGGGCAGGGAAAGAGAGGTGTATTTATTTATGCCTTTTTATGCCCCTCTATTGAGCCCCACATCAGCTCTTCTCATTTAGAACCCTCGGGCTAAGAGCTGTTTTGTTCCTGACCTTTGGCTTTTGCCCTTTGGCACAGCTTCTGAGCCTGCTATCATAAAAACAAACAGGCAGCAGTGTCAAAAATTCCTCCAGAATACCACTGCCTTCCACAGCTTGTGGAATCATGGCAATGTGGAAAGCTTCCTAACAACTTCAAGAAAGTTATTCCACAGAATGGGAGCAGCCACTCTCGATGAAGCAACAGCAGACCTAACATGCATACAAAATGGAACTGCTAGTCAGAGGAGTGAAGCTGCCACGCAGGTTGATGCTGAGAGAAGCAGTCCTGCAGGTATGTAGGTCCTAAGCTACAAAAGATAACAAACAGAACCTTGAATTGAACTCAGAAACAAATCAGCAACTATTGCTGAGTTCTCAAAGAGGTTTTCCCCACTACAGAAGGGAGCTAAGGTCGACTCAGTTCCCTTCAGTGGAGGGCGATTCCAGGCTGTCGCCACAGCAACTGAGTTGGGCCCCTGGAACCGAGCTAAGTGGGCGGGATCATCCTGGTGCCTTGCTTGCAGCTCCTCAAATCGTGATTGGGCGCTTGTGTTACGGGCGGGGGGAAACGGGAGTAAGTTCTTTTTTTTAACAGTTTTTTACAGTTTACAGTTGTACGCGCTTTCTGCCTGCCATGACTCTCCCGTTCTGCGCATGCCACAAAAGCGGCTCGTGATTGGTTGAACAGATGAAGTGTCATTTCGATGCTTCCCCACTTCAAAGCGGTATCGACCTTGTTCTGGCAGAAAAGTGTAGTTCATAACTGCGACAAGGATGTCACAGTTCTGGGGGGGGGGGGGAACTGAGACAAAACAATGTTGAGCTCGGTGGCAGTGGGGATTCACTGAGGCAAACCTAGGTAGAAACCAGTTCAACTCTGTCAGTGGGGAAAGCCCCTAAGTAAGTGAAATATGCACCAAGCAATTGGGCCAAGTAATAAGCAGATTGCTGCATTTTGCACTAGTTAAGGTCTCGGAATTGTCTTAAATGGTTGTCCCATGTAGAGTGTGTTGCAACAGTCTAGTCAGCAGTTATTCAGGCATCTGCCCTACAAAAACTGAAATCCACTGGTCCTTTGATCCCTTGTAAGGCAAAGAACAGAAGACAAATGTGGTGGTCCTATTTTTAAAACCGAGAGATTGATGTCAGGTGATGCACTGAAGAGTCAACAGACATCAAATGTAGGTGAGGTTACCTAGTTGTTTTACAGGATGGGATGCTGACAGTTTGTTTCCTGGCAGGGTTCCAGTGCCTGCTGATGGTAAATGCTAAGACAGGATTTGCTTAAGGATTGTCAAAGAGAACTGAGGATTCTTTTTCCCTTCCCTACACAGCCCCAATATCAGTCAGGGCCCCTGCTTGCTATAATGTTGTCTCTAAAGACGCTGGGTATATTTGGTCAGGAATCTCACCTCTCTGGAACACAGTGACTGACAGGAATTCCCTGGATTGTACAAGAGAAAAAAGATAAGTAAATTAATGTTGATAATTTTGCTATCTTGAACAGAGCTGCAGCTTTCTAAGCCCGTTGACATAAAGGAATTTAGAAGGCTATAACTGTTTACTGAAAGGGAAGGTGGCCTAGCATCTCCTGACCTTGTAATATTTTAGAAGCCAAGCAAGATCAGTACTTGAGAAGAGAGACCACCAAGAATTTAATTTAATTTATTAGACTTAATAGGCTGCCCCTCCCTTTTCAGGCTCAGGATGACTTACAACAGTGGTGGCGAACCTTTTGCATTCCAGATGTTCTGGACTACAATTCCCATCAGCCCCTGCCAGCATGGGCAATTGGCAGGGGCTTATGGGAATTGTAGTCCATAACATCTGGAGTGCCAAAGGTTCGCCACCACGGACTTACAACATAATTATCAATACACATATAAATAAAACACCTAGAAAATCAAAACATTCCAGCAATTCAATCCAGCAAGAAGCAAAAGAAGAGTTTGACTTTATACTCTGCCTTTCTGTCCTCTAAGGAGACTCAAGGCAGCATACAAACTCCTTTCCCTTCCTCTCCGCAGAACAGGCACCTTGTGAGGTAGGTGGGGCTGAGAGAGTTCTGAATGAACTGTGACTAGCCCAAAGTCACCCAGCAGGCTTTGCGAGTAGGAGGAGGGAAACAAATCCAGTTCAACAGATTAAAGTCTGCCACTTATGTGTAGGAGTGGGGAATCAAACCCAGTTCTCCAGATCAGGGTCCACCACTCTGGCACCATACTGGCAACAAGGAAGACTCTGCAGGAGGCGGCAATGGCAAACTGCTTCTGCTTTTCACTTGCTCTGAAAACCTCTCCTGAGGTCACCATAAGTCAACTGCAAGTTGATGGCCCGTCACACACATAACTCTGTTTAAGTCTGCACTGCAAGACACAAAGTGCAGCAGTGATTTTTAAAAATACCGTAAGGGGAAAGAATGCTTTTTGTTACCTGGTGCCTGTAAGAGGCATGCTGTTAGTGCAAAGCCTTTTGCTTAACAAGACAAAGTCGAGGTGGCTATGACCTAGGATGATTCAGTTCTTGTCGTTATGATGTCAACATATTAAAAAGAAATTACAACCATCCCTATCAAAGGACATTTATTTTGTTTTAATTTTTGTAGAGTGAAATAAGCCCAGCATTGGCTTTGGAGACAGCCCTTTCTGAGAACGGCTTGTCCCATCACCCCACCATCTGAACAGTAGCCCAAGGATGTGCCGTTCAGGTGATGCCTACCGTAAAACCAGCATAGCCGGCAGCTCCTTCTTGGCATCGAGTTCCATTCCTGACATTGCTTCAGCCAAGATTTCAATCTGACAGCCCATCCCTTCCTGGCCCAAACTGTTCTCCCCAGAAACTGGTAGGGCAGGCTTCATTCCCTCCCTAATCCTCAGGTGTGTCTCACTAGGGAGGAGAAGAGAAGGTGTGGGAACGTGAACCCAGGCAGAGAGCTGGTGGGGGAGTTTATCTGGGGTGGGGTGTGGAGAGAGATTCCTGGCACAAGGGCTTCCTCCTTCTCTATTTACATCTCTCCAGAGCATCTCTGCTGAAGAAACTCGGTTCCTTCTTCACCCGCCAGGAACTCACAAATTAATGCAGGGGGGTGGGGGGGAGGCAAACCCAAGCGGTGCTGCCTTTACAAAATGAATCCCATTCACTCTAGATCTGGCATCTCTTCCACTCAGGGGCAGGGCAAACAGGCCGTTTAACTTGCAAGGGAAGCTTCCAGAGGGCCGCTGCTCTGGAGGGCCAGCAGCAGCAGCAGCAGCAGCAGCAGCAGCAGATTCAAGTTGCAGTGAGCCCCTGTGATTCTGGCAGTCACACCAGGAACTTCTCAGCCCAGCGAGCTCAGAGTGCAACCATATATGCTGCTCTGGGTTCCCAAGAGGAAAGGCAAGATAAAATCTTCACAAATGTGTTAACTGACCCTGTGGGCCTCTGCTTCTTCAGGCAACCCTGATCCAAAGCTGTAACAGAGAGAATCAGGCCAAGGAAGTGCCCCAGATGTTGGTTTATTTTCTTTGTCTCTTAAACACAGAAAATCCCCTATGGTATGGATGTTAACAATAACAATGATTGACTTTTGCCCTAACTCATGACAAGATCTGGTGAAACCAATTTGCTCAGGCTTCATCTTTCCTCTGCCCCTGTAAAATGGGGGAAATGGACACTTCCTACTAAAGGTTGCTTTGGCGGCAGAAGGTAGAAACAGCATCCAGGCAAAAGTAAGAATATTTTAGTCTGTTTTATTTGACTTAGGGAAATTTTTACTCCGGTTTCAGTTTCTCCCTGATGTCATTGGATCATTCAGTGTCTTTACTGGGTGCTTTGACAATTGGAAGTGCCCCATCTATCAAACCGTTCACCACACCTTTCGACCAAGAGCGTTGCAGCAACGTGCAAAGGGTTATCTCCCTTCATTTTATTTTCGCAATATCTACTGGTATAAGATCACCCAGTTTGGGACTGAACTCAAGTCTTCCTAATCCAAGTCTAACACTCTGTGAGCTGTCAGCGCTCACATTAATACTTCGTTTTTAAGAAGTAAAGATGCTTGGGATTGAATGTGCACAAAAGGCTGGAATTTAGATGCAAAATGAAACATTTCTCCAGGGTTAATCCTGATGGATAACTGTGAAGTGGGGGGAGAGCACAGGGGCTAAATCTTCCACTGCCCCAAAGGGAAAGCGCACAGAGGAAGCACTGTGTGTGTCCGCCCTGCTCCCTCACATGGTCAGAGGTTGTGGCAAAGAAACTATAAAATGGTTTCAGGGCACCGTCTTAAGCATCAGTGTCTTTGCCTGGCTGCAGTGTTTACCTCGTCATTGGCATCTTAGAGGAAACAGAGGAGAGGTTTTGTGGCCTACACCCTACACTATAACGGCACTGTACACAAGACGTCCTGTTGACTCTGTCTGACTTTGCTTTGCTTGGCAGACAGAGATGAGCTACACTCTGCAGACTCTGCCAGACTTTGGCTGGCAGGTACTGCTCCTGCCATATGTTTTCCCCTCCCCCAGCATGCGAGTGCACGCACGCACGCACGCACGCACATACAGGGACTGAAGAATCTACTCACATACATGAATATAATTATTATCATCACAGAGGTATTTATTTTTCTTCTCAATTGGGAATTACTGTATTTCTATTGTATTTCTATTTTTACTCTCTGTGTTATAAAGGTTGGAAACTGCCCTGAATCTGGAAAAAGAAGGAAGTTTAGAAACCGCATATAAATAAATAAAATATTTGTGTTGGGAGGAGCTAGAATGATCCCATAGAGAACATATACAGAGTGAAGACAAGGTTGTTGAACAGGTATCTTTCAAACAACTGCGAAGACTTTAGCTTGTCTGCAGGTCTTGAGCAGGTTAGACCTTAACACACAGAGGGCTGACTGGAAGAAGTTGAAATCTACCCACCACCTTTGTTTGTGCCTTTGTTTGTGTCTTCAGTTCACACTAGAGGAATCAAACACAACTAGATTTGCCAGTTCTTCATATCATTAATGTTGGCACCTGGGTGGGCCCTGTCAGTCAAGGGCTGGAACTCAGAAAGAGTCTAGTGGTAGAATCAGGGAGCAAAATTTTTCTGGCAGCTCCAGGAGACAGAGCCCAGTCCAAAGGCAATCTATTAACTAAAAGGAGTAGAAAGACAAACATACAAACAAAAAACCCCCCCAAGGGTCTCAGAGATGGGACTAGGACTGAAATGGTCCTTTTTATCTGATAACTGGACTGAGAGCAGGAATAAACCCAGAGGTGGGATCCAACCAGTTCTCACCACTTCTCTAGAAGTGGTTACTAATTTTTTCTGAGTGCCGAGAAGGGGTTACTAAAGCAACCTCCCTGCCCAATAGGGACTGGAGGTGTGTGTGTGCGGTGGTGCCACTGTTTGAATCCCACCACCATCGGAACGTGTTATTAAAATTTTTGGATCCCACCACTGAATAAAACTGTGTTCTCTGTTCGATATCTATATACGTGAAATACCACTGACTGACTCACTGACTGACTCATCAAAAGCACTCAAAAACCACTGAACCTACAAAGTTGAAATTTGGCACACCGGTTCATTATGTGGTTTAAGTGCTCACTAAGAAAGGATTTTTCAAAATATTCAGTTTTACTCGAGTTATTACACATTTACTGTTTTAACTGCTCATCTCTGGCCATCTGTGCAAACATTCTAAAGGCAAACCAGCCCCTCAGTCCACAGACATGCTGCACGAACATTCTAAGGGTGACAGTTAAACACCACCAGCTTTATGTCCTTCACCATGGTGACCCACTCTAACACAACCTTCCACAATGCATGTGAACCTATTTGAAAACAAACCCATCAGTCCACAGACAGGTGGTGAGGAAATATGCTGCATGTCACCCCAACATTCACAAACAGGCTGCAAAAAGGTATGCTGAATGTCACCCCGAAGTTAACAGACAGGCTGTGAAAAATTACTCCTCCACCCACCCTCACGTTAACAACACTGCTACAGCCAAATACTATCAAAATAGATTACAAACCACATTATCACCTTGGACTACTAAACATTTGTCGGGTTTTGCATATGGACATCAGATTGATTACTGTAGAGACAAGTTTATTGCTCTCGGCCTCCGATCACCCTGCTTGGTGTTGTGCTTTGAAGTGGCGGGATGAGTCCTGCTAGTCTTTTTATATTCATTGGCATTTTACTGAATGGGTTCACTCTTTTTTTCAAGGTTGGTTTTGCCAATCCAATTGTATTGATACACATGTGGTGTGGTTTTTCCTATGCATTTTAAACAGCATTTCTCTGTGCAGTGTACATTATTTGTAGATGTAAACATTATGCTGATTGAAAGATGCACAAATGTATTGGAAATGAAGGAATTCATGCTGTTTCCTGCCTCAACCCACAGAGGGGGTTTTACTAGTTAGCCAGTGTATTGCTCACAGCTAGATAGGGACCTGGTATTGCTCACAGCTAGATAGGGACCTGGGAGATTGACACCTTTGCTCTATCATCCTGACTCTATCCCTTTGATATTAGATTGCTATTCTCAGGGATTTCCTTCCGCCTTCTTCTTTCACACTTTCCCCCCATCTTATTCCACCATGCCTAGAGGGAGGATGGGTGCTCTGTGCATCTGTCTCCATCCAGCAAGATTAGAATAGATTAGTGAGCCTATCTACCTACCTTTCTAACCAGAATGGAGTTCACTAATAAATACTCTTTTTATTAGATTAGAAACTACAACTGACTCCGTGTTTTCTTTGTGCCTATGCTGACAGGCATGCTTAAGGGATCTGCTTTGTTGTGCTAAAGCTTACAAAAGTCTAGCTTTAAAAAGGGCTTGGACAGATTTATGGAGAAGTCGATCTATGGCTACCAATCTTCCTCCTTGATCTCAAATGCCTTAGCGGACCAGGTGCTCAGGAGCAGCAGCAGTAGAAGGCCATTGCATTCACATCCTGCATGTGAGCTCCCAAAGGCACCTGGTGGGCCACTGCGAGTAGCAGAGTGCTGGACTAGATGGATTCTGGTCTGATCCAGCAGGCTGATTATTATGTTCTTATGTTCTTAAGAAAGTGCTTTGCTCTTTGTGCAACAATAAGATCTCTGAGGATAGGTTTTCCCAACAAAATGAAGATTAAAAGTAGTATACATTTTATGTGGAAAATCTGGTAGAAGAAGAGTTTGAATTTATATCTTACCTTTCTCTCCTGTAAAGAGACTCAAGGTGGCTTACAAACTCCTTTCCCTTCCTCTCCTCACAACAGACACCTTGTGAGGTAGGTGGGGCAGAGAGAGTTCCGAAGAACTGTAACTAACCCAAGGTCACCCAGCAAGAATGTAGGAGTGTGGAAACACATCTGGCTCACCAGATAAGCCTCTGCCACTCAGGTGGAGGAGTGGGAAATCAACCTGGTTCTACAGATTAGAATCTACCTGCTCTTAACCACTGCACCACGCTGGCTCTCAAAAGAAAAATAGAAAAGAAAAAAGGAAAAACATATGTGCCCAATGTGCCCATAAGGAGGAAGCCAAACTGAAATGGGTCATATTAAGCAGCGACGAGATATCCAAAATCATTCCAAACCGAAAGCCAGGTTCTGAATTTCTTGTATACTGGCTGGTGATATCTCACTAAATGGCAGTATTACATGTAGTGCTACTACCCAGTTCTTGGAATTGCATCCCAAGGTATTCAGCAGAAGCCTTTTCTGACTTTCAAAGAATGCCCAATGAAATTGCACAGGAGCAGACAATAGGATTGTGGTAGCAAGCTCCACCAATAGCCTATTCACATTCACTGGATCATGTGCATGCATGCCTCACAGAAATCTATTTGTTCCCATTGTCCCTTTTTCCTGAGGACAATCCCAAACTGGTCCTCATCGATTTTAAATCATCATCCCTAGTTTTGCCTTTTGGAGACACCCTGTTAACATGCCAGTACTAATAGTATCTCAGTACTGACAAGTATCCTCCTTTAAAGTTCCAATCCCAATCCCAGGATCCCTAGAACTGAAACCTTTAACTGTCAAATGAGTGCATTTTGTCTTTTTTGCATATACATACACCACATAAGGACACAACAAGAATCCTCCTGGATCAGAACAGCGGTCTGTCTAGTCCAGCATCCTTTCTCACGCATTGGAGGTCTAACAAGAAGGCAGCAAGACCAAGGACTTCCCTGGATGTTGATGCCTGGCGCTGGTATTCAAAGGCTAATTTTCTGACAAAGGTTAATTACCTCTGAACATGATAGTTCCCTTTAGTCACTGTGGCCAATAACCACTGTCCAGCCTGTCCTCCATGACTCTGTCTAATCTCCTTTAAAGCTGTCTATGCCTATGGCCAGCATTACATCCTCTGGCAGCAAATCCTACATTTTAATCAACCTCTGTGCAAAGAAGTATTTCTTTTTATCTTTCCTGAACCTACCGCCCATCAGCTTCATTGGATGCCCCCAAGTTGTGGTATTTTGGGAGAGGGAGAAAAACCCCTCTTTGTCAACCCTCTTTATTCTGTGCCTAATTTTATAAACCTCTATCAAGTTTGTGCTTCGTTATCTCTTTCCTAAACTGAGAAGTCCCAGACTTCTCCAGCTCTCCTCACAGGTGAGGAGTTTCACCTGTGATTCACAAGGTGCTTTAACCCTTCACTGAACTTGGCTGCCCTCTTCAGTACTTTCCCAACTCTGCAGTGTCCTTTTTGAGACAAGGGCTCATTCCGCACATGCAGAATAATGCACTTTCACACTGCTTTCAGTGCTCTTTGAAGCTGTGCGGAATGGCAAAATCCACTTGCAAACTGTTGTGAAAGTGGTTTGAAAACGCATTATTTTGCGTGTGCGGAAGGGGCCATAGTGACCAGAACTGCCCAGAGTATTCCAAATGAGGCGGCACAAGAGATTTATACTGAGGCATTATAGTATCAACCATTTTACTTTCAATCCCTTTCCTTTCACTCCCTAGCACAGTTTGTCCTTTTCTCCACTGCAGCAAATTGGTGTAATGTTCTCATTGAGTTACCTATGATGGCGCCAAGAAGTTTTCCCCTCTCAGTCTCAACAAGTTCAGATCCCATTAGCCTATACTTGACACTGCGATTTTCTTTATTCCAGTGTGCATCCCCTGACACTTATCAGCACTGAATTTCATCTACCATATTGTTCCCCACATATCTGAACTGTGGAGAGCCCCCTGGAATTCTTCACCATCATCCCTGGTTTTCTCCACCCTGAATAATTTGTGCGTGAACACTATGCTCCTTTACAGTGCACAGCCTGACATCGCACACATCAGCTGCTAAAGTCTGCTCTGAAATAATGCTAGGTTTACTGTAGAGTAGGACAATTACATTTTCCAAATACATATTTCACAAAAATATTTCCTTCTATTTTAAATTAAGAGTGGGTGGGCTATTGTATATGCTATATATTAGGGAGATATGAAATGTTCATGTGATCAGGATTGTGTGGAATCTGTAACCCACATGATGTTATACTGCCCCTTCTATGTCTCATCCAGGGAAAAGTATATGGCTCCCCTTTTGTGTGAAGTGGAAGGGGCAACTGATCACCTGAAGGTTACATTTCTTCTAAACAGCGACTGTTATGAGGCGTTGGAAGCTGTGGCTAAATTTTTAACTAGAGTAATTTCTGTGCATTCTGAATCATGTTAATTGGAAGGTTGTGATCCTATGTTTTTGTCTTTTATATGCCATTAAAGGTATTTGAATTGAATTGAGTTGTGCTTGTACGTACACACGCATGGACAAGGGTTCAGGAATTATCCTTACTATGAGAATGGGGGTGTAATAAGCATGTCTTGTTTTCATCTGTGAAGGCAGAGAATATGGGGAACCCTGGGCCTTGAAGCCACAGAGAGAGGCAGAGACATTCAGACTCTATGTGTACATTCCAGTGGGATGCATTCCAGAGCTTGCTGCTGTGATCCTGATCCCTGTTTATACTCATGCAATGCATTTTGGACACTTTCTAGTCTGGAAAGGGTCCGGGTGTTGCGTGCAACTATTCCGTACATTAAAACATATTTGTTTTAAAAATAAACTAAGCAGAAAAAGAAAAATGTGGCTGAGTTACTACAATCAGTCCAGCACATCCAATGTCCTGTTGGCAGACGGGGAATGGAGGAAGTCGGAAGAACATGTGCCTTTTCCCAAGTCTGCCCTAATGTTTTGGAGAGATCATTTCAAGAAAAAAAGTTGTAGGTTAAGGCTGGTGAGATGGGGATATTGCTGTGGCGTAGTGCCCAGGGGGCTGGGGGGGCGGGTGTCTCGCTCCGGGCATACGCTGGTGTGGAGGCGTGGTGTGGGGGGCGTGATGGAGGAGCAGGGCACATATGTAGCTCTTATACAATCTAGACTGTCTCCAACTGACACAAGCACCAAGGGAAACTAACTATGCCCCAAATCTGACACAGTTGCACACATGTGTACCAGATTACTAAACACTTAAGCAATTAGAGGACATGCTGGAAAATGTGTGACCATTAGAATGCTTAACTGAGAGCTTCTATACCCTTTTCCACCAAAAGATCTACGTAGAATTGTAAATTCATCCACCACTTCTTCCTGGACCTTATTTGTAATAGAATGCTCTGTGGGGGTCCTAGGTCTGTTCTAGCTCTGTTTTAGCCTTGTTCTGTTCTAGCACCTGCCATTTTGTATCTGTTTCTGGAGTTTTCTCTGCTTGTAACTCATCCGAAGGCCATTTCACTGTAAAAAGTTTGTTTTACCTGGTGATCCTATTCACATGTTGTTTTTGCTTTTTTATTTAAATGAGAAATTCTTACAGATACGAAGACACCATCTAAGAATTGCAGCCACTCAAGAGTGCTGGTCTGCTTCCCATTAAGAAGCCATGGGAAGACCTGTTCCCCATGGAGGGCTGGTCTACTTGCCATTGAAAGTAATGGGTAGACCTGTCCTCCGCACAGCCCTCGGAGCAACTGAAATTCTTAAGATGGTGGCTTCGCAGCTATGAAGATTTTTCATTTGAAACAGAAAAAGAAAAACAACATGTGCCTGCCATCACCAGGAAAAGCAAACTTTATTCGTCAACTTTTTACAGTGAAATTGCCTTTAGATGAGCTGCAAGCAGAGAAAACTCCTGGGAACGTTCTGCAAATGGTACAGGTTCCTGAAGCTGACACAAAATGGTGGGTGCCAGAAGGACAAAAGTAGGAGTTCCAAGGCGGGGAGGGCAAGTTTCACCAACAGCTATTTCGGACAATATCCATTGTGAATCCATTGCGGATGACTCAAAATCTACGCAAAGCCAAACATTCAAGCAAGGCAGCCAACCCCTAAAACACAATTCAGATTAGCCCAGGCCAAGGAATCCCAAGCTGAACAAAAAGAAAATCACTGAAGGAAGTGAGCTCAGCCAGGCACAGAACACTACTTGTCGTAACATGCCGACAGGACTAAAAGATCAAAGGGCTAGAAAACATTTACCATTGCAAATTCCCCCATCCCTTGTACAGTCAGCATACATAATGAGGAAGAGCCATAGCTCAGCAGCAAAGCGCCCATGTGGCATGCGGAAGGTCCCCGGCTCAACTCTGGCGCTTCCAGTTTTAAGCATTAGGTAGTAGGTGATGCATCCGTCACCCCAAGTTGCTGGAGAGCTGCTGCCAGTCAAAGTGGACAAGAGTGACCTTGAAAGGCCAATGACCTCACTCAGCATAAGGTAGCTTCAGGAGTTCATGTACCCTGGAATGCTTTCATATGGAAATGTGATGCACAGATATACCTTCTCCCAGGCCTTTTCCACACAAGCTGTTTACATCGATTCTAGGCCACTAATGAAATGTTTCCTCCATGGATAGGGCCGGAGTGAGGGAGAACTGTGCCCAGGATATGCGTGCGTCCTGCGCCCCTGCCACGCCTCTGCCCTGGAACGCCCCCATCACACCCCCACACCAGTGTGTGCCTGGGGCAAGATGCCCCCCTTGCCCCTGGGGCGCTACGTGTCTGTCCATGGAGTTCCACCCATTTCCCCCACGCACACCATCCCGTTTGGTCCCAAAAATGTTTCCAAGCACCTTTGGCCTAGTTTTTGAAATCACATTTAGTGCATTGTTTTTCACTGAAATGTTTCCAAGCTAGCTTCTTTTGAAATGCAGTCGTATTTGAAAAGTTTCATCCTTCCCACAGAAAAACCTTGCCGTTTTCCATGCCTTTGTGCTGTAGCCTAACTTTCCACTCAGTGCCCGGTCTGCCATTTTTTACAACTCTCATCTCATTCCCTTCCCCCCACCTCTTCATTTTCATTGTTTTGTGTGGGGTTTTTTATTTTGCTGTTTTGGGTGACTCAACGAAGCCTGGATTAAACAGACCTATTCAGCACTGAATCACTGGATCAACAATGCATTGTTTTAATGAATAAGCAAAACAAAACAAAAACCCTCATGGTGGCCACAAAACATTTGGAGGTGAGTGCAGACAAACATCATGGCAAAGCGGAGGGAATCAAAAACATCCTGGAAACATTCTAACTTGTACAGAAAAGGCCTCATACAAAGGAGCAGTCGGAGTCTGGATTGAAACTCAGCTTTTCTTGATCATAAGGAGTCTCAAAGTAGCTTACAAACTCCTTCCCTTCCTCTCCCCACAACAGACACCTTGTGAGGTAGGTGAGAGAGTTTTGAGAGAACTATGACTAGGTCATCCATTTTAAAATTTTGTCCTGTTTTATATGCCAATAAAGGCTTGTGTTGTGTTGACTAGGTCATCCAGCAAGGCTCATGTGGAGAAGGGAAACAAATTTAGTTCATCTAATTAGAGTCTGCTGTTCATGTGGAGGAGTGGGTATCAAACCCGGTTTGCCAGATCAGACTCCACAACTCTTAACCTCTATGCCAGTGGTGGTGAACCTTTGGCACACCAGATGTTAGGGACTACAATTCCCATCGTACCAGCATGGCCACTTGGCCATACTGGGCAGAGGTTGAGGTGGGAATTCAGTAAGATCCATAACATCTGAGTATAAGAGTTCGCCACTCCTGCTCAGTCTATGGTGATGAACAAGAAATCTACAGAGGCACATGTTTCTTCCCTTACACACATACAGAAGAAATCCCCACTCCATCCCAATCCTGACTATTGTTACTCACCTGATTGCTGCTTAACAAACAGAACATGACAGAATCAACACAGTTTGGCTTATTCATGCCACCGTAGCTGCTTCCTGCTCTCCTCCTTGGCCAACTGTGCCTCAGTGTCAATCCAAGTGAGCATGGCAGCCACCCACCCAATACCCCCTTGCAGCGGGCACAGAGGCCTTAGTAAGCAGCCCAGAAGGCGAGAATGGCCAGGTTTGGCAATTTGAACTTCTCCTGTGTACACAAACATTGGTTCCTGGGTCTCCTCTTCCAGTCTGTGTGTCAAAACAACAACATTCGTTAAGTTTTAAAATAATTTTAATTTAAAAAAATGAATTGGAAAATAAGGGGAGAGGACTGAGTGTGCAAATAGCTTAAAATCATTACAAAAATTTAATACAGTAAAAGATTACCTCTTGGCAGTAAAAGATGGATGAAGAATAGAAAGGTAAATGTTAAAGATGCAGGTTTTATAAAGAAGGGGTTTTTAATGCACATTTTAGAGGGATGTCTTAAATTCAAGCAGTTATCAGAAGGTTTGCACATAAACAAACACATCACTGCAGTACCTAATATTGCAGTCTTTTTGTACTGAAGTGACTTGAAGGAGCAACCACTAAATCATAAATCGAAATTATGTTTATTTAATGGCTATGGCCAATTTGTTGATTATTAAAAGTTTATTAAAAGATAAGCTACATGAATTATTTAATCAGACTTGGCAACCAGGTATTCAGCAGGGGAACAAAACAGAACAAAATATCTGATAAGATGTTTTGATGTGCATATTCAGCAACAAATTCGAACATTCGAACAAACTCGAACAAATTTGAATATTCAAACAAATTCGAACATTCGAACAGATCCGAACAAAGGCATACATTGAACAAATTTGTGACTGTGTATAATTAAAGTATTTGACTGTGATTATGCATATGCTGATTTTTCTAATCAAAAGACAGAACACACAAAACACTAGCATGCAGTTTTTTAAAAGGTCCTCTCCATTGGTGCCTGGCTATCCTGCAATTAGCAATTGTTGAAAATACTCTTTGTCAAAAACAGAGTAGGGAACAGATAAATATACAAAGATTGGATTGAATTTGTTCACGTTAATTAGAATATTCAAGACATTCAGGGTTCAATTCATCTTCTGTTATTCTTAGTCATATGTTGTTTCCATGTAGCTTTATAGTACAATCCACAAGAAGGAGCCCAAAAGTGCTCTGGAGGCTGTGTAACCTTGGTACCAGCTTAAATGCCCCCTTGCACTGGCATATGGGGCATTTATGATGGCGCCAGAGCACTAACGGTAGTGCTGGGGAGCAGCTTGGGTATGTGACGCATGAGCGCCACTGTTACAACAGAGCATCCCCAGCACTGGTGCTCACATTGGAGCAAAAGAATGTGGTCCTGGGGGCAGGGCTGACATTAGTATGCAACCTGAGCCCTTTCAGGCTGGGAACATCCACTTATTATGTCAGCAAAAACTGTGGCACAGTCCATTGAGGTGCATTGAAGGGTTGCAAAAGCTACCTGCCTATCAGCACAGCCATGCCCCAGACAGGTTTGGAAACCAAGTAGCTGGCTAGTGGAGCAGGATGTGGTCAAACCCCCACAGCAGCGCCCAATAACAGAACCTCACTGTCTTACTAATCACCAGCCCTTTCTCATACACACACTGGAAGATAAGGCATATGGCTTGGGATGCTGCCCAAAATCCAACAGAAGTGGGGACTTAGGATGTGAATCAGGCACCCTTGGAGGCAGTATATGGGCATGGAGGGTGCACTTTATGCCATCAGTACAACACATGGCACGGTGAGTATGCACCTTGGGCAGTGGGTTGATGTCTCGCACCACGAGTCTGACACAGTCCTCACCCCATGTGTGGGTGAGCCCTCCCAAAGGGTTTACTTGGCAGATCAAAGTTCCGAGCAACTGGCAGTCAGCACCCCCACAGTAGCTTGACAGGTGAGACACCACCTCCTTGGACAACAAGATGTGCTATGGTCAGCCCCATGACACCTGGGGGTGGCGGCAAGAAGGCAGATGCACCAGAGTGGCAAGGTACGAAGGATTCTGAATACATCTATGACGCAGAAGGGGGTTCCACAGGGTGCCTGGGTGACAGCAGAGGTGAGGGGGTGGGGGATGTAATAGAGACTCCTGCCACTGACAACAAAGGCTGTGAGCTATTGAGGGGTTGTGTAGCAGCTGACCATTCAGTTGCAGGCAGTGGTGGGATTCAGCAGGTTCGCACCACTTTGGCAGAACCGTTAGTTAAAAAGGTGCTTGTCTACAACCAGTTGTTAAATTATTTGAATCCCACCACCGGAACTGGTTGTTAAATTATTTGAATCCCATCACTGGTTGCAGGGGATGGTGACCCTCCTGGGTGAACAGCTGGAAATGGGGATGAGGCATCAGCTGCACTAACAGACTGGAACCGCAATTATAACGTCCTGATGTGAACAAGTTCCTGACTCTAGGGGTCTGGCCAGCAGTGCCAGTGCTGCTGACCCAGCAACTGAGGCAGCCACGATGGACCACAGAATGAATCCACAGCCACCCCTCTTCTCTCTGGCTTGCCCTTCCTCCTGCTCCCTGGTGGCTGTTTGCTGTCCTGACTGACAGGTCCCTGTTTTCGCACCCTGTGCCCTAGCACTGCTATGCCAGTCTCCCAGCTACCAAGGGTCTATGGTTTCACTGGCTGGGTATGGCACATTTATCCCCTTTGGAGGTGGCTCCCATGCACCATTGCCATTCCATCTTTGGTCACAGCACACTCCTCCCCCACCCCCGGATTGCACTGCTCATGTTTATAGGAAAAATCACTGAACACAAAACGAAATAAATCGTTTGCCTGGCAGGGCTTCCTATTAAAAAATGCACACAATTCCTCAATTCATTTTCTTTTTGCACGTACCGTAACAGCAGAAAGACACTAATTATTTCATGGTGTGGCCCCCTCCCATTGAAAACTCTGTTTGTGATCTGCGAGTTGCAGCTGCTATCACAAATCTCACTCAGAATAACTCCATCGTGCCCCTCAGCTTTCTTTCCTAAATATTACTAGCTCTTGGCCATTGTGGATTTTCTGGGCTGGGTGGCTGTGGTCTGGTACTTTTTGCTCCTAATGTTTCCCCAGCATCATGGTGGGTGAAACCTTAGGAGCAAAAACTACCAGACCATGGCCATACAGCCCAGAAATCCCACAAAAGTCTGTTAATTTCAGCTGTGAAAGCCTCTGACAACACATTAGTTCTTCGTGGAATGCCACTCAGTTGACTCTTTACTGCTCTCTCCTGGCTGTGAAGTATATGGCAAAATGGAGGAACCTCTTGCTGTGTACTGCAAGGGGATGTAGGTAGAACTCTCTCTCTCTCTCTCTCTCTCTCTCTCTCACACACACACACACACACAAACTACAGTCCAGCCTCCAAAAAGGACATTTTCTTAATCTGTTATCTGGAGATTGGTCATATTCCAGGCCTGACCAGAAGGTTAGCAGAAATATAGCTGCCACTATGGGAGAAGAGAATAATCACATGACCACCATGTTTCTTAGGGCCTATAACAAAAACTATCAGCAGCTCTGATTTTTAGGCTTCTCTAAGATATTTTAGACCTTGGAGTAAATTGAAGGCTGCCAGACCAGATTTTCCAAACTAGGGGACATCCAGTCGGTGACGAGCTCACAAGCACCATGTCAATAACCTACATCCATACCAGGGCTTGAGAACTACCCTTGAGAAATTTTCCAACCCCTGAACTGATGTGACATCAGCCGAGCCCGATGTCAACATGCCGGTCCTCTCAAAAGTGCCACCCACACCATTCCTTCATATGGGATAAGAGGAACACCTGGATGCCTTGGTTCTTGGTCGCAAAAACAAGCGCAGTGGGAGGACAAGAATACCCTTCCTTGTAAGTCTGGCCTGGTTGCAAGACGAGGAAAACACGCCTCTGCGAGACCGCCCATAGAAGAAGGGGGGGGGGGGAGCAGACATGATTGCAGAAACTACAATGTAACTGGAAATGCCTGTTTCCGCACTGCAGACCTGTGAAGGATGATTGACATTCCGCAGCCCTCCCATGGGGCATCACTCTGCATTGATAGTTGGCAGGCCTGGCGCATCCACTAAGCTATCTAGACAATCACTTAGAGAGCCACTCTGTGCCAGAGATGGAGGAATACCAAGCAACATTATGGGATCTGCTGTGGCCCACTGCTGGATCTGTGAGGGGGCAGAACGGTGCATGGCAAATAGCCACCCCAGGTGCCATCAAGCCATACCCCTGCACACGGGTGGCTGGGCCTTCCCCATCACTGGGCCTCGGAGCAGTGGCAGCCCCAGGTAATGCTGTGCCAAGGTGTCCAAGCAGGGCCTTTCTCCATTGCTGTCTGGGAACAGTGTAGGAGGCACAGTCATAGTCCCAGAAAGCAGTTTCCCTGCGATGCCGGGGAAGGGTGTGATTGGCCTTGGACCAGATCCTGAGTGTAAGAATCCCCCTCCCCAAAGAAAGCTGCTCCTCTCCAGAGGAGAGTTCACATACAAAGTAACCTCTGATATTATCTTAGTATTACTTGAGAAGAGATGGCCAGTCCAACCTGAAAGGCAAACCACACAGTTGCCTGGGGCACCCAAATTCCAAGTGCAACCTCCTCAGCTACATAAGCAGCTTAGAGATCTGGGGCCATGGGCAATGATTTTGGATTTACCTCCTCTATGAATACAAAATGTCAGAGGTAACTGCGTTAGTTCATCATAGACCAACTGGTCAGGTGGTACCCTGAGGTCTGACAGAAACTTGCAGCAATTTTTTTAAAAAATGAGAAACAATCCACTGAGTCAGATCTAACACGGCTGTGTTCTTCAAATGCATGAATCTGCCTTATACCAAGACAGCCTTGAGCTGCAACGGATGGGTCCTGAGGAGAGCATATAGTACAAATGAATTTATGGAGATCAAAACTAAGACTATTCTTACCAAAATGGAAAAGAAAAGGTTATCTGGCCAACCTTGATTTTTTGTTATGGAACACTGTTTTGGATTGGACAAAGATGTGTGTGTGTGTGTGTGTGTGTGTGTGTGTGTGTGTGTGAGAGAGAGAGAGAGAGAGAGAGAGAGAGAGAGAGAGAGAGAGAGAGAGAGAGGCTCTGCAAGAAAAGGGACTAAAAATGTATGTGCAGTTGAATAGGGTGGCCAAGTTTATTGTGGGCAGAAACACCATGCCCTTAGCAGGCTGAATTTAAGAGGTTCAGCTTTGCCCATCGTTGTGTCTCATGCTGCCAACTGTTTTATATGTTCATTTATCGATGGGAAAGGGCCTGTGGAGTGTGGCTCCAGCAAATGCTTGCAGTTCGCTTTGGTTCTTGAAGTATTAAAATATACATTTCTCTCTTTCAATTTGTAGTCCTCTTACCTCAAGGGAGAATGCTTCCTAAAACAAACCAATAACCGTGGCTGCTCTCTTTCAAAAACATATCAGTGCTGCACAGTGGCAGGCTATGTGCCAGTCTGTGAACACACAAAGATGGCTTTTACCAAGTCAAACTATTGGCTTCTTTAGTTCAACATGGCCTACTCTGGCCATGACACTCAGGCTCATTCCGCACATGCAGAATAATGCACTTTCAAACTGCTTTCAGTGCTCTTTGAAGCTGTGCGGAATAGCAAAATCCACTTGCAAACAGTTGTGAAAGTGGTTTGAAAACGCATTATTTTGCGTGTGCGGAGGGGGCCTCTGGTAGAGAAAGGTCTTTCTTCCATATGAGCTACCTCAAATCTTTCAGTTACCAGTGCCAGAGATTCAACCTGGCCCCTTCCATGTACAAACATGAACAATGCCTCTTCTCCAGTCTATGAAATCTTCTCTTTCCTTTCAGCCAGAAAATATCCTGCTTTCTACAAATGGCTATTATGCAACCATTAAAAACACAGAAATTCTGTCCAGATGGAGAAGGTAGAAGAGCCTCACCAAAATAATATCAACTGCTACTTAAATTAACATCTTTTATACATGTAATGTGTGTATGTGAGTGTATAAAATAGAACAATGGATTTAAACAACACCACGTAAATGTAAACAATACTTCTTCATCCTTCAAAAAGAAACATTTCTCCATAGCGCAATGAGGCTGCAGGCACAACATTTATAAATAGGAAACACAGCCTTCCAAAGTCAGTCAGAATTATAGCATGAAGTCTTTTGGGTGTTCTCCCGTGTCTTGAAGCTTTGTTCCCCCCCCCCCCCCAAGGGGAAAGAAAAGGATAAAAACGATCCTAGCTAAAGCAAACAGGCCCGACTGTAAATCCAAACTGGTGGGAGGCATCCCCATTGTGAAACACAGCGAAATCACGCAGGGGCAAAAGGCTGAGATCCTCTGCGGAGAATCGGAAAATGGTGTCTGTGATGGAGGATTCATTGTCCAGCTGAAACAAACACACACATGAAGAGGGATTATGGGCATGCCTTTTCTGTGCCTGTGTGCAATTCCATAGGAGATTAAGAAAAAGCAGAGAACATGGCATGGAAATCCAGCTTTTTGAGAATCTCTGTTTTTATGCAGGAACTCCTGTTTCTAGTCCTTGCTTCCTCAAAGGTATGCTTGAAAGCAAGTGGGCAGTTCCTGGTAAGACACCAGAAAATGGAGAGGTGAATAAGGTTTTCAGTGGTTGGAGATAGATCTCCTGAGCTCAGCATTCATGGCTGCCCTCTCTTGAATAAGGTAGGCAAAGTTAGAAAATTTTTGCAGATGCTGTAAGTTCCTGACATTTCCTTGTTCTGTTTTGTTAGTTATGGGGAGAGATCAGAGGTGTAGCTCCAAGGGGACAGGGGTTCACGGCGCACCGGGCGAGCACCCCTGTGGGGGTGTGGCAAGGGCATTCTGGGGGCATGGCAGGGGCGGGACGGGACGGGGCATGGCGGGCGCAGGACAGGGGGCAGAGGACGCACCAATGCACCAGGCACTTTCCCCCTTTGCTACGCCTCTGGGAGAGATCAAACACTGGGTACTGATACTCTACCACCAATCCACATACAATCTTGTTGACTCTTCTTAAGCCACCCCTGCTGCTAACTTCTGATTGTTCAGTGCACCCTTGCTAAACCACTTTCAATCCCATCTTTGTCTAGAAACACAGACTTCTTTTTTTTTACAAGCAAGCAGCCAGCAGTGGCAGAGGGTGAGCTAGCAGCAAGCAGTGATTCTTTTCTTTAATAAAGACTTCTTTTGGCTTTGCTTAGTACAATTTATTTCTGTGGGATATTTCTCCTAATCTCTTCCCCACGTGCTAGACTGCAGAGGTGCTACCAGATTGGTTGAATGATATTTTCTAGGGTTTCTACTTGTGTCATTTCGCTATTGTTCTAGTATCGTGCTGGAAGATTACCTTTTCAGCAGGCCAATCTAGATCAGAGGTCTCCAACCTATGGCCCTGGACTATGATTAGACTACGATGCCTATGATTCCCATCAGCTCTGCCAATTGACCATACGGGCAGGGGCAGATGGGATTTGAACTCTCTGGACATCTGGAGGGCCACAGATTGGAAACCCTTGACCTAGATGTTCTCAGAAGTTTCTGACTGGTGATGGGTTTTCCAGGGAATCCTTGGTTTAAGGGAATTTCCCCTGCAAGGAAAGACACCATTTCCCCTTTCCTGCCATACCACCACCCAAGGAAAGAGTGGCCAGAAGCTCTCCAGCTTCCCCTCTGCAGCATTCTTGGTTAACGTAATTGATTTTGCTGCAGTGACACTGAATCTCTCCTGCTGGGAGGAAAGAATCTCGAGATCTATTACCAGGCCCCAGAAAGTGAGTGGATCCTGTACTACACACCCTCCGTCAATATGATAACCACTGAATGTGACGCACAAGTCATGTATATCAGAATAGCCCTTTTCAGTCCCCCACTTGAGGCATCCTCCTTTCCTATCCTCACCATGCATCCCTGCAGTGTGGCCACGTAGCTGTGTTCTCCGGAGTCAGCAAGGAACTTGATTTCCTTTTCAAGCTGTGGTCCGGACCCATCATGATGAGGTCTGCAGGAATAAGATACCTTCTGGGAGGCCAGGCTGCTATGGAGCTTCAGAAAACGGAGCTGCACCGTGCTCAAGCCCTGATACTCCAGCTGCGGCAGAAAGAAGAGAGCAGATGCTCAGCTAAACATCACTTAATGCAGGCTGACGTGTGACTCCCCCAAAACACTGTCTTTCTCAAAGGCCTACATCACTCCACAATGCAGATGAGGACGTTGTAACTGAATGACACAGGGCACAAGTTGAATCGCTGCAATCTCCAGGGAGCAGATGTCATGAAAGACCTTTTCCCATCTGAGATACTGGAGAGCTTCTGCCAGTCATAGCAGGCAGAAGCTCAGACAGATGGACCAATGTCATGAGGAAGCTCATCTGACTGAGAGTCGGGCTGTTCACTCTTGTAATAACCTGCCTGCTTCTCAAACATCAGAAAGTCAAAGAACCCTCGGTGGGAACACTTCTCCCTGCCAATCTCTGCCTTTCCCTGCGTTCAGCTGGATAGTCAATCTGCAGGCTGTGAAAGCATCTTACAATTCACACTGGCAATCTGAAGTTAAACAGGAATAAAGAACTACATGCAGTGCACTTGCCAAATTTCTACACAAAACATTTTAACAGTTTCAGTCTTACTCCTTTTAATTTACTCTAACATATGAGAAGACTCCCTCATAATTCTGGTTTAACTACAGCAAAACTAACTTGCCATGACTGTTTCTGGTTTATTCCACCCTCATCTCCCATCAGAAAATCTGACTGAAAACCTTAGTGGGCTACAAAAGTGTCTACCAGGAAGCCTCCGGGCAGGGAACTGATCCACTGGAAGGTGTCTTCTGAAGTGTATGCTCTCAACCAAGCCTTGATGGGCACCTAGAGGTTCAAACAGAGTTCACATGTAAATCACCATCCCATGTCCCCCCACCCCGATATTATACAAACACAGCAACACCTTATGCATCGGGAGGGAGGATAGTCTGATCTCAGCAAATCTTGGAAGCTAAGAAGGGTTGATACGTGCAAGGGAGACTACCAAAAAAGATTCTGCAGAGGAAGGCAATGGCAAACAACCTCTGCTTCTCACTTGCCTTGGTCGCCCCTCCCTGGGGTTGAACCATAAGTTGTCTACAACTTGACAACACTTTACACTCACAACACCATGCATGTGTATGTTTTTAAAAACCCTGCTGTTGAACATTTTTACATAATCAGGAAGGGCCGCAGCTAAGGGGAACTGTGCCTGGGGCACACGTGCGCCCTGCGCCCCAGCCCACCCTCGCACTGGCGCATGCCTGGTGCAGCACGCACTCCCCCTGTTGCCTCGGCGCTACACCACTGTAACCAGACTTCCCTCACGTCCAACCACAATTCTTACCTGATTTTGTACAGGGGAAACACAGGTCTCTCCCCCAGCAGTGAAGTTGCAGAAGGCCAACAAAGCGTCTTGCGGACTGCCCTGGTTGGGGTCTATGTAATAATGGCCTGAAATGAAAAGGAGAAGTTGTCCTCTTTAGGCCAAATTAGGTATGGGTTGCGTTTCCATGTAGTTAAACCAGAATCTGCCTTTGTGATACAGAAAGAGAAAGCAGCTCCATTCTTCACACGCAAAGGGATATGCACAAATAGGTTGCTAACTTCTTCCCTAACCTGCCTCATACCACCTTGGGGTGTGTGAGAGAAGTAATTTTAAAGCATTTTAGAAGAGAGGCTGTAAGAGAATGGAGGACTCCACACTCCTGTGCTGTCAGAACTGGAATCCCTTCCCTACTTGGGAAGTAAACCCAAGTTTAGGTATTAAATGGTGATGCAAAGGATGTCAGCAGGAGAACGAAAGGGAATGAACTTGTGTGCCACCAGTCAGCTCTGAACAAAGTAGGAATTGCAGGTACAAGAAAGCCTCTTCAGATCATAGGCCAGAGAAACCAGGAAGGGTATCTAGACTAGCTGTTCCATGTTCACCACCTCTGCCTCAATAAAGGAGCCAGAAGGTTTCAGAAGGTGGCCATGTTGGTGTGCAATAGAAGAACTAGATTTGTGCCCAATAGCATCTCAGAGACCCACACGATTTTCAGGGTATGAGCTTTTGAGAGTCAACACTACCTTTGTCAGAGACTGACTCAAGTTTGGCTATATTCAGCAGCACGTCTTCTATTTTTCCCCCTATCTTTAGAGATAATCTGTCAGCAAGGTAGCATGATCTGTTGCTATAGCTACAAGCTTAAAGGCGGAGCCTAAGACAGACCAATTTAGATATTTTTCCAGCTGTGAGAAAGATTTTCCCTTGTTCTTCAGAGGTGCTTGGTTCTTGCCTGATTATGGAATAGAATCCTGCAAATGGAGGATCAGCCATCATAACAAATATTTATTTAGAAGAGAGGAGGAAAATAGTTTGAATTTATACCCTGCTTTTCCCAACCATAAAGTCTCAAAGGCCATTTCTGCACAGTCAAAATATCCTGGGTTGAGCAAGAAAAATATCCCTGTGCAGCCGAGAATTCCGCACAGCTCTTGGGGCTAAAGTGGGCCTGCCCTGGTATTGCCCCGCAATATTTCCCTTACCCCGGGATTTTCAAAAATTGCCAGTTTGGAGGTTCTTTTAAAAAATCAGGAGCAGAACTGTTTTATTTTTCCTGCCCAGCCATCTGATCTCCCCACCTGATGTTCATTCAAGCTGCCACTCAAAAACAACAGCCAATCAGGATGTGGGACACCATGCATGATGAGAGATGCTTGCAACTGCCACTCAAAAACAACAGCCAATCAGAACGCGGGACACAGGGCACACTCAGTTATACTTCTGAAGTAAATACAGAAAGTCCCAGACTCATGCAAAAACAAGCTGGAGTGTTTTGTATCGCATCGTATATTTAATTTATATACTGCCCTCCCCCGAAAGGCTCAGGACGGTGCACAACAATATAATAACAATATCAGGGGGGAGGGGGGTAGCCAGACACCATCCACATTTTTAAATGGGTTCTGTTTTTATGTAATTGGTATTTAAATTATGTTTTAATGTATGTTTTAACCTTGTTGTGAATCGCCCAGAGCCCTCAAGGGGAGGGCGGTATATAAAATAAATAAATAAATAAATAAATAAATAAATAAATAAATAAAAAATACTACAAACATCAAAAACATTATATTAATAAACGAAGGATCAGTAAACATAACATCATAAACATCATAGGCATAACATCATAACATCATAACATAGCATCATAAATGCTACGTTATGATGCTATGTTATATGTTACAAACAATATGTTTATAACATATTATATGTTATAAACAGCAATATGCATGATATTATAAAACATAACATCATGAGCAACAATAAACCTAGCAATATAAACAACAAACATCAGTAGCATTATAAACAACAAACATCATTTCCTCCTGATTTTCAATGGATTCCTTCAAAAAGTGGGCAGCCATGCAGATGGACATCCCAGGATAAAATAGAGCCAGGTTAAGAAAAAACGGTGGTGAAACAGGT
Source organism: Sphaerodactylus townsendi (assembly GCF_021028975.2). Classification (NCBI taxonomy): domain Eukaryota; kingdom Metazoa; phylum Chordata; class Lepidosauria; order Squamata; family Sphaerodactylidae; genus Sphaerodactylus; species Sphaerodactylus townsendi. The sequence goes on along the minus strand of NC_059436.1, from coordinate 40,981,239 downwards.
ATAATTTTTCCACGTGGAAACAGCCAAAGTAGCTTACAAACTCCTTCCCTTCCTCTCCCCACAACAGACATCTTGTGAGGTAGGTGCAGCTGAGAGAGTTCTGAGAGAACTATGACTAGCCCAAGGTCACCCAGCAGGAATATAGGAGTGTGGGAACAAATCTGGTTCACCAGACTAGAGTCCGCTGCTCATGTGGAGGAGTGGGGAATCAAACTTGCTTCTCCAGACTCCACCACTCTTGACCACTACTCCATACTAGGGGTCAGTTCCCCACCTGTGGCTAGCAACACAGACGCAACCATCACCATACTGACTTTTTGTACACCACACTGAAATGCTTTTTCACATTTTGCCCAACCGCAGTGTTCCACACAATTGCAGCTGCACATGGCCTCAGGAAGGGAGCAGAAACATGCAAAGATTTCAAGTGGGTACAACCCACTAGATGTGTTCCTGAAGGCCATCAATTAGCTCCCCATCCCCCTGATTTGTTTGTTTGTTTGTTTATTGATTTATTTATTCGGTTTATATACTGCCCTCCCCCGGAGGGCTCAGGGCGGAGAAGGGGAGGAAGTGAATCAATGGTGAAGGAGAAGAGGTTTAATCAAAGCTGGTTCCAAATTAGAGGGAGGATTTTGGCAGGAATGATCTTCTTGAGCCTTCTCTCACACATGTGCATGCAAACCCACACAATACATACACACAGACGCCCTCCCTCCCTGCCTTCCATGAGGCAAGTCCCACTGGTGGTTCCATCACAATCCTTCAAGCCCTGTTGGCATCAATGGGAGAGAAAGCTGAGTCATGCTCAGGTCTTCCTTGGACATCCCCTCCCAGCCAGAATTGGGAGACTGCTTGAAAGCCCCTGAGAAGGATACCCCATTTCCAGCTGGAAACAGTGTTCAGGGAAGGAGGTGATCATGGCCTTTTCTCCCAGCCAATATATCCTAGGGATAAGGAGGTGAAACATCCCGGTTCGGCCATGGCTTCCGCATGGCTTCTGAGTCTAACTCGGGCCCACCCCGTAAGAATTCCCTTATCCCATGCCTTTAAAAAAACAATAAAATGGGTGGTTCTTTTTAAAAAAACTGCGCCGCTCCCATGCAAACACCGGAGCAGACAGACCGGTTTATTTTTCCCACCTTGCCACCTGCAGCCAATCAGAACGTCAGAAAAACAGGACAGTTCGAGCATGCGTGACAATGTCGGCGAGGAAAATTAAACTAAACCGGCGGCTGTGCAAGTTCTTCCTCCTGGCCTGAATGCACTGACGGGCTGTTGTGCAGAGGGAGAAACCAAGATAGAAACATCCCGGTATGTATGATCCCTGATTTTCCTCGGGATATTTTGTCCGTCAGGAAAATGCCAGTATTTCCTTCCAGCCTTTTCCCACCTTGGCCAGGGGTTGGCTCTGTCTCCTGTCAGTCTTGGTTCAGCCCTCTTGGAGCTCCAGCATGTCAACTTTTGAAGCTGGATGTGTGTTAAACCCTCTCTCTTCTGTCCTATTTTGTCAATGCAAATGACATATATTTTCCAGAAACAGAATCCTTTTTTTAAAAAAAAGAAATTTAATCATATAGCAGATGTGGATATTCATTAGAATATGAATACTAGAACCACAATACTAGAACCAGGGGGTATTCATTGAAAATGCTGGGGGGAAGAATTAGGACTAATAAAAGGAAACACTTCTTCACACAACGTGTGATTGGTGTTTGGAATATGCTGCCACAGGAGGTGGTGATGGCCACTAACCTGGATAGCTTTAAAAAGGGCTTGGACAGATTTATGGAGGAGAAGTCAATCTATGGCTACCAATCTTGATCCTCCTTGATCTAAGATTGCAAATGCCTTAGCAGACCAGGTGCTCGGGAGCAGCAGCAGCAGAAGGCCATTGCTTTCACATCCTGCATGTGAGCTTCCAAAGGCACCTGGTGCCATTCTGCGAGTAGCAGAATGCTGGACTAGATGGACTCTGGTCTGATCCAGCAGGCTAGTTCTTATGTTCTTATGTTCTTAGAAATTGGAACTCCAGCTTAACCCCCTCTCCCAGTACCCTTACAGCAGTTTTTCTGTCCTTCAAAATTACACTTTTTGACACATGCCACATGGAGTCTGACCAGGAAAGGAAGAGTCTGTTTCTTTCTCCTACCGTCTGGCAGGCGAGGCTGAGCCAGCAGAAGTTCTTTGCAACAGGCAGCAGGATAGTCCTTGGTCCCATTCGGGGGGTCCACCAGGAGCTTCAATTCCCGGCCTAGACTATCCATCAGCATCCACACCATGCCGTAGTTCAAGGTGCTTGCTGAGTAGATCAGTTGCTAGCACAGAAGAAAGCCCACAGTTAAAATGGCTCCTGTGCCTTTCGTTTTCTCTGCCAACAACCAGCCACAATCCATTGGTTCAGCTGAGACTTAACAAGAAAGGATAGGCTGTATTTCAGTGCCACGAACAAACTTCAATTTGTCTGGGATGAAAACAAAGAAGGAAGCTCTCAGATCTCACAGGCGCCCTCCCACAGCTCAGGTATAGCAGGCAGATGGAGAAAACTGATGTTTGGAATGACTGCCGTTTGGATGTCACTACTTAAACATTGTACAGAGCTTAGAGCCGGGGACCCAACTCTGGCCCTCCAGATGTTCATGGACTAGGATTCTCATCAACCCCTGCCAGATTCATTTGCTGATATACCACAAATTATTGATTTAAGGCATATTTGGAGAGGTTGGCAAGAAAAACTAACAGAATAGTAAATTGTGGTCTTCTGCGTGCAGTTGAACACTGCCCTGAGCCCTTATGGGGAGGGCTCAAGAGGCGTAGCTCCAAGGGGACAGGGGCGTGCATGACACACTGGGCATGTGCCCCTGTGGAGGTGTGGCGAGGGCTTTCCCCCCTTGCTACGCCTTTGGGAGGGCGGGGTATAAATACAAACATAAATAAATAAATAGTTTGGGAAAGTAATGTGTATAAGAACACACTTGAGGCACTAGAAGAGCTGGAAGAAAGCAACTATTTTGCTACCCAGACCTATGATCTGTTTGACCAGGCCATGTGCCATCAGGTTCCATTTGTCACACCCACCTTCAGTTCTTCCTGTGACACATTCAGCGAAGGACCAGGGAGGCCAGGCATGCCAGGTATGCCCTAGAAATACAAGCAAGAATGATCTCCTGCCTCGGACCAACTGCCAGGGGCGTATCTACCCTAGGGCAAACTACGGCTCTTGTCTCGGGAGCCAATAGCACGGGGGCGCACTGGTTACCTTCTGTCCCCCTCCCCAGTCAGTGTCTTTCTCTTTCCCTCCCCTCCAGAATGGCAGGTGGGCAAGCAAGCCGGGACAGAGCTTTGGAGACGTGGCACATCCCTGCGACTTTCCCTTATCCATGCCCATCAGGCCACTGAACCAGGGAGGTCAACACAGGCTGTCATCCAGGAGCCGTTGGCTGGGAGGGCGCTTCAGAGACCCAGAGCGCCCCTGCCTCCCTCCAGTCTGGGTGCTTTGTGCTGTTATAACTGAAAGAAAGTGACTGTGCTACAGGAAATGGGAGAGGTTTGCAAAGAGGTGTAAACAAGTATTTTGCATGCACGAGGAGCGGCCAGCAAAAGGGTTTTTCTTGCTGATCTTTCCAGCCTGGGTGTTACCCCCATCCCAGGATGTGACTGTCCACATCTATGAGGGCGCGCCTGCATATTTGTGGAAACCTCCACGAAAGGGAAACGAGGGACATTAAAGAGAAGGATTAGCACTCAGAGCTCTGGAATAAAGAGAAGGGGTGGACAGCTTTGGAAGGTTCTCTTCTTATAATTTTGATGCCCCCCCACCCCCATCTGTATGTTGCAAATAGGAACAATGGCTTCATGTGGACTAGAATAATGACCGGCTACAGAGGGGTTCTGTGTATGTAAAAGAGACCCAGCAGGTTGTTGAAGGTACATTGGGGCGGGGGGGGGGGGGGGGAATGCACAATGACTGTAGAGTAATGAATTGCTTGATCATCACTTGTCGTTTCTAGTCTTCATGGGAAAAGCTTGGAAGTGCTCAGCTACAAGACTCAAAGGCAACTTGACTTACCGGTAGGCCTGACTCCCCTTTTGGTCCTGGGGGGCCCTCTAAGCCCTTGAGGCCCTGGCAAACAAGATACAGGACAAAAGAATCACAAGATCTTTTATAGTACATTGCTGGTTATTGTTTTTATGTTGTTTTTTTCTTTATAGTTTAATATGAGACAAGCAATTTGTGGGACAATAGATGCACTTAGAAAAATAAAAGGTAAAGTTCCCCTTCAGTCGTGTCCGACCCTGGGGTACCACTACGAGCAGTGATTTCAAAGGCAAACCTCTTTTGTGAGATAGTTTGCCATTGCTTTCCCCGGCTATTCTTTACCCCCTACCAATTGGCCATGCTGGTAGGGGCTGATGGGAATTGTAGTTCCTGAACATCTGGAGAGCCGCAGGTTCCCTACCCCTGCCCTAGCTATGAGCTAGGTACTCATTTACTGACCAAGAAATGGATGGATGGCCGAGTTGACCATGAGCCAGCTGCCAGGATATCTGACCCACAGGGGGCTTGAACTCCTGACCGTGTGAGTGGCAGTACAAGCACTTAACCACTACGCCACGCGGCTTCTAGAAGAATAATAGAATAATAATTCAGGATTTATTCCATATACAGTGCCAAGGGAGAACGTATAACTTACCTTTTGTCCAGATGAGCCCTGTTGGGGGAAAGAAAAAAATGATGTGAGAAAATAGTCCCCTCAGAGAAATGGCATGAAAGGGGAAAGGTTAACCTTCCTCCCTAGTGGCATGGATCTGGTCCTTAATGTGCCCCTAAAGAATTTGTAACTTTATGCCTCTTGCAGAATTCCTGGCACAGAACATAGCATGCCTATGTCATTAAGTGCATGCACCTTTGTCCAGAAGTCACCAATAGCCTGAAGCAAAATCCAGCCATTTTATACTGTGCAGTTCCTTCCGCTCCCCTGGACTCATAAGGAAAAGCTTACCAGAATGCCAGGGTATCCAGCATATCCCTGATAACCAGGTGGACCAATAGCACCCTGCAAATAAATGAGAGACACATTGTTGGCAAGGCCAGCTCTCAGGTTTTGAGGTCCCCAGTTATGATACCAATGTCATGAAACCTTGACCCAGCATCCCATTTTCCTTCTCATCTGCCCCTAGGTACATCTGGTCCCCAGCTTTCTCAGCTGGATTCATTGGTTTCCATTTTTTTCCAGCTGAGTACAACTAGACCTATTGACCTCTGGGGCACAGAGTGGTAAGCTGCAGTATCACAGTCCAACCATTGCTCATGACCTGAATTTGATCCGGATGGAAGTCAATTTCATGTAGCTGGCTCAAGGTTGACTCAGCCTTCCAGGGTCAGTAAAAGGAGTACCCAGCTTGCTGGGATAAAGTGTAGACGACTGGGGAAGGCAATAGCAAACCAGCCTGTAAACATAGTCTGCCTAGCGGACATTGCGACATGATGTTGCCCCATGGGTCAATAATGAGATTACAACTAGGGCTGCCAACTCTGGGTGGGAAAATACAAGGAGATTTGGGGGATGGAGCCTGAAAAAGATGTGGGCGGGGAGGGAATTCAATGGGGTATATTGCCATTGAGCCCACCTTCCAAAGTAGCCATTTTCTCTAGGTGAGTGATCTATGTCACCTGGAGATTAGTTGTAAAAACAGGTATCTCCAGCTACCACCGGGAGGTTGGCAATCCTATGTACAACCCAAGGCAGTGTTCTTAGGCTCATGGGGCTCCTTTAACCAGCCTTACATTTGATCTCTTCTTGTAGTTGATCTGATCTTGCCAAGCACTATATCAACCATGAAAGTCAACATCCCACTTTGATCTCCCTGCGGATGACTCACTGGGCATCTGATGTCTCTAGGTGTTCTTTTGAGCAATCCACAACCATGGGGAAGTATGTAATCATCAATTTGTCAGGGAAATAGTGAGGGATGGGTGGGGAAAAGAGTTGGATTTGTATCCCCCCTTTCTCTCCTGTAAGGAAACAAAAAGGGGCTTACAAACTCCTTTCCCTCCCCCCCTCACAACAAACACCCTGTGAGGTAGGTGGGGCTGAGAGAGCTCAGAAGAACTGTGACTAGCCCAAGGTCACCCAGCTGGTATGTGTGGGACTGAACAGGCTAATTTGAATTCCTTGGATAAGCCTCCACAACTCAAGCGGCAGAGCGGGGAATCAAACCCGGTTTCTCCAAATTACACCTGCTTTTAACCACTACGCCACTGCTGTACAAGAGCAGATCAGCTGGGCTAGCCTCTCCTCCACAAATTTTTGCATTTCGTGCAAATATCTGAACTGGCTGGCTGGCTCCAGGTCCAGGGGGCATCGAAGTCCTGCACAATCTCAAGGTGCATTCTGCAAGACAGCTGCCGGGCAGCTTAAGTATTCCCTCAGCCACTAGCTTGCAGTTGCGCATAAGTCTAGACAAGCTTTATTGGTGGTGGAGGGAGGCCAAGAGAACAGTGATAAAGGAGCTAAGGCGTCATAGCATGTTTTGCATATAAACACCTCTGGCATTTCAACCAGTCCCTAGCACCTCTAGTTAAAAACAGCCTCCAGTAACAAAGTGGAAGGGAAAAAAAAACCCTCTCTCTGCTTAAGACCTTGAATATACTGGGCTCCGATGGATCATAACTTAATGGCAGAGATCATGTTATGCATGCAGAAGGTCACAGGTTCAATCCTGAGCATCTCCAATTTCAAAGAGTCTCAGTTAGCTGAACTGGGTAACGCCTGTCAGACAGGCCAACTGTCTGACAGGTTATAAACTACCTTGAATGTTCATTCCAGCACTTTACCTGTTCACCTTTGGGTCCTGGCCTCCCAGGAGCACCGGCAGGTCCTGGTTTGCCCTGGAATTCACAGAAGGTACTCCTTGATCATTATGTTCTCATCAAAATTAATTTGGAAATCAAACACCCACATGTATTTCAGAGCTTGCTTCATCTGATGCTTCATCAGATGAATCAAACTCTGATTCACAGAAGATTATGCTGGAACAAATGTTATTAATCTTCTGCTACAGACTAACTACCTTAAAACCAATATCTCCTGGTGGACCGAGGTATCCCATGCTGCCTTTGTCACCCTAGAGGAGGGCAAAAGAAGGAGAAAAGTATTAGCAGCTGCCAAATGTAATGAATAATCTTTATTTTGTTTATAATATAACATGAGTAATTGGTGGGAACAGATGTGCAAAATGCCGAGATAGGCTCAGCTGAAGGAATGCATTGGTGGATGGAATTCACCTTTCGTCCTTTGGGTCCTTTTCTTCCCTTCTCTCCCCTGGGTCCAGGAGCCCCCTGAAAAAGGAAAATATGAGAGACAACACTCCTCAGTGCTCCATAACTACTCACACTTTACACAAACCAGCAGCTGGCAAAACTGCCTCTTCAGAAACCACCCACTTGAAAAAGAAGAAGAGTTTGGATTTATATCCCCCCTTTCTTTCCTGTAGGAGACTCAAAGGGGCTTACAATCTCTTTTCCCTTCCCCCTCACAACAGAGACTCTGTGAGGGAGGTGGGGCTGAGAGAGCTCAGAAGAACTGTGACTAGGCCAAGGTCTCCCAGCTGGCATGTGTTGGAGTGCACAAGCTAATCTGGTTCACCAGATGAGCTCAAGTGGCAGAGTGAGGAATCAAATCCAGTTCCCCAGATTAGAGCGCACCCGCCCTTAACCACTACACCATGCTGGCTCACTTGCCCGGCAACCTGTGACCATTAGTCCTAAAGTTTGGTCATATGCTCCTCAAAGCTAGCTAGCTAGGGGCCATTTAGATTCATGGAAAAGCCAAGTCAGTCTGTCTGTGCCGATCAAGCAAGGATTGGCAATTGCTTCATGACAGTCTCTAGGGAGAAGGTTGGTGAAGCCACACATTCTTGGGATGCTGAAGAGGATGCAGAGAAAAGGTGACCAAATAAATAGAACATTAGATTTAGATGCTTGAATCCTTATAGGTACCCCATACAACAGTTGGGTCATGATTTTGCCCTAGAAACTTGCAACACCAAAAGGGTATGTTGCCCACGTATGCAAAATAAAATGTCTGAACAGCAGTCAAATTAATTCTAATACTCATCCGGATCTATTGACAATGAGGGCGCCACAAAGGGGAAGCAAACTGAAATATAGTGTCACCTCGGTAATCGGTGCCTTCAGTAATCACCGATTTCGGTGTTTGCCGATTGCCAGCCACCATCTTCCGCACTTGGAAGTCGTTGGTTTCCGCCGACTTCCAAGGCTACGCAAACGGCGTTGCGCATGCGCAAACGGCATACCTCGGTATTCGCCATTTTCAGTTTTTGCCGACCGTTGCCGGACGGATTACTGGAGAATACCGAGGTACCACTGTATTGTCGAAGGCTTTCACGGCTGGTTTCAACTGGTTGCGGTGGGTTTTCCGGGCTGTGTGGCCATGGTCTGGTGGATCTTTGACACAGATGCAGGCGAAACATTAGGAACAAGATCCACCAGACCAGGGCCACACAGCCTGGAAAGCCCACCACAACCCAACTGAAATAGTTAAATGAGCCCATTTGCCCCAAATAGATTGTCTGCATAGCTTTGTTTTGAATTCTGTTTCTTGGTCACATAAAGGAATGTCGAAAACTGGGTTTCTGGAGGGTTTTCCAGAGTTTCTTACAAATCTAGAAAAATTTTGTCCTGAAGTTAAACAGCAAGACAAACTTACATACCAATTTCCTACCTATAACAAAAAAAATCTTACTATGATACAGTCCACATATCCTTTGCCTAGTGATGGTGAACCTTTGGCACTCCAGATGCTATGGACTACAATTCCCATCAGCCCCTGACAGCATGGCCAATTGGCCATGCTGCCAGGGGCTGATGGGAATTGTAGTCCATAACATCTGGAGTGCCAACGGCTCGCCACCAAACCTCAATTGAGAGGTAAAATGGGTGAACTTCATTCAATTTTTTTTGCATTAATTAAAAGGATGCAACCCTCCTGATGCCTGCAAGCCAAACTTCATTCCAAACCCACTGGTAGTGTGGGTGATTTGTGGGATGCAGAAGAGTCAGGCCTCTTCTTGTCTCCCTCGCAGCCGGTCAAAAGGAGGACAAGGTGGGACTGAAGCCTGCTCCTATATTGGCTTCATACCCCAAAACCAATCTCAAAAGAAGCAGATCCAGGTATGGGTTTATCATTCTGTGACTGTGACAAATGGAGCTCTTTCTTGCATTTCTGGCCCTTTCCGCATGGGCGCTGACCATTCGCACAGAAGGTCCCGGAAGGGGCGCAGGGGAAGGCTCAGCCTTCGCGCAGGCTGCGCCTTCCCCAGCTGGCTTACCTGCTCCTGCTGGCTCCCTTTGCATTGCGGAGGCCAGGGGACACATCCCCCTGGCCAAAGCGATCGCTCTGGAGACAGAGGCCAGGGGGACGTGTCCCCTGGTCTCCCCAACGTGAAGGAAGCCAGCAGGAGCAGGTAAGCCAGTTGGGGAAGGTGGGAGGGAAATGCTGCCTTCCATCTGCTGCCATTTGCACGGCAGCGGGTGGAAGGCACCACTTTTGAAAAACTTGCTCATGGAGCAAGGTTCAAAAGTGGTGTTTCCGTGCCACTTGGGTGGCGCGAGAACAGTGCTGCTGCGTTGCAGTGCTGCTGCGCCTGCTGTGCGAACTGTATTCCGCCTGTGCAGAAACAGCCTCAGCTTCAGGAGCTGCTTTATCCTATACAGATTACATCACACATCATACTATCTGGAGGAAAAACAAGATGTCTTTTCCCTCTTGGCCTTATTGTGCAGCTTATAGATTGCATCACCAGGATCAGCTCCATTATGATGTAGCTAAAGAAGTGTCTTTTTGCCTCTGGATATGAACTGGAGCCTTTCGAGTCTGGGCCGAACATCCAAATGAACCTTCTTTGGGACTGATACTTACATAAGGGCCTTGGAGTCCATGGGGTCCTGTGAGACCTTGCTCACCAGGAGAACCCTGAAAGGAAGATGCAAAGAATTATGGTGAAATTGGTGACATTATTAAAAGACAACAGTTTGAACATTTTTGTGGAAAACTGGAAATTGTTTATGGAATATCTTTTGAAAACCTATTCATGCAGAGAAGTAATAGCAAAGTTTGAAATCAAAAGAAAACATTAGATTGTAATAATTAGAAAACACTTTAAGAAATAACTATTGTATTAATGCTTTAATTATATGTGCATGAACCTAGAGATAACTTTTAAGCAAAGATGAGATAGCTGGAAGTCAGTACTTGAGGTGTAGGGTGGTTGTGTTTTCTTTGTGTTCGTATGTTTTGTTTGTTGTTAAGTCTGAGAAAATAAAAAAAGTCTTAAAAAACTGAATGGGGGAAGGTTATGTGGACCTTTAGCAAAATGTACAGCACAATCAACCTTGTGAAAATACCAATTGTAATGTCCTATAGTAGGATAGGGACCTTGGTAATTAGATGATAAAGACCATACTTTATCAGCCCCTGCCAGCATGGCCATGCTGGCAGGGGCCGATGGGAATTGTAGTCCATAACATCTGGAGTGCCAAAGGTTCGCCACCACGGCCCTATAGTGTGGTCAGGAAAAAATCTTACTCTCCTTCTGCCCCTGATCACCAACCTAGAGAAGCAGGGGAGTTGTAAGATTTTCCTCACATCTCACCAGGACTACAGCATATTAGCATGATCATTTTTAATGATTCCGTATAAGCCACCTTGAGAACCCTCCAGCTGTGCAGCCTAGAAACTGAGTAATCAAATATATCCGGATGACTGGACTGGCAAACAGTAGCATACACAAGCAGCAATGTGTTCTCTCTTTATCGTTCTGGAAAAGTTGACAAGAACAGGAGAAATTACTGGATCGTATAAAAAATCCATCCAGTCCAGCATTCACCACAGTGCACTGCATCTGAGCATGAAAGCTTTATTAGCCTTCCATAGCCAATGATAGACTCCAGGTTCCATTCTTTTGTCTATTCCCCCTCTAAAGCCATTTACAAAGCAGTGGCCATTGTTGTTTTGTGTAGCAGTGAGCTCCATAAATTAATTGTACATTGTATGAAAAATTGTTGACCCTGAATTTATCACCTGTCAATTTTACTGAATGTCTCTGAGAGTTTTTATATTCTGGGAGACTGAAGCAAGTATTGTGGATTTGGCTTACCTTGGGGCCCTTGGAGCCCCTTGGGGGTCTGGATCCAGCTTTACCCCGTTTGCCCTGCGGGGGGGAAAAAGCAGGATTGGAAGGAAAACACTAAAATCTCATTACTTCAAGGTTTTGGACCCCTTGCTTGGGTTTACAGAGGAAGGCATTAAACTCAGGGGAATCAAAAGGGCAAGCTATTTTCTGAAGGGCATGGAAACTTTTAGCACCACCTCCAAGTGCATCAGGCTCCACCTCCTCTGTTCCTTGACTCACCAGTGACATCTTCTGCCTCAGCCACTGCTAGTCCCATCACCACTACAACTCAGTCCTCAAGCTCCACCCTCTCATAGAAGACCACTCCTTCATGTGAATCTATTCCTACAGTCTGAGGAAGGATAGGCCAGGGACAGATTTACCACCCTATCAGCTAGGCTTCCATTTACTACATCTGTCTGCCTCTCAGTAGCTAGTCCCTGATTCTCTCTGCTTATTTTCTGCTGGTCTTATCAGCCTACGGGGAAGCAGGAGGAGGGGAATGCTTTCTTACCCTTCTGCCAGGATTGCCAGGGAAACCTGGTATCCCATCATGCCCAGGTTGCCCCTAAGGAGGGAGAAAGAAAAGGTGAAACAGATGCCACTTCATGAGACCAAAGGGCTGGCTTCAAAGAAGTCTCATTTTGTTCCGTTGAAACGTACATTTTCCTACTGCACGGAGACCACAGAGAACACCGATTCACTACTGTCTCTTACATCAGCCACTCCAGCCTTTTCCATACAATGTTAAAATGTTTCCAAGACTTTAATAAAACATTTCCTTCTGTTGTGTTTCACACTTCATTTGTCCCAGAAACATTTCATTTTTCTTTTAATCCATCATATTTGAAAACCCTTTTCTGATGATCCTTTTGGCTGAAATGTTTTCCTTGCAGTGCAGTATTCCTGAAATGTTTTAAATTTTCCACTGAAAAGCTGGCGCCTTTCTCAAGCCCCTGCAGCCTCACTTCACTCCCCCCTTGGAGCCTGGCCCACCATTTTTTCATGTCCCTCCCCTCACTTCTTTCCCCCTTACTTGCGAGTAAGCCCCCCCCCCCGGATAAACAAAAGCAACAATTCAACAGATTTTCTTCCTGCAGTTTCTCTTGTGCGCCGGCAATTTTTTTCATGACTAAACCCGCGATTAACTGAAGCAATGATTCAACAGATTGACAAGGCATTGAATCAATGGATCAGCAAAAATAAATACATATATACATAAATAAATAAAAATGAAATGTTTGGAGGAGGTGATTGTGGGAAAACATTGTCATAAGGGGAATCAAAAACCTTCTGAAGGCATTTCTGATTTGTGCAGAAAAGGCCTCTGTTAATTTTAAATGTAAAGACAGAGATTCTGGAATACAAGTTATTGGAGCTTTTGCAAACCCTTCCACCATGTTTAAACTGGGTCAGTATCTGTGGCAACAATACAAGAGCCTCTCTTGCCCATCAGCCAGATAGCAGCTTTCTCCTCTGAATTCTGTTTTCAGAAGTTTTTAGGACTGGCCAGCAAAGAGCTTCTGGAAGCTGAGAGTGTGATTGAGACCAGTGAACTCTGAGTATTCAGCAGTTACCAACATGCCAAAAGAAACATTGCTGAGATATACAATTCCGAGGGGAACAGTTCCCTTTCCCTTTACACTAGACCTGGAACAATAATAATGAATAGGATACCTTTTCTCCTTTATGCCCTTTCTGACCATTCTGACCCGACAGCCCTTCAAGACCCTAAACCAAGAAGAGACAAGAAATTCTTACCATGTGGCGTACATCAAGACTGTTATGGGTAACACATAAAGAAGACTGCAAGAGCTGGGTTGATGCATCCATAAGGTCTTGAACCTTGCTTTTAAAAAATAAACACACACATACCGGGAACATCATAAGCTATTAAAACATGATTGACATGGGGCTACCTCTGAAGATGAATCTGAAAACTTCATCTCCTGAAAAAATACTGTGGCTCATTTATTAACAGAAATTAGCTGCAATTCTCAAATCGTGCCAGTGACAAAATTACTGCATTGACTGCTTCTTTGCTTTGGGGAACAATTCAAGGTTCCCCTCGGGGATGGGGTGATATAAAAATCTAATCAATCAATCAATCAATCAATCAATAAGTTGCTGGTTATCACCTGTAAAGTTCTTCATGGTCTACAATCCTCACATCTTTGGGACTGCTTCTCCTATTATGCTCCCGAGTAACATCTTTTCACATTAGGCTAAGGTCTACTTGGAGTGTCAACCTACAGGTGGATGAGAACAACATCTACCTGCTCTGGAGCTTCTTCTGTGTCACCTGCATCTCCCTGTTTCTTCTGTGTTTCCTGCTTTCTTGTGCAGTCAGGAACGTCCACACCTTATTGATATTTTGACTGGCAGCATAAGTCCAAGGAAGCTAATCTGAAGAGTCCCAAGAAGTAAGTCCCAAGGAAGGATTACTGTCCAAATTTAGACAGGCCTTCCTGAAGATATTCTAGCCATCTGACGCTGTTTATTCTATGCTACATGCAGGTTTTAATTTGTTGGTATTATTCTGGTTCAACTTTCATATGGATTAGATTGGCAATAAGAAAAAAATGGCAGCATCAAACACTTAAGGGGAAAAAACAAACACACACTATACAAATCAAATTAGTAAAAAAACCAAACAGAAAAAAGACCCCAAAAGTCTCATAATTGGGTTACAAGGCCTGACTTGGCAGACAATGAAAGTTTGGGAGACAAGGAAGGTGTCAAGCATTAGCAATGTTGTGATATAACTTCAGTCGCTTCCGCACATGGAGAATAATGCACTCTCAATCCACTTTCACAATTGTTTGCAAGTGGATTTTGCTACTTCGCACAGTAAAATTCAGCTGCAAAGTGCATTGAAAGTGGATTGAAAGGGCATTATTCTGCATGCATGGAAGAGGCCTTCTAGAAAAAGTCTGCAAGCGTCATGCCTCTATAGGAACAGCTGGAAATTCTATAATAAAACCTAGAGATGCATAATGTCAATAAAATTCCTAGAGAGGTCTGACATCACTTCTAGATTCACCTCTGGAGAGGTGTGATGCCACTTCCAGGGAAGACCCAGAAGTTACATCAAATCTCTCTATGGTAGAACCACAAACCTTCTGATGATTTCTAAAGAGGTATGGCATCACTGATTGGCCATTGGAGATTTGAAGGGCTGTGCAGATTTTTTACAAAATTGCTTTGACAGCAGCTGTCACCACAGCACAAGGATCATCACTGTGTCGCTGAAGGTAAGCTGTAGCAGCCATTTTGTAGCTGGTCCTTCCCCCTGCAGCAGCCATTTTGTGGTTGTGCCTACAACACTATGCCAACCTTCCAAAGAATTCCAAAGGTGGCCACAGGCTGAAAATATTTGAGCACTCCTGCTATAAGCAGTGCTTGGTGATAAGACAACTTCCCATCATTCATCTTCTTAGCATATTACCTTTTGGCCTTGTTCTCCTGGTGGTCCTGGATATCCTTTCTTGCCTAGAGGCCCCTTAAAAGGAACAAATTTTATATTGTGTCAAACAATGCATTTCTTTATAGGACAATGCTCTCATAAATCAGGACCAGGTCTGGATTAGCTGTACCATTTGAGTATTATAGCTCGGGTGGGGGAGGGGGGGAACTTGGCATATTTGCATGAGAAGCATGCCTGTAATGGCACCACTGCTTTGATAAGTTTGTTAGTATGCAGAAACTATCTGTTATGGTAGGGGACTCTGAAACCATGGCAAGAAAGGGAGAGTCAAGGAAAAACAGAAGTTGTTCAGTAGGAAAACCAATCCCATTTGCCCTACCTACTAAGGGAACTTATGAATGGACATCATAAAAACCTGATGGGGGAGGAATTGTGGGCTATGTGCCAAAGGACCTCATTGGTACAGCTACCGTGAGGGGCAGGATTCTGAACTCTGGTTGTGGGGGTGGGGGAGGTTTTCACCAAAAAGGCGAAATCTTCCTTTGTTCTCGGTTCAAACACTCTACTCTGATGCTATGACTGGTGGACCTCATCCTGGTAGGGAAGTTGAGATGTGTTTGCTCCATTTGAGATAACTGTCTTATACTATAACTTAGCTATATCCATGTTTTATTTAGTTTTCTTAGACCTGTTGTCTTTTAGCTATGATAGCTGTTTTCCATGTATATGCTCTTGTTTAATCTTTAGTAATAAAACTTCTTTCATGTTTAAGAAAGCAGACTGGGTCTCAGATCCTATCCACATGCTGTTCTTACTCACTAAGGATATGTATCTACTGAGGAAGCTAAAATAGTTGGAAGCTCTGCCCTTTGTACTTGCTCGGAGGTAGCCTTAACAGGGTGCCCAAGGTGCTAGTTATGTGAGAGGCTGAGTTTTATATCTTGGGATGGTGGCAACGAAAAGGAAACACACTTTGCATACAGGAAAACATGCAACATACATGTGAGAATATATCAACCCAGCTAGGAGTATGACACTGTTCACTTCATGACATTCATGCTGTTTCTGAAACATGTAACTAACCTGGTTCAGCAAATTCATTTACTCAGCTAGTAAAGTGAACATTTTTAATTAAGTATAGTTTTGCCAAGAGCCCATCCTTTGTTCAGATTTTTTTTTTAAGTTTGGTTCTTCTCTGCATTGGTATGCTATTTCATCACAGAGGGATTAAAAATGCTCAGGGGAAAAATGTATTTCTAACCCCGAAGAGTTTTTTTTAAAAATTAAACACTGTTAAAAATGGAGGTTAATTTTTAACTGGTTCTCTTTCCTTGCATTAACGCACAGCCATAATCCCAGGAACACTGCTTCATTCTAGTGAAGAGCCAAACAAAACATACTTTAAAAATCAACACTAAAAGTTAATTATAAACCTTTAACTGGAAAGAAACACATTTTTAAAAAATCTTGTTCATTTTATTCTCTTTTCTGCAACATTCCAAAGGCTCATCTCCCCCTCCCCTTCCTGCCAGAAAGAACATGCTGCTCCAATCAGTATTTGCTCCAAGACTGCAGAAATCAGGCAAAAGACTCTTGGCCCAGAGATGCATCTGCTGGCATCCCACTCCTTTGCCCACCAGTACCCGAGGGGCTAGCAGGAGCAAATGCCAAAGAGGAAATGGAACACACGTTGGCGTTGCACCAGCATGCTACCATCATTTTAGGTAAAACAATGCAAGTGACATTGGTAAAAAATGCAAGTGAATCTACAGTTTTACCACAGCCTTTGGAAATCTAGAGTATGTAATGATGTCACTTCCAGTTTTTACTAAATGTGACACCAGTACATCGTGCCTTATCCCCAGTTTCTCCCAGGGGCTGCTAGCTGTGGCCCAGCAGCCCAATATCAGACCGAGGAGCACTCTTTCCATCCACTGAAAAACATCTAGGCTATTACTGGGGACTGGGTACAGGGATGATATCACTTCTGAGCTGAATCAGCTCCCTTCCGCACTTGCAGAATAATGCACTTTCAATACACCTTTAATGCACTTTGCAGCTGGATTTTACTGTGTGAAATAACAAAATCCACTTGCAAACAATTGTGAAAGTGGATTGAAAGTGCATTATTCTGCATGTGTGGAAGGGACCTCACAGACCCTTTGCAATGACTTACCGTTGCATGTACCCCCCCACCCCACCCCAGCATCCTCACCCCCAGGCTGGAAATCACTGTTCTAAACTAACTGACACCTAAAAGGAAAAGTCTACCTGGTTCCAACTGAATATTAATTCTAACTGTCATCTGCTATTATGAAGCTAACCTTCCTCCTGTATCTTTTTTAGCACTGCTTCCCTCCCTATGTACGTCTTTTACTTTGTAGGCCTAAGAAGAGTTTGGATTTATATCCCCCCTTTCTCTCCTGCAGGAGACTCAAAGGGGCTTACAATCTCCTTGCCCTTCCCCCCTCACAACAAACACCCTGCGAGGTAGGTGGGGCTGAGAGAGCTCTGAGAAGCTGTGACTAGCCCAAGGTCACCCAGCTGGCGTGTGTGGGAGTGCCCAGGCTAATCTGAATTCCCCAGATAAGCCTCCACAACTCAAGCGGCAGAGCTGGGAATCAAAGGTGCAGATCAGAGTGCACCTGCTCTTAGCCACTGCTCTTAGCCACTACGTAGGATGTCTCTTGGTTTAGGAGCCAGTTTTGTAAAAAGCAGAAGATAAGCAAAATCAACTAAAAAACCAAATATAGAAATAACAGGGGGGAAGCACTCCATCCACATTTAAGAAAGTGTAAGGGGAAACATTTCCTTTCTGAGCATTCTCACAGCTAATGTGGAGCCTATTCCAAATTACTGAATAATGCAGGGGTTCAACGAGAGAAAATGCACAGAAGACCCCACAAGGGATTAAGTGTGAGCCTAGGAAATATCTCGGAGCCTAAATTCCATGTATTATTCACATTCTTTTGACCTGGTTATTGCTCTGCCTTTTTTCTAAGTGTATTCAAAATACAGGAGACGAAACCCACTCACACCAGCGCCAGCCAGCCCGGTCACTCCTTTCTTGCCGGCTGCCCCACGATGACCCTGAAATGGATGGGGGGGGGGAAATCTGTAAAATTAATGCAGCTTAAAAAAAGAAAAAGAATTGCAACATTTATGCAAAAAAACAGAAGGTGGAAGAGAAGGATTCCCTTGGCAGGTTTCCCTCTTCAGCCAATTCCAAGGTTGCTCCCAGTTTTAGCTAGGTCTAACTTTAGAAGAAAAGCACTCTTGTTGTTTCTCTCTTGCTGATTATGCAGAGGTCCGTTACAACATGCTTGCAATTGAACCCAATGCAGAAAACTTCCTTATACTGATGTACAAGGAAGTTGCCACGCATGGGAACCGGAAGTGGCATGTGGCAAACTTCCTCGTACTGACATACTAGGAAGTTGCTGAGTGCCTACTGCTCTTCCTCTCAGGTTTTCCCCATGGAAAGCAAGAGCACTTCAGGCACACTCCTGATGCCATGGTGGGGCAGAGAGGAGGTAAGCTCTCCCATCTGTAATCGGCCTCTGATTCTACAGAGAAATGGCAAAACTGAGCCCAAACTGATTCTCTGGGTCCACTTATCCAGCAAATGTCCCATTCCCAAGGATGGATCGTCTCAGCTATCAAGGAACTAGAACCAGGGGGCATTCATTGAAAATGCTGGGGGGAATAATTAGGACTAATAAAAGGAAACAGTTCTTCACACAACACGTGATCGGTGTTTGGAATATGCTGCCACAGGAGGTGGTGATGGCCACTAACCTGGATAGCTTTAAAAAGGGCTTGGACAGATTTATGGAGGAGAAGTCGATCTACGGCTACCAATCTTGATCCTCTTTGATCTGAGATTGCAAATGCCTTAACAGACCAGGTGATCGGGAGCAACAGCCGCAGAAGGCCATTGCTTTCACCTCCTGCACGTGTAGCAGAGTGCTGGACTAGATGGACTCTGCTCTGATCCAGCAGGTTTGTTCTTAAGGAGCATAACTGATATTTGGTTTAAATTCACTCATCAAGGTCTTGTTCAGAGAGATGGGCCATCTGCTGATATTAAGGCAGCCAGAATCAGCATAACATTGATGGTGGAAAGTGTCATCAAGCTGCAGCTGACTTTTGGCAACCTCATAGGTTTTCCAAGGCAAGGGACTTCAAAGGTGCTCTGCCATTGCCTGCTTCAGTGCTACCATCCTGGACTTCCTTGGTGGTCTCCCATTTAAAAACTAACCAGGGCTGACCCTACTTAGCTTCCAAGATCTGATGAGATCAGGATAGTCTCTGGGACGTCTAGGTCAGGGACACCATACTATTATCCAAGAGCTTTAAAAGTTACCTTCTGTCCCACTGCTCCTTTCTTGCCTGCATTCCCTTTCAGTCCTTCTGGGCCATCCAGGCCCTTGAGTCCTTGGACCCCCTTTAAACCCACAGGGCCCACTTCACCCTGCAAAGCACAAATGAGAGAGACAAAACTGTTTCTGATATCTCTGTCCACAACTGCTGGAACTTGAACTGTTGCCCTGTAAATGCAAAAAAAAAAAGCATCCCAAAAGATTGCACGCTACGTTGTTCACCCTAGAAGCAAACCATCAGGGCTAACGTAACAGGTAGGCAACCCAGGTGGATTGTCACAGATTACCTAGTCAACTGGACAATCAATAGCTGAAAAAGAGTACACAAACTTCATCTCTGCTTGTAACACTGGCAATATTGTTGTCCAAGACCATTTGGTCATTGGGCAATTTGAAATAAAGACATCAAGTCATGGGGCCAGTATGTATTAACACTCCTTTGTTTTTTAATTTGTGAGATATACATCAATACTCATTCATCAAAAGTGACCACAAGATCGCCAGTTCCATAAACACAACTGAGCATCGTAAAAACAGTGAGTATCAAACACAAGCAGACTTATCTTGTTTTATTTGGATAGGGCATGTATACAGATATTACAGATGAAATGGGGATAAATCATGGTTGCCAATTGTATTTCAATGTCATCTCTTCCAGATTTGAATATATTGGACACCCCACCCCCCCAATCATTATTCCCAATACACTGGAATTCCAATACCAATGTGGTATTTGGAATTGGGTTTTTGGGGGGAATCCAAAATTTTTAAGGGTTCATTATTGCTTAAGGGGATAATTGCCATGTGACTGGGGATGGTGGTGGTATTTTTGAAGGTACAGGTCCCAAAGTTGAAATGCTCTGGCCCCTTCTGCACATGCAGAATAATGCACTTTCAATCCACTTTCAATGTACTTTGCAGCTGGATTTTACTGTATGGAAAAGCAAAATTCACTTGCAAACAATTGTGAAAGTGGATTGAAAGTGCATTTTTCTGCATGTGTGGAAGAGGCCTTAGTGCTTAGGGCCTGTTTTTTAAAATAAGCTCCAAATGTCAAGTGTTGTCAACCAAGGGGTTCAGCTCTATGGAGCCCTTAACAGGGCACCCCCAGGCAATCATTATTCCTATGGAAGGAGGTGGAAGAAAAAACATTCAAGCTGTTTCTAGGCAAAAGCTATGTCTGTAATCAGCATCACTGGTCAAATTATGCCTTCTATGGTAGAACCAACACAGCAAGCTGAACAGACCCATTGCAGCACCACAGTAATCCCAGTAGAGCTACAAGCCACTATGTCAGTCATGTAAAACCAGAGAATCTCTGCAGTGGAAACTCAAGCTGGGGGAGTAATTTTGCAAGTCCAGAAGAACCAATAACAATGTACAAATGCCCAGCAGAACCCCCGCGTCACTGGGCAATACAAGGTCAACAGAACCAATGTCAAACAAGAGAATCTCTGAGTTGAAACTGAAGTGGGGGGGCACTTTTGCTAAAAGAATGGTGATACAGAACTCCCAGCCCAACCCAGTGTCTCTCTGGCAGAGCAAGCTCAACAAAAGTAATGTCAAACCTGAGAATCTCTCAAGTAGACACTGAAAGGTGGATTCTGCATGGGCCAAAAACAGTGGTGTGAAAACAATGTGAAAACGGTGTAAACCCTTTTACACCATTTTCACACCACTGCTTTTGGCCCATGCAGAATCTGCCAAAATGAGGGTGGGGGGAGAGAGTTGTTAGCCCAGAAGAAAGAATGGCAATTTACAGAATGCCCAAGAGAACCCAGTGAACATTCAGCAGGAGGATTAATGTGCACCCAGAGAAGAAGAAATCCAAGCACCGAGTAACAGAGAAGCAGAGAAGGGAATGCAAAGCATTGGAACACTTGTAAAGAAAAAAAAACCCTTCTGAAACTGACAAGGAAATCTGAAACTGGCAGAAGCAGCCCTTTGAACTCTTCTGGTGCAGAAGCAAAGGCAAGACGAGGAGAAAAATCTTCCCCCAAATGTCATATATTTCTGGGATTTTTCAGGACCATTTTTCTTAGTTTCCTGAATAATCCTGGAAATATTTGGAAGAGCCGAATGCAGCCAAAAAATAATAAAAAGGTACTTGGGGGGGGGGGGGTATATTTTTGGCTCGGTTTCACCTGAATGCACACCCCTATTAACACAGCAAAGCAAAAAACAGGTTAAAACTGAGACCAGTTCCATTAAAACGATCACACATTCATTATATTAAATAGACATATACTTTTGGAAATCAATGAAATGGCAGCTTGTAGTAAATTCCACAAGCAATTCTTCCAGCTGCAATTGGGAGCAACTGGGGATGGAAAAGATAGCTTGAATGTCAAATCAAAAAATGTGGTCCTGATTTGGAAAGCTGATAGTTTTAAAGACAAGCATTGAAACAAAATGGCAGGCCTCCTTTAAGAAGAGGGTACATGCAAAGCTGAATACCCCCCCCCACACACACATTCACAGACTCCCATCTTGAAGCATACTGAGTGGAAAAATTCCTCTTTGTGTGTGTGTGTGTGTGTGTGTGTGTGTGTGCGCGCGCGCTATCAAGTCACAGATGACTTCTGGTGGCCCTGCAGAGTTTTCAGGGCAAGAGAGTTCAGAAGTGGTTTGTCACTGATTATCTTTGCATGGGCTGAGAGAATTCTGAGAGAACTGTGACTGGCCCAAGGTTACTCAGCAGGCTTCATGTGGAGGAATGGGGAATCAAACCCCACTCTCTAGATTAGAGTCCACAGCTCTTTTTTAAAAAAAATAATTTGTTCAAAAGTTTATTAAAAGATTAAAATTAATACGATACTTGACATTTCCCAAAAAAGATAACAAGAAGCGAAGAGTAAAAGCAGTGAAAGAAAATGAAGGAAGAGTAGAAATGAAGAAAAAAAAGCTACGTATGTATCATATATGTTGTTATCGTTGTCAGCTACATTCTTCATTACGTAGTCACTATATAATCCCGATTATTAAAGCTAAAACAAATCTGCCTTCGGCTTATGTAGTGAAGTATTTACTTAGTGATGCATCTTCTGAGATAACCTTTAGGGTCGCTACATATCTAGCGGAAGTAATATCCCAAAGACGGTACTAAAACGTGTCCCTCAATGTATCAAATCATCTAAATTACATTGATTTGATGTCTGAGGCTCAGGTCATTGTGGTGAACATGGGAAGTCATTCAAATCAGTTTTGATTAACATATGGATGTCGCGGTGTGTCTCCGGAGAGTTTGTATATGATTTGTCCTAACTTGGTGAACTGGATTCCTCGTTGTATTGCTGTTTATCATACAAACATACTGTATGCAGAATTATTTATGCCTAATAAAGGTTTACTGTACTGTACTGTACTGTACTGTTGTTATCGCAGATCACATAGAGCACCTTACACATCTTCTCTTATTGTTACTTTAAAATAAAAGAGGAAGAGAAGAAAAAAGAGGTAACAATAATAAATAAATGTGGATGTAGACTTAACTACATCCTTTATATGTGTGTGTGTATGCGCGCACGGTGTGTGCGTGCGTACGTGTATACACATATGTTTACACAAATATATACACATATACACACACACATATACACACACACATATATACACATACACACACATATATACACATACATATGTATGTATATACACACATACATATATACACACACACACACATATATATACACATACACACACACACACATATATACATACATACACACACATACATACACAAACACACACACAAAGAGAAAAACAAATTCTTCTTACTTTATAACTTATCAATACTTTCTAGAGTCCACAGCTCTTAACCACTACACCACACCGGCTCCACACTCCTCATTGGAGTATCTAAAGAAACATTTTACAGTTTGAGCCTGTGGGAAACCTGAAAACTCATGTTTACATCCGCTGATGAAGAGTGAGATCACTCACTTGCCTTCTTGACGGAGCCAAGCATAGCCTCATCTTCTTGCTATGCTTTGGGGAGGGGGAGAGAGTTGATGGGAAAATGTTTTTGTTGTGAGCACCCCAGCAACCACAATAAAACTTTGCAGAGCAGTTTTGAGAAAGTGGGGAACAGAAATGTAGTTTCTTTGGTATTCCACTCCCACACTCCAGCATATCAAATAAAGAATAAAGCAAAGAACAAGGAAAGCAGATTTGCTTTCTCCTCAGTTCCTTTCATTTCTCTGGCTTCAGAATCTGACATACTGCTATTGCAGAACATCAGCTGCTTGTGCATTTATGTAAAGAAATCCCGAGGTGGGGTCAAATCCAAAATATCATTTCATCAATGTTATTATGACCCAAATACAAATTACAAAATGCAGTGTAACATCAAATAAGTCTTGTGAATTAATAAAATGGATAAACTATTAACACAAGAAGTCAGTTTCTGGGGTTCTCTGATTTTTAATTCTGAGTACCTGCGCCAAAATTTTTGCTACCTCCAGTATGATCCGGAAGATCCCATTTTCTAGCAGATAGTCAATGCAAGGCTGTACTGAACTTCCTCTCAGATTTGCCAACAGGAGGAAAATCCTTTATGGTGCTCCCAAAGGCCATATTTCAAAACTTAGAAAATAAAAGCAATTGGAATACCACTGCAAGGTTTCTCGTAAATGTCCTAGAAGTTTACAGAGGAAACAGTCTGCTGCAGTGATGTATAACCTATGGCATCGGTGCCAGAGGTGGCACTCAGAGCCCTCTCTGTGGGCACTGCAGGCAGAGTTAATCATGCGGAAGTAGGGCGGAAAATCACTCCCCCACACGCGCTACATCTAGGCTGCCCTAGTACATCCTTTACTCCGGGTGTAAGCTCGGTTGCTGGTACCGGGGCTTACTTCGGAGTGTAAAACCCTCCTAGGATCGTGGATTTTAATCATTTCCTTGAAGGCATGGGTTGCTTCAATTGCTTACCTCGGGAGTAACGTGCGCTTTGGAGCTAAACTGCCCTTTTTTTTCTAATCTGAAACCTCAGTATTCAAGTTAAATTGCCGGCTTGGCACTTTGCGATAAATAAGTGTGTTTTGGGTTGCAATTTGGGCACTCGGTCTCGAAAAGGTTCACCATCACTGGTCTAAGGTCCCTTCCGCACGTGCAGAATAATGCACTTTCAATCCACTTTTAATGCACTGTGAAGCTGGATTTTACTGTGCGGAATAGCAAAAACCCCTTGCAAACAATTGTGAAAGTGGATTTAAATTGCATTAATCTGTATATGCGGAAGGCGCCCAAGAGAGTATGGAACACATGTAAATCTACCACAAGGGTTTTCTGATGGAAATACATTTAACCGGGGCGGATTCCGCATGGGTCAAAAACAGCAGTGTGGAAATGGTGTGAAAGTGGTGTAAAATGGTTTAAAACAGTGTAAAAGCATTTACACCATTTTCACACTGTTTTGACACCACTGTTTTTGGCCCATGCGGAATCTGCCCTTGCTTTTATAAATCCAAAAATATAGGCTGTTGACAGTTCGTTTGAATGCATGTTTATCATCCAGTGCTCACTTACTGGAGGACCTCGCTGGCCATAGTCTCCCTTCACCCCATTCTCTCCTGGGAAACCCTGAAAAATAACAAATAATGCATACAGAGTGTCTAAATGTTCACATTTTCTTGTTGCAGTTCTTACAGTAACAGCTTTGCATGGTAGATCAACATTATTCCCCTATATTTGAAATTAGTAGGGCTGAAGCAAGTACAGGCTTGATCTGGGATGCAATCCTACACATACTTATTTGTCAGTAAAATCTCTTTGGACAGGACAGGATTTACTCCTGAGCAGACCTGCAAAAGATTTGACTGTAACATTATCTATAGAGTTCACAGTGAGAGGTGAGATGCTCAGACCAGGCTCTTCTTGATTTGCTGCTAAGTCCCTGAGCTACTATGCCACACTGGTGTACAAACAAATGAATGGATTAATTGAAGGTTTTCACAGCCGGTATCACTGGGGTGTTGTATGGTTTCCGGGCTGTATTGCTGCACTCTAGTAGCATTTTCTCTTGACGTTTCGCCTGCATCTGTGGCTGGCATCTTCAGAGGATTACTATGCCACCTACCCACACCCTGAGGCACTGGCATGGGGATCACTGGATTAACATCAAATGCAGGCACAGGGTCACAATTAGTTTGACTCTGAGATGATGCTTTTATCAAGGACACTTCTAACATCATCCTTAGGGCCAAAGCAGATGTCACGGCATCCATGGGTCCAACCTATGGACATCGCTGCCTTTATAAATCAATTTTACAAAGCTGTGATTCTAATTGAACCTGCACCGCAGCAGGTTAAGATTCTCTAATGCCAAAACAGATGCACCCCCCCATACACAGCAGCTGCTTGTGGGGGAAGGGTCAGAAGAGAGGTTCCGCCTCCTTGCTGTAGGCCCAACCAGGTTTGGATCCTTGCAATACTTTTAAAATCTCTATGAAATAGTGACTACATCCACGGGTCAGATCTGTGGACGCCATCATGTCTAGATTGGTTCATTGCCACAAGGAGGCCCTGGTAACCATGGCTGACTCCAACCAAATCCTTACCAACAAACCTGAGAATGCAAGTGACAGTAATTTTTAGGCACACAATACCCTGTTCTTACCTCCATACCAAGCATACCAGTTGGTCCAATCATACCATCAGGTCCTGGATTTCCCTAAGGGGAAACAAAGATGAGGACTATTGTATGTATGGGTGAGGGGTACATTTTGCACTTCCAAAACATTAATATATTCATTAGTGCAAGGGAAATGAAAAGGAAACAAGAACTGACACTATTTATTTCCTTGCAGGTAAATAAGGTCAAAGGGAGTTGCGACAAGAAAAAGCCTGATAAAAGGAGAAGAGAATCAGGACCAAGAAGAAGATATCAACCTGAAATCTAAGGTTTCCCAATCAAAGCAATGGAATTGAGGGGGAAAAAAGAATGGGGATAATAATGAATATAATCAAAATTAATGAAGACTTTGAAATGCAAAACATGCTCATACCAACTATTTTTGCTACCTGGCATGCAGGTCCATGGGCATTACTCTTTTCCTACATAAAATGTCCTTAAGACCTTCAACTGAAGTTCTCATCGGAGGAAGATGGCTGACTACCATGGACAGCGCTGCTTTTCATGATGGCGACTCTTTATGGAACTCCCCATGACCTCCACTACTTTTATTTATTTATTATAATATTTGTAGCTTTTTCCTCATTAAATATACCATCAAGGTGACTCATAACTAGGATAAGAAACCAGCAACAAGATAAAGAGAGTTAAAATTGGCTGTAAGCATACAGATCACAACAGAATGGGAAGAAAGAATAAGACAAACTTCCCAGCTGATGTAGGACAGGCTCATATAGGAAAGGAAGAATTCAGCCATCTTTCTAAACACTTGGGAGGGATAGCTCTTCCAGGGGAAGGAAATTCTACAACCCCAGAATCACCACAGAAAAGGTCCTGTCACACAGTACCGTATACCAAATGTTTCATGGAGCAAGACCACATTAGATGACTCTGGCAATAAATTCTATTTACTCCTTATTTTCAACCAGGCACTGAAATGATAATAAGCATTTTCATTTGCTTTTACCTGTATTGGATAGGCAATGCAATGCAGTGTAGAAATTTTCCATTCCAAGCCCACTGAAAATCAGTGGACAAACTTTACGTAGGACTGCCCTAAAAATCTTGCCATTTTGAATGCTGCTTTATTTGTGTCCATTTCTATTGTGCTTTGTTTTTGTTTAGTTTCATTGGATTGCAGGGGTTGATTTGTGAAAGGGTTATTTTAAATTAACGTTGTGAGCTGACTTGGTGGGGGACTCTGTGGTGAGATAGAAATACCTTTGAACATATCCATGCAAATATAAATTATCTCGATGCCTCGGCCTCACTAGATGATTTATTAGCAGATTCACAGGCAGACGGTAGACATCAAGGGTCACTGAGATGAGGTTAATTTGATTCTTTACCTTTGGCCCTTCAGGCCCATCTAGTCCAGGAAGCCCCCAGATTCCTGCTTCACCCTGAAAAACAAACAAACAGCTGTCTCACCACCGGGAGGGAGGGAGGGAGGGAGGGAGGGAGGAAGGAGGTTGAGATGACTGAGGTGTGTGGAAAGATTCTAGAAATGGCAGGCAGATAAGCAAAGGATATTGTACAACAGATTGAGAATAAGACCTCTGCTGGATCCACTGAACCCACCCCACTGTTTCTGACAATGACAAGCTAGAAGATGCTCGGAGTATGTTTAGGAATTGCTCTGATCTTGGGAGTAAGTGGTTCTTTTAACCACTTGAGAACTCGACAGCTGCCAATATTATCCTGGCCAGAAGGACAGAATGGCTCAGAAAGGGCTGATGAAACAGGTGGACTACCTCCACAAGCCCATAATGACACCTGACCTACCCTTGGTCCTCTGGCTCCTCCCATTCCAGGCATTCCAATCACACCTGCTTGGCCCTGTAGGGGGAAAAAAGAGGAAGAAGAAAGAGAAGGGTGATTTGTTAGCTTCCTTCTGATGAATTCCTCAAGATGGAAGACAGAATGCACCCTGGTTTACGAAGTTCCCAGAAAAGCCCCGTAAAGCAGCTAGGCTTAGATACCTAAATGACACTGCCATCTAGTGGAGAAAAAGTCTTTGTGAGGATTTCATTTTCTACACATGTATTTTATAGCAAAACCTCTGAATGTATTTCAGCGGGAAATTCTGCATTCCTACATACAGGAATAACCCACACTATGTAAATGTGTCAGGTTAGAGCATGGATTGTTCTGGTTAGAGCATGGACTGATGCAACAGGAAAACTACCAGCCCATCTCTCAGCAATTCAAAGTTTTATTTTATTTATTAATTTCATTTATACCTCCACACCTTCTTCCCACAAGGGATTCAGGGTGGCTTGCAATATTTAAAAATATTGTAAATACAAAGAAAATGGAAGTAAAAGGAATAAACAGAAAAAGAAATAAACAGATCAGCTGGAATTGGCAGAAATGGAAAACTTACTTTGTCGATTAGAGGAAAGAATTTATCTAAATTCATTGAAAATTGGAAACCCTTCCTGGCCTTTTTTGCCAGACAGCAAAAAAAGGTGATTTGTGGTTTTCAGGATTAGAAGATTAGGAATTCAGCTATATTAGAGAAAGGTGCGAATCTTTTGTGGGAAAGCATTTAAGATTTAAGGTGTCAGTTGGTTATAATTATGGGAAAAGTAGTAAACTTTAAGAATAGCTATATTAGGTACAGAAGAAATCAGGAGTCCTTTTTCCTTTTTTTCTTCATTGTGACTTTGTGAAATTTTAAATGCTGGTTTTATGCGCCTTTTATAAAGTTGTAAGAAAAATTAAAAATTATCGAGGAAAATATCAGGCACAAAACTTGTGGGGACCAGATTCTCTGATGACTGTCATCACCTTTCTTATTTGGTGCTAAGAATGATACAGCAGCTTTTCGGTTTTAATTCGTGCATTACACATTGTTTGCTGTATTTACCAGCCTAAAAAAATGTTTCTGTTTTATCAAGGTCAGAAGCAAATAAATGATATTGACTAGCTAATTAACTATTTATGTAATGCACAACTATCACAATACTAATTCTTTGCTTCTCCCTTTCTCTGAAGACATCAGCCTAACAATAACAATAACAATAAACTAATTTATTTTAAATGGAGATCTGATGGAACATGAATAGCTGGTGCAGTATAATGGCTAGGCAAAAGCGCTATGAATCAAGAAGTCCGTGTCTTGAATCTTGCCTCTGCCATGTCCCCACTAAGTAGCCATAAGCACGTCACCCATCCTCTGACCTCATCTACAATACTGGGATAATACTGACCTACCTTACAGGGTAGTTGTAAAGAAAATAAACTATGTGTAGCACTTGGAATACTTACAAGTGCTGTGTATATGTAAAATGATGATATCTCATTACTTTTTGAATGGCTCAACCTGGAACAGACCTGTGAATGACTCGGAAGCTGGTTTCCTGAATTCCAGAGGTTCATTTGTATAAAAAGGCGTTCCTTCACTTGCTCTATATTCCTGTTTCTGAGGGTCCAAAGTGGCTAGTTATGCAATCTCCAAAGCAAATTAGGAAAGAAAATGGTACTAGCGGAGAGTGCCATTAAATCATTGCCAACAAGGAAAAAGTGCAGAGAAGGGCAACGAGGATGATTGAGGGACTAGAGCACCTTCCCTATGAGTTATTTTACTTGTATACGTGCATTTTTATCTGTATATGTGCATTGTATTGTACACCGCCCAGAGCCCTACGGGGATGGGGCGGTATAATAAATCGAATAAATAAATAAATAAATAAATAAATAAAATGAGAAGAGGCTGCAACGTTTGGGACTCTTTAGCTTGGAGACGTCTCGGGGGGGATATGATTGAAGTCTATAAAATTATGCATGGGGTAGAAAATGTTGACAGAGAGAAATTTTTCTCTCTTTCTCACAATACTAGAACCAGGGGGCATACACTGAAAATGCTGGGGGGAAGAATTAGGACTAATAAAAGGAAACACTTCTTCACGCAACGTGTGATTGGTGTTTGGAATATGCTGCCACAGGAGGTGGTGATGGCCACTAACCTGGATAGCTTTAAAAGGGGCTTGGACAGATTTATGGAGGAGAAGTTGATTTATGGCTACCAATCTTGATCCTCTTTGATCCTCTTTGATCTGAGATTGCAAATGCCTTAACAGTCCAGGTGCTCAGGAGCAACAGCCGCAGAAGGCCATTGCTCTCACATCCTGCATGTGGGCTCCCAAAGGCACCTGGTGGGCCACTGCGAGTAGCAGAGAGCTGGACTAGATGGACTCTGGTCTGATCCAGCAGGCTTGTTCTTATGTTCTTATGTTCTAACACAGGGGTAGGGAACCTGCGGCTCTCCAGATGTTCAGGAACTACAATTCCCATCAGCCTCTGTCAGCATGGCCAATTGGCCATGCTGGTAGGGGCTGATGGGAATTGTAGTTCCTGAACATCTGGAGAGCCGCAGGTTCCCTACCCCTGATCTAATCCTATTTAGCAGACTGGAACCAATAGGGATAGTGATTTGCAATTCTGCCGTTCTTTGTTTTTATTTCCAGACTTTGTCCAGACCACTGTAGACAATAGCTCAGTCGCATCAGGGTTCCTTTTTGGACCATGACATGTGTGCACATATGAGTACATGCATATCAGTAACCCATGAGAAAGAAAAAACAACATTATCGGAAAAACACTGTAAATGGTACATGAGCCAATTCCAAAATTAAATTTAAAATTCCTCTAGATAATCAGAAAAGCAAGCAGAATGAAGTATGGATCAGAGCCAACCTACCGTGTAATGGAGAAATCTGTCTTCTTTTAACTGTCTTTGCATCTTTTCTTACAGGGAAGAGAAGGTCTTGTAGGATCTGAAGGACCATCAGGGGAGAAAGGAGAGAAGGTGAGGATCAGAACTAGAGAAGAACCCCACCTAGACCACTCCACCAGGAATCTTGGAGTTATTCACTAATTCATACAGTACCTTCAGTGTATGTAGCATTATGGATGGATGAAAACATGCCAATTGGGGACCCCAGTAACATTATGATCTTAAAATATTACATAAAAAGTAAAGAAAATCCCCTGTACAAGCTGACCCATATTATTGACCCGTAGGGTGATGTCACTTCATGACATTTACTAGGCAGACTATCTTTATAAGGTGGTTTTCCATTGCATTCCCCAGTCATCTACACTTTACCCCCAGCAAACTGGGTGCTCATTTTACCAACCTTGGAAGGATGGAAGACTGAGTCAACCTTTAGCCAGCTACCTGAAACCAACTTCTGTTGGGATCAAACTCAGGTTGTAAGCAGAGCTTTGACCGCAGGATTCCATTTAATCAATCTGTCCCATGAGACTCCTACTATTACCTAATGAAGGTTTAAAAGCATTTTGGTAAGAGGTGGAAAAGAAACATTCAAGTGCATTCATTGTGAAACCCTGGAGTCCACACTTCTCTGTAATGCAATTTGAAAACCACTGCTGTGTTGCTAACTAATGTTTGATGGGCCAAGACTTGTTATGCTGTTGAATTCTTTTCTTTCTGTAGGGTGAGCCTGGAGATCCTGGTGGAACTGGCATCAGGGGGCTGGATGGAGAGCAGGTGTAGAAAAAAAGCTAGGACTGTGTTCCTTCTGTCTTCTCTCTTTTTCGTCTATCTTGCATCTTTCTTAGTCCCCCCTGGGTCATCTCTTGGGTACTTTGTGTGTATCTGTACATATTTAAACCAAGTTTCTAATGCAGAACTGTTAATGATTTTCTTTTGTAGGGTCCCCCAGGGCTATCTGGACGAGAAGGTCAACCAGGATCAAAAGGGGAACAGGTGAGTGATTCACAAACGAGCGTTGTACGGAAGGGCCACAGTGGTCTTTTCTGGGTCCCAACATATTAACAGGCCCCCAGGTCACATCTGGATCTGGGAACTTAAAAGTTAGGGTTGGGGTTGGGTTTTTGGCTTTAGGCAGGAACCTGGCAAAAGCTCCTTTACTCACCCTGTTTGTCCTTCCCTGGATTGTGGATTTGTTTTGCATTTGTTTTCACAATGCAAGTCTCTGACTAGGATGCAGAGCTGTGAGAATCTTCACTGACAAAGGTGGGTAAAGAATGCTCTGTGTTGTCAGTATTTTGCTTTGTTGCAGATGCAAAATTGAAGGGTAACAGAACTAGTGACGTGTAGAATCCTCCTCCATCTCACCTGGCATTTTAGCCTAGAAAGTCTGGCAATAGAGCTGCAAGCCTGTAGTTTCCCAACATTCCTAGTTATGCCAGTCAGCGGTCCTTCCAGAAGCAAGGGTAGTGTGATTTACAACTACAGACCATGTGGGTCTTAATCAATAAATGACCTGTATCCATTCTGTTATGACTTTGTATTCTTTTCCAGGGTGATGGAGGGCTGCCTGGGGATCCAGGTGTCCAAGGAAGCCCTGGAGAGATGGGAGAGGAAGGGCTGAAAGGGCAACCTGGGAGATCTGGAGAACTGGGGACAGAGGTATCTACACAAAATTACTTAGAGAGTAAGGGAAGGGGCTGTGGTTCTGAGAATGAGAAGTAAGGCCAGGTAAATGTCAATAAGGCATTCCAATATGGGATTGATGAGCATTTCAAGCAGGATTTGGGACTAGCTACAGACCTCTAGAATGGGTTACTTCTCTCCAGGGTGAAGACGGAGATGCCGGGGATCCTGGTGAGCCGGGACCAAAGGGTGAAAAGGTATGGAAGAGCTGTTCCAATGTTTGTTTTCCTAAAGGAACACTTAGAATGTTTGCACAACTTCAGAATTATTCAGCTGCCCTGCCTGATAAGACATGTCCAGAACACAATGAGTGAACCTGAACAGAGCTGTGTATATGGCAGGGCTGGTCAAATATGGTTGTAGATGTCATCTCCTGCATAATGCCCTCCCCTTGATAGATCAACAGTTGTTTGGAGAGGGGCAGAAAATAAGATGAACTTGTTTGTACATTTAGAGTGAGGGCTGCTTTCACAGTCCTTGCTCTGACTGGGCTTTGTGATATCATCACAAATGGTAAATTTTGTTAGTCTTTGGCCCCCTCTGCACATGCGGAATAATGCATTTTCAATCCATCTTCACAAGTGTTTTCAAGTGGATTTTGCTATTTCACACAGTAAAATCCATCTGCAAAAGTGCATTAAAAGTGGATCGAAAGTTTATTATTTTGCATGTGCGGAAGAGGCCTTAAAGGTGTCGCTGAACTTCCAGAATCCTGTTTTACTTTTTTTGATGTAGACTAAACAGGTCATGCGGGAATGGCAGGGACTGTAGTATAAACCAATTCATCTATCAAAAACCAAGTAAATGGTATTTAGGCATCCTTCAGGGAATGGTGCCAAATGGGTATCTTGTGGGTGGGGTTCCATAGCTTGGGAGAAGTTACTGAGGAGACCTTGCTTCTAGCAGAGGCCAGCTTCTGAAGTAATGCCTTGCCACCTGATCTCAAATTTGGGGAATGATTATTGTACTGACAGTAGCTAATTAGACTGAGTTGATTTTGTTATCCAGTGTTCATCTCTGTCTTTATCTCTTGCTGGAGCAGGGTGAAGCTGGCAGCAGAGGCTCTTTTGGACAGTCTGGGCCTACTGGAGCTACGGGGGAAGTTGGTGGAAAAGGACTGAAAGGACAAAAGGGTCAAGAAGGATTCCTGGCAAGTAGTCTCACTTTCTCTGTGTCCTGGTTGGCCCAGGCAATCCTGATCTCATCAGATCTCAGAAGCTAAAGCGGGTCAGTCCTGGTTAGTACTTGGATGGGTGACTGGGGGGGGGGTGGGGGGGGGGGGGGGTGGGGGGGGGGGGGGGTGGGGGGGGGGGGGGGTGGGGGGGGGGGGGGGTGGGGGGGGGGGGGGGTGGGGGGGGGGGGGGGTGGGGGGGGGGGGGGGTGGGGGGGGGGGGGGGTGGGGGGGGGGGGGGGTGGGGGGGGGGGGGGGTGGGGGGGGGGGGGGGTGGGGGGGGGGGGGGGTGGGGGGGGGGGGGGGTGGGGGGGGGGGGGGGTGGGGGGGGGGGGGGGTGGGGGGGGGGGGGGGTGGGGGGGGGGGGGGGTGGGGGGGGGGGGGGGTGGGGGGGGGGGGGGGTGGGGGGGGGGGGGGGTGGGGGGGGGGGGGGGTGGGGGGGGGGGGGGGTGGGGGGGGGGGGGGGTGGGGGGGGGGGGGGGTGGGGGGGGGGGGGGGTGGGGGGGGGGGGGGGTGGGGGGGGGGGGGGGTGGGGGGGGGGGGGGGTGGGGGGGGGGGGGGGTGGGGGGGGGGGGGGGTGGGGGGGGGGGGGGGTGGGGGGGGGGGGGGGTGGGGGGGGGGGGGGGTGGGGGGGGGGGGGGGTGGGGGGGGGGGGGGGTGGGGGGGGGGGGGGGTGGGGGGGGGGGGGGGTGGGGGGGGGGGGGGGTGGGGGGGGGGGGGGGTGGGGGGGGGGGGGGGTGGGGGGGGGGGGGGGTGGGGGGGGGGGGGGGTGGGGGGGGGGGGGGGTGGGGGGGGGGGGGGGTGGGGGGGGGGGGGGGTGGGGGGGGGGGGGGGTGGGGGGGGGGGGGGGTGGGGGGGGGGGGGGGTGGGGGGGGGGGGGGGTGGGGGGGGGGGGGGGTGGGGGGGGGGGGGGGTGGGGGGGGGGGGGGGTGGGGGGGGGGGGGGGTGGGGGGGGGGGGGGGTGGGGGGGGGGGGGGGTGGGGGGGGGGGGGGGTGGGGGGGGGGGGGGGTGGGGGGGGGGGGGGGTGGGGGGGGGGGGGGGTGGGGGGGGGGGGGGGTGGGGGGGGGGGGGGGTGGGGGGGGGGGGGGGTGGGGGGGGGGGGGGGTGGGGGGGGGGGGGGGTGGGGGGGGGGGGGGGTGGGGGGGGGGGGGGGTGGGGGGGGGGGGGGGTGGGGGGGGGGGGGGGTGGGGGGGGGGGGGGGTGGGGGGGGGGGGGGGTGGGGGGGGGGGGGGGTGGGGGGGGGGGGGGGTGGGGGGGGGGGGGGGTGGGGGGGGGGGGGGGTGGGGGGGGGGGGGGGTGGGGGGGGGGGGGGGTGGGGGGGGGGGGGGGTGGGGGGGGGGGGGGGTGGGGGGGGGGGGGGGTGGGGGGGGGGGGGGGTGGGGGGGGGGGGGGGTGGGGGGGGGGGGGGGTGGGGGGGGGGGGGGGTGGGGGGGGGGGGGGGTGGGGGGGGGGGGGGGTGGGGGGGGGGGGGGGTGGGGGGGGGGGGGGGTGGGGGGGGGGGGGGGTGGGGGGGGGGGGGGGTGGGGGGGGGGGGGGGTGGGGGGGGGGGGGGGTGGGGGGGGGGGGGGGTGGGGGGGGGGGGGGGTGGGGGGGGGGGGGGGTGGGGGGGGGGGGGGGTGGGGGGGGGGGGGGGTGGGGGGGGGGGGGGGTGGGGGGGGGGGGGGGTGGGGGGGGGGGGGGGTGGGGGGGGGGGGGGGTGGGGGGGGGGGGGGGTGGGGGGGGGGGGGGGTGGGGGGGGGGGGGGGTGGGGGGGGGGGGGGGTGGGGGGGGGGGGGGGTGGGGGGGGGGGGGGGTGGGGGGGGGGGGGGGTGGGGGGGGGGGGGGGTGGGGGGGGGGGGGGGTGGGGGGGGGGGGGGGTGGGGGGGGGGGGGGGTGGGGGGGGGGGGGGGTGGGGGGGGGGGGGGGTGGGGGGGGGGGGGGGTGGGGGGGGGGGGGGGTGGGGGGGGGGGGGGGTGGGGGGGGGGGGGGGTGGGGGGGGGGGGGGGTGGGGGGGGGGGGGGGTGGGGGGGGGGGGGGGTGGGGGGGGGGGGGGGTGGGGGGGGGGGGGGGTGGGGGGGGGGGGGGGTGGGGGGGGGGGGGGGTGGGGGGGGGGGGGGGTGGGGGGGGGGGGGGGTGGGGGGGGGGGGGGGTGGGGGGGGGGGGGGGTGGGGGGGGGGGGGGGTGGGGGGGGGGGGGGGTGGGGGGGGGGGGGGGTGGGGGGGGGGGGGGGTGGGGGGGGGGGGGGGTGGGGGGGGGGGGGGGTGGGGGGGGGGGGGGGTGGGGGGGGGGGGGGGTGGGGGGGGGGGGGGGTGGGGGGGGGGGGGGGTGGGGGGGGGGGGGGGTGGGGGGGGGGGGGGGTGGGGGGGGGGGGGGGTGGGGGGGGGGGGGGGTGGGGGGGGGGGGGGGTGGGGGGGGGGGGGGGTGGGGGGGGGGGGGGGTGGGGGGGGGGGGGGGTGGGGGGGGGGGGGGGTGGGGGGGGGGGGGGGTGGGGGGGGGGGGGGGTGGGGGGGGGGGGGGGTGGGGGGGGGGGGGGGTGGGGGGGGGGGGGGGTGGGGGGGGGGGGGGGTGGGGGGGGGGGGGGGTGGGGGGGGGGGGGGGTGGGGGGGGGGGGGGGTGGGGGGGGGGGGGGGTGGGGGGGGGGGGGGGTGGGGGGGGGGGGGGGTGGGGGGGGGGGGGGGTGGGGGGGGGGGGGGGTGGGGGGGGGGGGGGGTGGGGGGGGGGGGGGGTGGGGGGGGGGGGGGGTGGGGGGGGGGGGGGGTGGGGGGGGGGGGGGGTGGGGGGGGGGGGGGGTGGGGGGGGGGGGGGGTGGGGGGGGGGGGGGGTGGGGGGGGGGGGGGGTGGGGGGGGGGGGGGGTGGGGGGGGGGGGGGGTGGGGGGGGGGGGGGGTGGGGGGGGGGGGGGGTGGGGGGGGGGGGGGGTGGGGGGGGGGGGGGGTGGGGGGGGGGGGGGGTGGGGGGGGGGGGGGGTGGGGGGGGGGGGGGGTGGGGGGGGGGGGGGGTGGGGGGGGGGGGGGGTGGGGGGGGGGGGGGGTGGGGGGGGGGGGGGGTGGGGGGGGGGGGGGGTGGGGGGGGGGGGGGGTGGGGGGGGGGGGGGGTGGGGGGGGGGGGGGGTGGGGGGGGGGGGGGGTGGGGGGGGGGGGGGGTGGGGGGGGGGGGGGGTGGGGGGGGGGGGGGGTGGGGGGGGGGGGGGGTGGGGGGGGGGGGGGGTGGGGGGGGGGGGGGGTGGGGGGGGGGGGGGGTGGGGGGGGGGGGGGGTGGGGGGGGGGGGGGGTGGGGGGGGGGGGGGGTGGGGGGGGGGGGGGGTGGGGGGGGGGGGGGGTGGGGGGGGGGGGGGGTGGGGGGGGGGGGGGGTGGGGGGGGGGGGGGGTGGGGGGGGGGGGGGGTGGGGGGGGGGGGGGGTGGGGGGGGGGGGGGGTGGGGGGGGGGGGGGGTGGGGGGGGGGGGGGGTGGGGGGGGGGGGGGGTGGGGGGGGGGGGGGGTGGGGGGGGGGGGGGGTGGGGGGGGGGGGGGGTGGGGGGGGGGGGGGGTGGGGGGGGGGGGGGGTGGGGGGGGGGGGGGGTGGGGGGGGGGGGGGGTGGGGGGGGGGGGGGGTGGGGGGGGGGGGGGGTGGGGGGGGGGGGGGGTGGGGGGGGGGGGGGGTGGGGGGGGGGGGGGGTGGGGGGGGGGGGGGGTGGGGGGGGGGGGGGGTGGGGGGGGGGGGGGGTGGGGGGGGGGGGGGGTGGGGGGGGGGGGGGGTGGGGGGGGGGGGGGGTGGGGGGGGGGGGGGGTGGGGGGGGGGGGGGGTGGGGGGGGGGGGGGGTGGGGGGGGGGGGGGGTGGGGGGGGGGGGGGGTGGGGGGGGGGGGGGGTGGGGGGGGGGGGGGGTGGGGGGGGGGGGGGGTGGGGGGGGGGGGGGGTGGGGGGGGGGGGGGGTGGGGGGGGGGGGGGGTGGGGGGGGGGGGGGGTGGGGGGGGGGGGGGGTGGGGGGGGGGGGGGGTGGGGGGGGGGGGGGGTGGGGGGGGGGGGGGGTGGGGGGGGGGGGGGGTGGGGGGGGGGGGGGGTGGGGGGGGGGGGGGGTGGGGGGGGGGGGGGGTGGGGGGGGGGGGGGGTGGGGGGGGGGGGGGGTGGGGGGGGGGGGGGGTGGGGGGGGGGGGGGGTGGGGGGGGGGGGGGGTGGGGGGGGGGGGGGGTGGGGGGGGGGGGGGGTGGGGGGGGGGGGGGGTGGGGGGGGGGGGGGGTGGGGGGGGGGGGGGGTGGGGGGGGGGGGGGGTGGGGGGGGGGGGGGGTGGGGGGGGGGGGGGGTGGGGGGGGGGGGGGGTGGGGGGGGGGGGGGGTGGGGGGGGGGGGGGGTGGGGGGGGGGGGGGGTGGGGGGGGGGGGGGGTGGGGGGGGGGGGGGGTGGGGGGGGGGGGGGGTGGGGGGGGGGGGGGGTGGGGGGGGGGGGGGGTGGGGGGGGGGGGGGGTGGGGGGGGGGGGGGGTGGGGGGGGGGGGGGGTGGGGGGGGGGGGGGGTGGGGGGGGGGGGGGGTGGGGGGGGGGGGGGGTGGGGGGGGGGGGGGGTGGGGGGGGGGGGGGGTGGGGGGGGGGGGGGGTGGGGGGGGGGGGGGGTGGGGGGGGGGGGGGGTGGGGGGGGGGGGGGGTGGGGGGGGGGGGGGGTGGGGGGGGGGGGGGGTGGGGGGGGGGGGGGGTGGGGGGGGGGGGGGGTGGGGGGGGGGGGGGGTGGGGGGGGGGGGGGGTGGGGGGGGGGGGGGGTGGGGGGGGGGGGGGGTGGGGGGGGGGGGGGGTGGGGGGGGGGGGGGGTGGGGGGGGGGGGGGGTGGGGGGGGGGGGGGGTGGGGGGGGGGGGGGGTGGGGGGGGGGGGGGGTGGGGGGGGGGGGGGGTGGGGGGGGGGGGGGGTGTGGGGGGGGGGGGGGGGGGGGGGGGGGGGGGGGGGGGGGGGGGGGGTGGGGGGGGGGGGGGGTGGAGGGGGGGGGGGGGGGGGGGGGGGGGGGGTGGGGGGGGGGGGGGGGGGGGGGGGGGGGGGGGGGGGGGGGGGGGAGGAGGGGGGGGGGGGGGGAGGGGGGGGGGGGGGGGGGGGGGGGGGGGGGGGGGGGGGGGGGGGGGGGGGGGGGGGGGGGGGGGGGGGGGGGGGGGGAAGGAAGGAAGGAAGGAAGGAAGGAAGGAAGGAAGGAAGGAAGGAAGGAACGAACAAACAAACAAACAAACAAACAAACAAACAAACAAACAAACAAACAAGCTCACAGAGACAGAATCTCTGACTATTTCAAAACACTGCCGTGTCAGATGAAAACAAAATGGAAGGACCAAACTCTGCCTTCTTGGGAACACACAGTCAAGACTGTGCCTTTAAAGCAGACCTGGGCATTATACGGCCCGCAGGCCACATCCGGCCCGCCAGGGCCAGATGCAGATCTCCTTGGACTGGCTCCTGCTATACAGCTGGGGTTTAGCCAGGCGCTTTGGTGCCCCAGATAGCCGGGTTGCCTTGGCTAAGCTGGCTTCTCTTGGCGGGCTTTTCTAAAAGCCTTCAGCCCCTGCCTTTTGGCCCGGCCCTCCACAATATTTTCTGTTTCTTATGCGGCCCCATGGAAAAAATAATTGCCCACCCCTGCTTTAAAGGAAGAAAGATTTTGCACCTAAAATCTAGCTCTAGTTTCCAAACTGAAGCTCTACCAGGTACAAAGCACATCAGTGTGATGTGTGGACACCACAAAGGAGAATGAGGGAGAGGGAGAGAGAGAGAGAGAGAGAGAGAGAGAGATTCCTGAAGCATCAGTCCAGGACTAAGAAGTCTCCAGATGCTTCTGTAGAAAACACATAATAAATCACATTTCCTAATTCTCCTTACGGGGGATCCAAGACCGCCCACAAGTTTATGACAGAAGAGACAAAGGGTGGGGCAACTCTCTGCAGTTGTAGCTCTGACCAACAGAGGTAGGTCCCAGGGCTACTTTGCTGGGCCTTGAGTCAGGCACAAAGATGTTATGAGTAGGCACAGGAGACAAACATACCTTTGGTCCAGGCAGCCCTCTCATGCCAGGAGGTCCAAGTGGGCCCTGTACAAAGAGAAAAGTCAGACAGAAACTTTTTCACTTTCCTGACTCCAGCAACAAGAACTAGATGCCCTTCTCTCTGTGCCCTCTGAGGATAGCCATATTGATCTGCAGTAGCAGAAGCAAGATTTGAGTCCAGATTTGAGCACCTCAAAAACCAACAGCACACAAGCTTTCCAGAATCCCTTCATCGGATAGTAGTGAATACCTACTTTGAAACCAGATTTTCCCGGGAATCCTACGGGGCCTCTGAGTCCAAGCTCCCCCTGCAAAGAAGGGTGGGAGAGGAAGCGACAGTTTATTGTATTATGACAGTGGTGGCGAACCTTTGGCACTCCAGATGTTATGGACTACAATTCCCATCAGCCCTTGCCAGCATAGACAATTGGCCATGCTGACAGGGGCTGATGGGAATTGTAGTCCATAACATCTGGAGTGCCAAAGGTTCGCCACAATGGTATTATGACAAGCCTTTCTTAGGTATGATGACCTATAGTGGCAAACAGAATTGTGACAGGAATTGACAAGATGGAGAGTGAGAAATTGCTAAGATGGTTACCAAGTCCATGCTTAGCACCTGTGCTGAATCCCCTCAGGGCTGAGGCCAGCACACATCATCTGGCCAGAAATCCTTCAAACACAAGTCTGTGGTAACACACTTCAGAGGGTATAATTTTGCGTGAGTGCAAAATGCTGTCATGTTGCAGCTGGTTCACGGTGACACCCACAAAGGTCTTTGAAGGCAAGTGGGAAGGAGAGGTGGTTTGTCACGGCCTTCCTCTGCAGAGTCCTCCTTGGCGGTCTGCCATCCAAGTACTGACCCTGGTTGGCTTCCGAGATCTGATGAGATCAGACTGTATCGGGCCATTTTCCCTCCCCACACAAGTTTAGGCCCTAAAACTAATTAGAGCAGAGTTTCCAAACAGGTCTCAGAATGGGGACAGGGAATATCCAACCAAAGAAACAACACAAGCGAAAAGAAAAAACCTTTCTCCTCCCATGGCTCAAACCATATCAGACCCCCTTTCCACACAACTTCTTTGAAGAGCCAAACCACTCAGCTGGGATTCCAGCCACATAACTCCAGTGTTCCATACAGTCTGGCTAGTTCCATATTTTGGTCTTAGGGTTGCCATCCCCCAGGCCAAGCCAGTAGTTCTCCTGGAATTACAATTCACCTCTACAGAGGTCATTTCCTGTAGAGGAAATAGCAGCTTCAGAGAGTGGACTCCAATGCTCCCCCTATTCTCCAAACCCCACTCTCTTCAAGCATTATCCCCAAATTTTCAGAAATTTCTGAATCCAAAGTTGGAAATGGTAATCTTTGTCCTATTTCATCTCCCAGGTATGGACTATGTTCAGCTCTGCACATATTTTAAGAGGGCTTTTCACCCACACAAACATACATGAAAAGGAAAGAAAAATGGGGTGCTTGAAAGTCTCGATATACTAGCATGCAAATGGACAGATGTGTGCTGAGCATACAGAACTCATTGCTACAAGATGTGAGGATGGCTCAGCACACAGCCGGCACAGATGCTTGTGGGGTGGGGCTCTGATTATTTGATGCTGAGACAAATAAAAGAGGGTGATTATCTCTACTGTGCTTTCCGTTTGAGCCTCACAAGAACATCTGGTTGGCTGCTGTAGGACATAGGATGCTACAACTATTTGAACCTCCGATCTGGTCCAGCAGTGAGTGGAGTAAATTGAATTTAATGTAACCATAGGTCATAACATAACACATAAACGCATCACATACCATATACCACAACACAAAACATAACATGTAACACAAAATGCAACACAATACACAACAAACAACACAACACATAATATACAAGACACAACACAACATAGCCATCAAGTATAAACACACAAAAACATCAGTAAACAATATTAGAATGTATCCAAATACACATATCTATATACGCGAAATACCACTCACTGACTGACTCATGGACAGAACTCAAAAACCACTGAAGCCACACACATGAAATTTGGCACACCTGTTCCTTACGTACTCCAGGTGCTCACTAAGAAAGGATTTCCCAAAATATTCACTTTCACTTGATTTATTACCTACTAGCGTGGCCCGGCCACGCGTTGCTGTGGCTTATTGTGGTGAAATGGGAAAGGAACAGTAGCAGCAAATCAATTGCAGAGGCCAGCAGTACATGCTCATGCAAACACGCAGCCTGATACTGTGCGATGTCAGTGATGTGCGTGCCCGCATTCCTTGGGGGGGGGATGGAAAGGCACCCCTCCCACACATCTAGGCTGGCTGGTCATGATCCTTTACCTGGGAGTAAGTTTGGTTGGTGGCAATGGGTGTCGCTTCTGAGGAAACCCTCTGAGGGGCGCAACGCAGCCATTCAAAGTATGTCATGGTTGCTGTACTGAGCTTACTCCTGAGTAATGCATGCCTGGTTTTCT
Organism: Sphaerodactylus townsendi; assembly: GCF_021028975.2. NCBI lineage: Eukaryota > Metazoa > Chordata > Lepidosauria > Squamata > Sphaerodactylidae > Sphaerodactylus > Sphaerodactylus townsendi. The sequence goes on along the minus strand of NC_059436.1, from coordinate 40,939,559 downwards.
TAACTGTAACTGCAGTATTCAGGGAATCTAGGGTGCCTGGCCCCTCCCTCCCATCCCTTGCATGTTGCCCCTCACTCTCTTCCCTCCCTCACTTTTCTTCCCTTGCATGCCACCCCTCCCCCTCCTTCCCTTCCCTTTCCCTCCGCTAGGGTGGATGGGTCATATCAAGATGCTGGGCCCCTGCCTCCCCTCCCTTGCATGCCACCCCTCACTCTCTTCCCTCCCTCACTTCTCTTCCCTTGCATGCCACTCCTCCCCCTCCCTCCCTCCCTTCCCTTTCCCTCCGCTAGGGTGGATGGGTCATATCAAGATGCTGGGCCCCCTGCCTCCCCACCCTTGCATGCCACCCCTCACTCTCTTCCCTCCCTCACTTCTCTTCCCTTGCATGCCACTCCTCCCCCTCCCTCCCTCCCTTCCCTTTCCCTCCGCTAGGGTGGGTGGGTCATATCAAGATGCTAGGCCCCCTGCCTCCTCTCCCTTGCAAGCCACCCCTCACTGTCTCCCCTCTCTCAGTTCTCTTCCCTTGCATGCCTCCCCCACCGTCCCTTTCCTTTTCCTCCCTCTCTTCCCTTGCATGCCACCCAGTGGGGGGATCCAAAAAGTTTAGTAACAGGTTCCCATGGTGATGGGATTCAAACTGTGGCGTAGCGCCAATGGGGCTGGGCGGGGCACAACGGGGGCGTGGCCGGGTATTCCAGGGGTGGGGCATTCCTGGGTGGGGCTGTGGCAAGGACGCAGCTGCTGCACCGGTCCTTGGGTGGGAAACGAATGCACGCAGGCGCAGGCTGCCACGCACACCAGTGCACCCCCTGCTAGACTGCTTCAAGTTCTGCGCGCTACTTCTGAGAGGAGGGGCATAACTAAGGCAAAAATCACGTGACAAAGTCACCAATTAGTAACCCCCTCTTGGCACACACAAATAATTAGTAACCTACTCTCAGGAACCTGTGAGAACCTGCTGGATCCCATCTCTAATGCCACCCCTCCCTCTCAGTGGCAGTGGAGGTTAAAAGCTCGTGTATCTAATCTGGAGGAACCGGGTTTGATTCTCCGTTCTGCCACCTGAGCTGTGGAGGCTTATCTGGGGAATTCAGATTAGCCTGTACACTCCCACACATGCCAGCTGGGTGACCTTGGGCTAGTCACAGCTTCTTGGAGCTCTCTCAGCCCCACCTACCTCACAGGGTGTTTGTTGTGAGGGGGGAAGGGCAAGGAGATTGTCAGGCCCTTTGAGTCTCCTGCAGGAGAGAAAGGGGGGATATAAATCCAAACTCCTCCTCCTCCTCCTTCTCCTCCTCCTCCTTCTCTTCTTCTTCTTCTTCTTCTTCTTCTTCTTCTCCTCCCTTCCTTCCCTCTCTCTTGTGTGTATGTGTGTGTATGTGTTTCACTTCCACTCGAGTTACTATGTACTGTTCCCACTGCTCATCTCTGGCCATCTGAGTGAACATTCTAAGCAGCACGAACATTCTAAAAGTGACAGTTACACACAGGCTGCATGTTCTTCACCAGGGAGCACCAGGAAAAAGGCATTTTACCTGGGCCAGGTATGAAATTTCAGGTATGTGAACATCTAAAAACACTCTCGCCTGACTGACTATAGTGGCTGGGAATTTTCAGAGGAATTGGCCCAGCAGTTACTGAGGTACCCTGTCATCAACACATACACCGAAAGCTTTTTTTATATATATAGATTTACTGTTTTCACTGCTCATCTCTGGCCATCTGCGTGAACATTCTAAGGGCAAACCAACCGCTCAGTCCACAGACATGCTGCACGGACATTCTAAGGGTGACAGTTGAACACAACCAGCTTCATGTCTTTCACCAACTCCACTCTACCACCACCCTCCACAACGCATGTAAACCTATTTGAAAATAAACCCATCAGTCCACAGACAGGTCTGTGAGGAAATATGCTGCATGTCCAACCTGTAAAGTTCAGCAAACAGGCTTGCAAAAGTATGCTGAATGTCACCTCCTGCTAACAGTGACAGGCTGTAAAACGTGCACTCCTCCACTCCACCCTCACGCTTAACAACAGCACCGCTAAGGAGCTTCAAAATACTATCAAAACAGATTACAAACCACACTATCATCTTGGACTACTAAACATTTGTCGGATTTTGCATATGGACATCAGATTTATTACTGTGGAGACAAGTTTATTGCTCTCGGCCTCCAATCACCCTGTGCTTGGTGTCGTGCTCTGAAGTGGCGGGATGATTCCCCAGGAATGTGCTGCAGTGGTGGTACAGTCCAGCTCCCTGCCCTTCAACCCTACCCTGAACCTCTTCACAGCCTTCTCACTCATCAGCATCCAATTCCAGAACACTTCCTTTCTGCATCCCAAAAATACAACGGCTGCTTCCACATGACGTCTTTTGGAGCCCACCAGGTGAAAGAGAACAATAACACATTGCATTAGAAAAAGACAACTACAGGAAGCTGCTGCAAAATATGCGAAAACAAACCCATCAGTCCACAGACAGGCTGTGAGGAAATATGCTGCATGTCACCCCAAAGTGCACAAACAGGCTGTAAAGAAGTATGTTGAATGTCACCCCAAAATTCATAGAGAGCCTGTGATGAAGTTTGCGTAGCGAAGCACGGGTGCCCTGTAGTAAACTATAAATACCATCCAATCACTATTTAAAATATGCCTGGTACTCATCCCAGCTAAACCTTAAGGCTACAGTTTAGATAAAAGTCCTAATTAAGCAGAGGATATAAACTTCTTCCTAATTTTAATAGACGCACACATAAAAGTAGCCATTTAAAATGTAACGCAAGGGCGCACAACTGCCAGAAAAAATTAAATGTAGTCCTCGTGAGAACTTGGAAAATTAACAATGAATTGATGAATCACACCCCCAGCCCTGATTGCTTGGCATGTTTGGGTAGACAGAAAGAGGTAACGGAGCAGGCCAGATAATTTCCTCCATTAAATCCCCCATATTAGTGCATTAATTATAGCCTAAGGCACTAGATATGATGGACCTATTTTCATTTCATCCTGAGATGCCCAATAAATCTCCCGTCTTCACTCCTGGCTATTTGTAACCAGCAAAACCTTTGCAAAGCCAATGTATCCAGTGAAGGTAAACACTCAATAAACTTAAAAGCAGTTCCTATTAACACATGTTCCAACAGCCCTACCTTTTTGCCCCTGGGTCCTGGTTTTCCTCTGTCGCCAACTGAACCTGGGTAGCCCTAGAATGGAGAAGGTATTGGCAGTGGTCATGTCCAGAAATTCTCCCAATTAACTGCCTTCATATTGCCTTGTCTACTATATACCCAAGCAAGACTAACTAGTTTGAACTCAGGACTGCTCACTTCAAGGTTACAGGCTGGTAAAGTTCCTTCCCAGCACCTGCTATTGAGAATCCTTTAAATGGAGATACCAGGCATTGAATCCGGGGTGTTTGCAAGCAAAATGGGTGCTCTACCACTGATCCAGCAACATACAAGACTGCCTCACACTGATTCATGCCCCAGGTCCATGCATTATTACATCACCTACTCTGACCAGCAGCAATTTTCTAGGCGGCTGAAGAAGAAGAAGAAGAAGAAGAAGAAGAAGAAGAAGAAGAAGAAGAAGAAGAAGAAGAAGAAGAAGAAGAAGAAGAAGAAGAAGAAGAAGAAGAAGAAGAAGAAGAAGAAGAAGAAGAAGAAGAAGAAGAAGAAGAAGAAGAAGAAGAAGAAGAAGAAGAAGAAGAAGAAGAAGAAGAAGAAGAAGAAGAAGAAGAAGAAGAAGAAGAAGAAGAAGAAGAAGAAGAAGAAGAAGAAGAAGAAGAAGAAGAAGAAGAAGAAGAAGAAGAAGAAGAAGAAGAAGAAGAAGAAGAAGAAGAAGAAGAAGAAGAAGAGCCTCCACAGCTGAGGCGGCAGAGTAGGGAATCAAAACCCAGTTCCTCCAGATTAGAGTACACCTGCTCTTAACCACTACGCCACTGCTGCTCCTATACAGAGAGGGATAGGGTCTTGGAGTTGGAAGGGGCCATACAGGCCATCTAGTCCAGTGGTTCTCAACTTTTCCTCATGTTGTGGTGACCCCCAGCCCTGACATTTATCCGTTTTACAGATGGAGAACACTGATGCAGAGAGTCTTAGGTGACCCCTGTGAAAGGGGAGTTCAACCCCCAAAGGGGTCCCGACCCCCAGGTTGAGAACCACTGATCTAGTCTAATTGCCTGCTCAGTGCAGGATCAGCCTAGTACATTCCAGACACGTGTTTGTCTAGACCGTCAGTGAGAGGGAGCTCACCACCTCCCTAGACAGCTGATTCCACTGTAAATCCAGTTGGAATCTTTCTCCTTGTAATTTATACCCATTATTGCAAGTCCTATCCATTGCTGCCAAGAGGAACAGCTCCCTGCCCTTCTCTAAGTGACAGCCCTTTAAATACTCAAAGGAGAGCAATCATGTCATCCCCTCAATCTCCTCTTCTCCAGACTAAGCATTCCCAAGCCCCTCAGCCTTTCCTCATAGCATTTGGTCTCCAGGCTTGACAATCCTCATCGCACTCCTCTGCACCCGTTCCAGTTTGTCCACCTCCTTTTTGAAGTGAGGCCTCCAGAACTGTACACAATACTCCAGGCGAGGCCCTACCAATGGTACTATGATACACCCCAAGATCACATTAGCCTTTTTTTTCACTGCATCACATTGACTGTTCATATTTAACTACAACTGGCAACACAAGGGGTTGAACCCGGGACCCCATCACTGAACTATGCCCTCTGCTATGGTTTTGAAATATAGGTTGGGGGAGGTATTGCCACTACATTAATGATGAGATCAGATGGGGAGGAGCAGCCCTTGAAACCACCAGATCTTCCTCAGGCTAGTTCTCCAGCAAATTTCATTTCTGAGAAGATCCATCACTTACATAGATGCCAACAGGACCCTGAAGTCCCTCCAGACCAGGTTTGCCAGGCATACCCTGTCGGAAGGAACAATAAAGAGACCAGTTACCCTCTGGAGATGCAGGTTCAGACTCCAAAAGCTCCAACCAAAGAGAGGTCAAACCCCAAAGGGCTTTACAGATGCTTTAGCATGGCACAATTCAATGCAATTTGAGTGATGCCATTCCTCAGGGGACTTTCTTTATCTACTCTGAACGAAAAGAACATATGAAGAAGTCAGACGATTCTGATAGAGTCCAATGCTGTCTACTCTTGAATGGAAGCAAAACCCCCAGGGCTTCTGGCAGATACCTGAGTTCCTTTTCAACACAAGCTCACTTTGCCATTGAGTTTTGGCCCCATTGAGATATGACACTTTTCTGTATTTTCAACAGCTGCAATCCTTATCACTTCGTAGTTCCACAGACAAAAGTAGGAGATAGGAGCCGAAACCCCTTCACAGTGATGGAAAATCCTTGAGTTTTCTTCCAAATGCAAATCCTTGTGCTTTATTTTTGGCACTGATGTCTTCTTGCATTTCCAGAATGCAACGACTGTTTCAACATGCTCAGAATGATATTGTGTACACATTTTCACCCTAGCATGGGGATGCACAACACACCAGGTACTTGTGAGATGCATTCCAAATGGCTGTTAGACAACACCTTTCTCCATCCTTGAGGGTTCTTACCCTTGGCCCTGGTAAACCTGGATCTCCACTGATTCCTGCTTTTCCTGGAGAGCCCTATTTGGAAAGAGAGACCATCAAATGAATGACACAGAAAGAATTAAGGGAGAATGTTTGGTAAAGGTGTCCTGAAAAAGTTGCTCACCCAACTTGGCTAGAAGTAGCTACCTGAACAAAAATAAATGAACTTTCTGTCCTTGTATGCATGATGGATGACACCAAACTGTGGTGTCCCACTCCTTTATCTTTTCATTTTATATGTGTGTGTGTGTGTGTAAGTAGTATGTGCGCAGGCTGCTGCATACAAAAGTAAAATACTGGGGCTCACTCCCTTAATTCATCCCCATATGGTCACTGCCACCAGGAATATAAATTCCAAACCCCTTTTATCCCTTTCTGCATGGTAATGTGTATGAGCTTTTAAGCCACTTTGGAAGGACTACATAGTCCTGAGGATATGTGGGATTCCAGGTTTCTTCACACACATTAAGATTTTATTTATAAGTGATATGTAGTCTTCAAGTTTTTAAAGAAAAATATTTACAAAAAAAATTAAGCCACAACTTCTTCTGTGACAACTGTCATTTAATATCAATCCACTTCAATCTATTTATGCTGTCCATGGTTAGCTTATCACCAGCTTCACTTTACTACATCTCACATTCAATCTAAATTTAGTTCCACGCTGTCTTCTTATATCTCTTAAGTTCAATACTTTCTCTAGACTCTAAGTCATTCTGACTTTCTCTCAGACAGACCTCTGAAACTCTCTCTCTGACAGATTCAGACTTCGGCTCATTCCGCACATGCAGAATAATGCACTTTCAAACTGCTTTCAGTGCTCTTTGAAGCAGTGTGGAATAGCAAAATCCACTTGCAAACAGTTGTGAAAGTGGTTTGAAAACGCATTATTTTGCCTGTGCGGAAGGGGCCTTTCTCTCTGACTTGCTCACACAGAGTTTTGACACACTTGGTCTTTCCACTCAGAAGCCCTAACACGCTCTGCCTTTTGCTCACACACAGCTTGGGCACACTTTGACTTGCTCACACAGAGCTTTGACTGGAACACAGTCTGAGGATCATTCATACAGCACAAAATGATGGCTTGGCGTTAAACGTAACGTTCACTGTTGACCTCCAATTTAAGCAGCCAGGAGATTATTTATTTTTTGCAAAAATTTCTATGCTACTGTTCACCCAATTCCAGATCCTCAAGGATTTTAAAATGGTTGTGAATGTGTGTCCTGCCCTGCCCTCTACACCAGAGGTGTTGTCACAGCTGTGCTCTTCCTCTTTGTCACTTGCGCCTCAAACCAGGGGCTAGAGCAGGGGTCTTCAAACTATGGCCCTCCAGATGTTCATAGACTACAATTCCCATGAGCCCTACCACTTGATCATGCTGGCAGGGGCTGATGGGAAATGTAGTCCATGAACATCTGGAGGGCCACAGTTTGAAGACCCCTGGGCTAGAGGATGACCTCTCCTCTATGCCTCCCTTGTCTGCAAGATTCCCCAGCTCTCTAGGAACCTTACTAGCTTGTATCTTCCCTGGCCCCCCTTGTCACCACCCTTATGAAGTCCCCTCCAGAGACTGCCCCCCCACCTGATCCTACCCACTTCTGCCTAACCTTGCCTGAGCAGCAGCCAGCTGAGGAAGCAAACAGCAGACTGCCCGACCCTCAGAGCTGCTCCCCCCCGCCCCGTAAGGCAGCCAACTCCTATGCCAGCTATGGCGTGGGAAACAGGTAAATATTAAAATAATTAAAACATGAAAACATTAAATATTCCCCCTTACTATTGATCCAGGAGTCCCATCACGTCCTTGTTCCCCTTGGAAACCCACAAAGCCCTGTAGAGGACAAAAAAGATGAAATTCACAGTACTAGAGTAAAAAAAAGAATTAAACATAGTTGCATCCCAAGAGGACAGAGCGGCTAAAAAGGGCTGGCAGCTCGCTGGCGGTGGATTTATGGTCTGAAATCTAAACAAGGAAGAACGAGGAGAAGAGAAGTTGCAGCTGAATAACTGGGTCATATTGTGTACTGGTTGATGGCTCCACTTGGCCACCACCACCAGAGATGATAAAACTGTTTCCTGAAAAGATGCTCCATGGGAAACCACCACCTATTTCTCTGGAAAGCAAACGCCAGTTCAGACATACAGTGAAGAGTGTAGTGGTAGAGCCATATTAGAGTATGGTAGCAAAAACAAAACTCCTGTGACACTACAAAGAAAAATGACATCGTGGAGTATGTGTTGTTAGTCTTTAGGGTGACCCTGGACTTCTGTACAACAAAGAGAAGGCAAGTTTTCTCTTGCTGTGGTTTTGGTTTCGGCAATGTCAAAACAACTGGAAGAGGTGAAACGTGAAGAGACTCAAAAGAGCAGTTCTACTCACGGGTGGTCCCTTTCTGCCAGGGCTCCCCACACCACCAGAGACACCCTGCAGGAGAAGTGGAGACATTAAGATAAAAAGAAACCCCTTTTGGCACCTCCCCCATCTTATTACCTAAGGGTAGAGATAAGGTCAGGGAAAAAAAACCTTAGTTCCACGCTGTCTTCTTATATCTTTTAAGTTCAATACTTTCTCTAGACTCTAAGTCATTCTGACTTTCTCTCACAGACCTCTGAAATTGCGGGGGAAGGGGGCTTTTTCCAGTTTTTTTTTCAAGGATTAAAAATATTCCAATGGAAAAATTAGGAAGCACTGAATATAAAAGCTTCTATGAAATATTTTCTCTCACACAATCAGTAAAATGGATCATAGGACCAGATTTTTTCACACTCAAAATATATAGCATGAAGGAATCTGAAGACTCTCTCAATTTTTTTCAATTTTGGGGAGGGGGCACTGGGAAAAAACTATGACATATTTTCTTTTTTTGAGCAAATTATCTGACCTCATTAACCACACTGCCACAACAAAGACCATTTTCTCTAGTAAGGCTAATGCCTTCCCCTCATCAGTGATGATAGGTAGATTCTGACCCACTGCATTCCAGGAGGCTTTCCCCACTACAGAAGTGAGCTAAGGTTGACTCAGTTTCCTTCAGTGGAGGGCGATTCCAGGCTGTCCCCACAACAACTGAGTTGGCCCCCTGGAACCGAGCTAAGTGGGTGGGATCATCTTGGTGCCTGTTTCGCTCTTCGATCGTGATTGGCGCTTGTGTTACAGCGGGAAACGGGATTGTTCTTCTTTTTTTTACAGTTTTTACAGTTGACAGTTTACGGTTACATGCGCTTTCTGCCTGCCACGACTCTCCCATTCTACACGTGCCACAAAAGCGGCTCGTGATTGGTTGAACGGATAAGGTGTCGTTTCGATGCTTCCCCACTTCAAAGTGGTGGTATCGAATCCTTTGTTCCCGCAGAAAAGTGTAGCTTCATAACTGCATTGACAAGCGATGTCGCGAAAGTTCTGGGGGGCTGAGACAAAACAAAGTTGAGCTCAGTGGCAGTGGGGATTCACTGAGGCGAACCTAGGTAGAAACGAGTTCAACTCTGTCAGTGGGGAAAGCCCCCAGGAGAGGCTGTGACTTTGTGGCACTGACACACCAGATACAATATTATGTGTCATCTTCAACTGCCTATTTCACAAAGAAATTCATTCCCAGCTAATTTGGGCCTTTAATTACCAAAGGAAAGGAAAGAACATAGATCACGTATGCAGGCATTTTTGGCTGACAGGAATGAGACAATAAAAGCCTCAGTGGCACTGTTTTGGGCCACAGCACTGTTCGAACTAAAAAGAAGAGCAGCAAAACAAGAATTTGCCTTTCAAACAGTGCCTTTTGGAGTAGTTATCATTATGCATATTTATATCATGACATTCTTATTATTTGTAATAAGGACCAATTGGGCCTGTATTTGTTTTTTAAATGACATTAAAGGTTTCTGATTTCTGACCATGGACCTCAGAGCTGCATGTGTTTCCCTGCTCCGAGACTTCCTTGGCAGTCCTGGCTGCCAATGAAGTTCCTGAACAAGAAAGGAGAATGAAATAGGTAGTATAGAATGGGAACCTGTGTACCAGGCTTTCCTTCTGCGCCGTGGATTCCTGGAGCCCCTCGTAAGCCCT